>NC_083285.1:62582373-62952373 GCF_963506605.1 Zootoca vivipara | reverse complement strand
TTAGAAATAAGGTGAGAAAAAGAAAAGGGAGTAAGTAGAAACAGGGGTGTGGAGATGCTTACTCCTGCTCTCAAAACATGAGAACTCAGGGCCACTTGGCAAAGTCAAATGTTGGAAGATTCAGGACAGAGAAAAGAAGACCTCTTCACAGAGCACCTTGGCTTTTTTTCAGGTGGAACTCGGTGGAACTCAGTTCAAGCACCTCTCAGGCAGGTGCCATTGCCATTCTAAGAGAATGAGGGTGCTCATGGTGAGTTTCAGCAGCTCTTTTTCTAGAAAAATAGCATTCCCACAAGAGACAGGTGTTATGTATGTATTCAGTGTTCTGTGTTTGCCTGACTCTGGACTAAGGATTCTGAGCTCCTGTGTTCTGATTTCAATACATTATATCCAATCACAGAACATTTCAGGATTTGGGCCTCTGCCATTGGCCCTGAAACTCTGAGTTATGATTCGCAGCTTGGAAGTTTAGATAGCCAATCATGTTGGGAGTGGGAGTGGCCCAATCCTTCAGAAATAGCTTATAACTGTTGTCCAGTTCTGTTAAAGGTTCTTGCTGTGATCACTGTCTCTTGCCTCGTGGGAACCCACCTACACTTCAACAGCGATGACCACCAAGTGGAATGACTTTAAATAAGGGTTAGACCAGGCACCCCCAAACACGGCCCTCCAGCTGTTTTGGGATTACAACTCCCATCATCCCTGTGCACTGGTCCTGTTAGCTATGGATGATGGGAGTTGTAGTCCCAAAACAGCTGGAGGGTCGAGTTTGGGGCTGCCTGGGTTAGACCAATCCATGGAGGATAAAGCTATCAGTGGCTTGTGCCCAAAATGGCTATGTTATCCCTCTACTGTCAGAGACAGTATGCCTCTGAATGGCAGTTGCTGGAAATTGCAAATGGGGACAATGTTGTTCCACTTAGGTCCTGCTTGTGGGCTTCCCATAGGGCACTGTGACATAGGGTGTTGGAATTATTATTATTATTATTATTATTATTATTATTATTATTATTTATACCCCGCCCATCTGGCTGGGTTTCCCCAGCCACTCTGGGTGGCTTCCAACCGAATATTAAAAACAGTCCAGCATCAAACATTATAAACTTCCCTAAACAGGGCCACCTTCAGTTGTCTTCTAAAAGTAAAATAATTGCTTATAGTCTTGACATCTGCTGGGAGGGTGTTCCACAGGGCAGGTGTCACTACCAAGAAGGCCCTCTGTCTGGTTCCCTGCAACCTCACCTCTCACAATGAGGGAACCGCCAGAAGGCCCTCGGTGCTGGATCTCAGTGTCTGGGCTGAATGATAGGGGTGGAGATGCCCCTTCAGGTATACAGGACCGAGGCCATCTAGGGCTTTAAAGGTCAGTACAGTTGTACCTCGGGTTACGAACACCTCGGTTTGCGAACAGTTCGGGTTTTCGCCGCGCGCGTGCGCAGAAGCGTCGCACGCGGTCTGTGCATGTGCAAAATGGCGCTGCGCGTTGCGTTCGGGTTACGAACTATTCGGGTTATGAACTGCGATCCGGAACGGATCGCGTTCGTAACCCGAGGTATTACTGTACCAACACTTTGAACTGTGCTCAGAAATGTACTGGGAGCCAGTGTAGATCTCTCGGGACTGGTGTTATGTGGTCCCAGCAGCCACTCCCAGCAACTAGTCTAGCTGCTGCATTCTGGATTAATTGCAGTTTCCGGGTCACCTTCAAAGGTAGCTCCACGTAGACCGCATTGCAGTAGTCCAAGCGGGAGATAACTAGAGCATGCACCACTCTGGTGAGACAGTCTGCAGGCAGGTAGGGTCTCAGCCTGCGTACCAGATGGAGCTGATAGACAGCCGCCCTGGACACAGAATTGACCAGTGCTTCCATGGACAGCTGTGAGTCCAAAATAACTCCCAGACTGTGCCCCTGGTCCTTCAGGGGCACAGTTACCCCATTCAGGACCAGGGAATAGATGGACCTTTGCCTAACGCACCAAGACTCCCTTTATGTTCTTACATACGTATGATGAGTGGTTATGTTGGAGCATTCCCTAGTTGTTCTAGCAGCCCAGTAGTTGCCACTCACTGCTCTGTACCACGGTAGCTCATCTCTCTTCCTCTCCCGCCCCACCCCCACTCCTATCTGCTCCACATCAGGTGAATTGCTGACCTGTTCATCTCCTCTAGGTGACACACTTGCCACGTCATAGGCTAGGGATGGTTGAAGCCACCTCTTTTTAGCCCATTCCAGTTTTGCAAGTGTTTGCCTTTAAGTCTCTTGGGCCCGTTTCTGTATGAAACAAAAAAACAAACAAGCCAACAAAAACCATGTGAAGATTTCAGTAAGCATTTAACTATGACTTTTTTTTGGGGGGGGGGAACTAATTTCTTCTGAAATGTGCATTTCTAAACAAATTGCCTCTCAAAATTGTTGTTGTTGTTGTTTAGTCGTTTAGTCGTGTCCGACTCTTCGTGACCCCATGGACCAGAGCACGCCAGGCACTCCTGTCTTGCACTGCCTCCCGCAGTTTGGTCAAACTCATGTTCGTAGCTTCGAGAACACTGTCCAACCATCTTGTCCTCTGTCGTCCCCTTCTCCTAGTGCCCTCAATCTTTCCCAACATCAGGGTCTTTTCCAAGGATTCTTCTCTTCTCATGAGGTGGCCAAAGTATTGGAGCCTCAGCTTCACGATCTGTCCTTCCAGGGAGCACTCAGGGCTGATTTCCTTAAGAATGGATAGGTTTGATCTTCTTGCAGTCCATGGGACTCTCAAGAGTCTCCTCCAGCACCATAATTCAAAAGCATCAATTCTTTGGCGATCAGCCTTCTTTATGGTCCAACTCTCACTTCCATACATCACTACTGGGAAAACCATAGCTTTAACTATACGGACCTTTGCAAATATATTTTGATACCTTCTTGAGCAGAGGACTGTGTTGGAACATTCAGGAGGAAGTGCAGACATTTAGAAGATAACTTTCGATGCACACATTGGTTATGCATTTGCTTACTTAAAGTATTTCTCTACGCATTATGCCTCTGAATAACAGTTGCTGGGAATCATGGGGGACAGAGAGCTGTTATGCTCATGTCCAGCTTGCAGGCTTCCCATAGGAATCTGGTTGGCCACTGTAAGAACAGGCCACTGGCCTGATCTAGCAGACTCATCTTATGTTCTTATATACCGTTGTTCATCAGAAAGATCAAGGAGAGGTTCAGATCAGGTCAGTTTTGCATTCATGAAGACTGAATTCCCCAAGCATTGTAAATACACAAGAAGAGCCCGGCTGGCTGAAATCAAAGGCCCATCTAGGTCAGCGTTTTGTTCTCACCGTCAAGACCTTGAAAGCATCCCTGCTTCAATGGCTTTGTGGCAAAGTTCAACAACTTCCGTGTTCCCAGGTTCTCAGGACAGTTGATGAGAAATCAGGCTTTGTACAAAGGTTGTCACCTTCTGACTGCAAAAGGTTTTCCAGCACAATTCAACACGTCTAATCAGAAGCAAGCCATAGTAAGTACGTACAGAATTGCAGCCTCAGTTCCCAAGTTGATGTGTTTGGCCACACCCCAGGCATGAGAAGCAAAAACCCAAATAAAGCTGGTTGAAATTACAGTAGGAGAAGAATCAGTGGCATAACATGGGGTGGGGACACAGGGGCAGCTGCCCTGGGCACAAAATGTTGGGGGGACAATATTTCTACACCTGGTGCTGCTTCAATACAGCTGTGCACTTCTGTTGCTTGGCTCCATGCGAACTAGGAAGTGACTTATCCAGACAACACAATGACTCTTCTTTTCTTATCTCTGTGGCTGCAATCTCCTGGGTGACGTGGACACCGTGAGTGAATTGAATCTGCATGCATACTTCATCTGTTTCCCACCTCTGTGTGGCCCCGGGCGCTTGCAACCCATGCTATGCCACTGTCTGAATTTTGTTACAACTAAAAAACATTTTCCTTATGAGTATCATCCTCAGATTTTAGAAACAGGACCACAATATGAAAAGGTGTTCGCATTTCAACATGTTTACATCACTGAACAACTTAGGGCTCAGGTATCTGTAAGACCTCCTCCTTCCCTTCAGACCCTCTCAGTTGCTAACACCAGCAGAAGAGGTCCTTTGACACCCTCAGACATTTGTGGTGGTGGTAGCTGGTAGAGGGCCTTACCCGCGGGAGCCCATAAGTTGCAGGATTCCCCTCGCATAGAGGCTCGTCTGGCATCTTCATTAAATACTTTTGGTTGCCAGCTAAAGATGCACCTTTTTACCCTGCCTTTGATATCTCTTTAGACAAGACTACCCAGACGTCTAGAACAGGGGTAGGCAACCTAAGGCCCATGGACCGGATACGGCCCAATCGCCTTCTCAATCTGGCCCCTGGATGGTCTGGGAATCAGCGTGTTTCTACATGAGTAGAATGAGTCCTTTTATTTAAAATGCATCTCTGGGTTATTTGTGGGGCATAGGAATTCGTTCATTATTTTTTTTCAAGATATAGTCCGGCCCACCACATGGTCTGAGGGACGCTGGACCCTCCCACAGCTGAGAAAGGTTGCTGACCCCTGGTCTAGAAATTTGGTGTGAGTTTTAATCTGTTTTAGTCTTTTGTTATCTTAACTTTTCGAAAGTCTTAAAGTATTATAGATATTTTTTCTTATAGATAATTTTATCCATTCATCTTTCCTGTAAACTGCTTTGAGGGTGTTTTCTTTCTTTCTTTCTTTCTTTCTTTCTTTCTTTCTTTCTTTCTTTCTTTCTTTCTTTCTTTTTTAAATAATTTTTATTGAATTTTATATAGAAGAAGAAAAAATGGTGGAGAAAATACAAGAGAAAAAAAAGGAAAAATAAGAAAAAAAGATTTAAAAAGGATACAAAAAAGATACAAAAATGCCAAATACATAAGAGACAATAACATCTTCACTTCCCTTTCTTACAATCCTTGTTTATAATTCAGTCTTACCCATTCCAAATCTCTTCTAAACACCATAAAATTACATATTTATATCTCATTTCGTAGCCTTATTCTTAGATCATTCTTATTCATTAGATATAGGAATGTGAAGAAAACATACAAAATCAAAGAGAAACCCATATTAAAAAATGAAAAAGGCATATAACATTATCCTACTCTCCTGTTTCTAATCTAAGTATTTCAGACTCCCTCATTTCCCCTTCTTGAGTTCTTTAACAATTACTAATTGTTGCAGTTTCCAAATCTAAGATTACTTTTTAATCATTTATCCAAACTTACTTCTCTTAATTACTTCTCTTAATTATGGTGCTGGAGGAGACTCTTGAGAGTCCCATGGACTGCAAGAAGATCAAACCTATCCATTCTTAAGGAAATCAGCCCTGAGTGCTCCCTGGAAGGACAGATCGTGAAGCTGAGGCTCCAATACTTTGGCCACCTCATGAGAAGAGAAGAATCCTTGGAAAAGACCCTGATGTTGGGAAAGATTGAGGGCACTAGGAGAAGGGGACGACAGAGGACAAGATGGTTGGACAGTGTTCTCGAAGCTACGAACATGAGTTTGACCAAACTGCGGGAGGCAGTGCAAGACTGGAGTGCCTGGCGTGCTCTGGTCCATGGGGTCACGAAGAGTCGGACACGACTAAACGACTAAACAACAACAACAACTTCTCTTAACCTTTATTACCAATATTCTTTAACCTTTTACCTAAAAATATTCATAATTGATTTCCCAAATCTTCTTCCCTTTCTTGCCACCTCTCTTTCTTTCTTTTTCTTTCTTTCTTTCTTTTGCAATCAAGCCATGTATACATTTTATGAAATATATAAATAAATAAATGCCTATTTCACGGTGAGTGCCCCAAAATGGTCTGCTCACAGGCTAGTGAGCAGGCTACATGACCCTCTGGATCACTTCCAGTCTACAATTCTATGATTCTATGAGGCTGGTGCAAGCATATAGGCCTCTTTCACACCCCTGCTGTTTGCTACTCCTCAAACAAGGCTCTCAGAGATGCAGGTGATATATATATATATATATATATATATATATATATATATATATATATATATTAGTTGATTGGCACCTGTTTGTTCATTGCTGAAATTGACTTGAACTTTAAAAAGAACAGGGTTGTGGTGGTGGGTTGTGATTTCCAAAGCAATATCACGGCTGCTCGTACACGACCGAAGGGCGCATCATACGTCATGTAAACACAACCTTTACGAAAGCAAATCACATCAGTCTGGCTGTTGGGAAATCAAAAATCTCTCCACATTGGGAAGGGCAGAGAGGAGAGGGAATAATACCTTGCGGGGCAACAAATCCACCGATAGTTTGGGACCCATTGGCTGAATTCGGAGCGTGTGCCATTGTGAGGAAGCTCATAAGAAGAGCCAGTCAAATACCTTCAGGAAATCCACCAGCAGTGTATGTAGCCAATAGCACTCATATAATCTTTGGTCTGTGGAATTCAGCATTTTCTCCAGTGACAGGCAATGGCTCTCCAGACAGGAATCTCTGCCAGCCCTACCTGGAGATGCTGGGGATTTGAACTCAGGACTTTCTGCATGCAAAGCAGCTGCTCTGCCACTGGGCAGGCAATGTGTATTCAGTGGCATATGGCTCCTGCACCAGGATGAAATATTCAGCTATTATGTAGAGTAGACGAAGAAAGTGTGTGCTCGTGTATGTGTTGCTTGGTTGCCTAGGCAACATGTCACTCCCACAGTACAACCCTAAAGCAGCAGGGAGAAGGGGCATATCTCTCTCTCTCTCTCTCTCTCTCTCTCTCTCTCTCTCTCTCTCTCTCTCTCTCTCTCTCTCTCTCTCTCTGTGTGTGTGTGTAGAAAAAAGCCAATTTTAGAAGTCATGGAAAAAAGCAAACTAAGGTCACCCAATCAAATTGCTGGCCAGGAAGTTCAGGGTAAGAAAATCTTAACACAATGAAAAATTAACTTACTGGATTCTTTTGCATGGGATTGTGTGATGGCTGAGCTGTCTCTCCCCCCCCCCCCACCCAAAAAAACCCCAGATTGATAGAGCTGTTCTTTGTCAAGGCCTGGATAGCTCAGCTGGTTAGAGCATGGTGCTGATGATGCCAAGGTTGCAGGTTCGATCCCTGTATGGGGGAGCAGCATATTCCTGCATTGCAGGGGGTTGGACTAGATGATCCTCAGGGTCCCTTCTATGATTCTAAGACAGTCAACATCATCATGCCAGCAGTCTGAAAAACAGCAACTGTGTAGCATGACCTCTACCACTGTCCTCCATTGCTCACAGATCCTGACCTGGGGAGGGGTGTTTTTCCATAGAAGCCTTGCTCTCCGAGAATCTGTACAGGCATAACTATATAACTGCAACCCCCCCCCCCTTCCCAGTCACTTTTCCTCGTGTGCCATCACTCTTAGATGTGGCGTGCCTTTGAGATTGCCTTGCTACTGTGTTGTTGTTGCTTTAGCTGCCCTGGTTGTCCTTCTGGAATAGAGTTGCTTCGAATCGGGAATAGCCAATGTTGCCATGGGTGTACCCAGCGAGGGGCGGGGGGGGGGGAGCTGCCGCCCCGAAGCAAATTTTTTTTAAAATGGTTATAAAGTGATGAAACGAAACAAAATTAGGTAGGGCGATGGCGAATAATCAGTTGTTTACCACACTGAAATGGTATAAAAACCGAGAAGTATCTAGAGCCACCTAGCGACTGGTAGAGGAATCTATGTCGGCCAGCCATTGGGATTCAAGGGAGGGAAAGGTCTCTAGCGGGGTCTAGCAGAGAGAAGAGGGAATCTTCTAGAGGGGTCTAGTGAGTTCCGCATCACTAAACTGAGCCGCCCGCCGCTAAACTGAGCCTCCCGCTATTAGTTTACCTTCTTATTTACATTTAGAAGACATCGAGGCTGCCTAAATGGATATGAGAAACTGGTTCCAAAAAGGTAAGTTAAGTAATTTCTGTAGAAAATTAAATTTTAAAGGGTAAAGACCTGGCTCAGAAGTACAATGGGAGAGGACAGACTGACTGGGTTGTGTTTGATGAGCGTCCATCGGAAATTCTTCAAGGAAAATCAGGACTGGATTGAAACGAAAGTTTTGAACAAGTTTTCTTCAAACCCAAGAAAAATGATATTAGTATAAGACATGCAACTAGAATAAAAATTATTTTTCCCCCAAGCAGATAATTGTAATAACTACCGTAATAAAGCACTGCTATAATTATATATAATTTTCTTAAAATTTTGGTTTCACACGCCTTTTCCGTGCTGAAATGTCACAACCTGAACGGCCATGGCTTGCTCCCCCCCCCCCTAGTTTTGATCCTGGGTACGCCCCTGAACGTCGTGCCTCCAGTTGACAGACTCTGAGTCCCATCAGCTCCAGACAGCATGATGGGAGTTACAGTCCAACAACAACCTGAGAATGCCATATTATCTACCCACCGTAAATAAATAGCCATAGTGATTCAGAATGGAACTTACGTTTTTAGATATAGTGTGGATTAAATTGTCACACACTGGAGAAAGCCACAACTTGCTAGTGAGCTTCCTAATGGCATCTGACTGTCAGTTGGTGGAGACCAGAGTGCTGTGGTGTATATAGGAAAGAAGATGCCTTAAACCAGGGGTGCGAACTTGAATAAAATATTGGGGGTGGGCCAGGTAATGCCACATTGCACAATCAATCACATGATGAAAGAAAATCCTTCCAGTAGCACTTTAGAGACCAACTAAGTTTGTCATAGGTATGAGCTTTCGTGTGCATAGGAGTTGGGTCCTATCTGAAGAAGCATGCGTGCACACGAAAGCTCATACCTATGACAAACTTAGTTGGTCTCTAAAGTGCTACTGGAAGGATTTTTTAATTTTGTTTTGACTGCATCAGACCAACACGGCTACCTTCCTGCAACTAATCACATGATGTGGTACATGTGCACCATTTGAATGGCAATGCCCATCAAAGACCTCTTGGCCCCTAGGAGTTGGGTCCTATGCCTGAAACCGAGTCAGACGATTTCCCCACCTATCTCAATATTGTCTACTCTGCCTGGAAGCTGAGGACCACTCCCAGACCTACATGGAGACACCACAGATTGAAAGTGGGGCCTTCTGCATTCAGAGCCATACCTGCCAAGTTCGGGACGTAAAGATCCGGGATCTGCAGTGCGCGCACGACCGGAAGTTGCGTGACGCAACTTCCGGTGGCGCTTTGCCCTTCTATGGGCACCAGAAAATGGCGGCGCCAGCGCCGGAAGTCGCTTCCGCGCATGACCGGAAACACGTAAAGCGACTTCCGGCACTGGCGCCGCCATTTTCTGATGCCCATAGAAGGGCAAAGCGGCACCAGAAAAATGGTCGCCGGGCAGAAGCCGATTTAAGGGACAATACCGGGATTTTTCACTAAATGGGAGACCGCCGGGAAACGGTAAGAAAAAAGGGGTTTTCCCGGCGGAAACGGGATACTTGGCAGCTATGTTCAGAGCACATGTTCTGCTACAGCGCTATGGTCCAAAATCCTTCCCCCAGATGTTTTAACCTTCAGAATTATTATTATTTTTTGTTGTTGTTGATTGGATTTTCCTCTCACCAGCTCTGCTTCACAACCTCCCTGGTTATTTTTGCCTGCCTGGAACTTGTCGTCGAACTTCGATCTTGCCTCTTCCTTGTCTGGATAGTAAACATGGGAAGGGTGTGCGTGGAAACTAGTTTACGGTACAAAAGTAGCATTTACAGTCATTGCTCTAGCCTAGGCATCCCCAAACTTCGGCCCTCCAGATGTTTTGGACCATAGCTGCCAAGTTCTCCCTTTTTTAAAGGGAAATTCCCTTATGCTGAATAGGCTTCCTCGTGAGAAAAGGGAAAACTTGGCAGCTATGTTTTGGACTACAATTCCCATAATCCCTGACCACTGGTCCTCTTAGCTAGGGATCATGGGAGTTGTAGGCCAAAATATCTGGAGGGCCGCAGTTTGGGGATGCCTGCTCTAGCCCATCATCAGCATGTGGCCCTCAGGCTGAGAAATGTTCTCCATCCCTGCAATAAAGTTTATCTCCTGTCATTTGGTTTTTGAAATGCATTTGCACTCTCTGGCTAAGATGCTGAAATGTGTTTTTGGGTCTGTGTGTTTCTTGGCAGAATCTCCTTGTAAAGAGATAATTTATTGGAGCATGAGAAACGCAACTATTTTTTTTAAAAAAATAAAATAAAATACAAACTACTGGGTACAGGTGCAGATACAATAGATGACAGCAAAGACGCATGAATTTGCTCCTCCAAAGGCAGAGTGGGGAGAATGAGCTGTCAGGCTCCGTGGCATAAAGACAACTGGCAATTAGCACAATAGACTAGGTGATTGCCTGCTACCCCATTGTTTGACGTTGCTCTTTGTGGTTTAGTTCAGTGTGTACTTGAAGGTTAAATCAAATAATAACACGGGAAGGGAGAACAACAAGCGGTGCTGGAGAGATGGGGGCAGGAGAGGGCAGTTGCTAAATAAAACAGCTGCCTGCTGAATAGCTGCTTGTGGTAGATGATAGAAAATTTGCTTTGGCACCTCAAGAACCCATGTCCACCACAAGGAAGGATGGTAGGTCAGTGGCAAAGTGTCTGCTTTTCTTGGGGAGGGTTTCAGGTTTAATCCCCGGCATCTCCAGGTTGGGGTGGAAATGTCCCTTGTCCAAAACTCCAGAGAGCTACAATTGTAGGAGAAAATTTCCTTTGGGAGTTCAGCACGGAGGCTCAAACCAGATGCCCAATTAGTCCAAAAGTGTCTGTGAGACCCTTAGAACACACACCCTATGTAGGAAAAATACATCGTATTGGCTGTTTATTCTGTAGCCAAACACCTTCTGCCGCCACCCTCTGCCACCCCAGCACCTCAAAATCTCTTCAGCCAAGCATAGTCCTTGAAAATATTTATTCAACCCAAGGTTGTTGGAGATGGTAGGTAGGTAGGTAGATGATAGATTAGATAGAAGATAGATAGATAGATAGATAGATAGATAGATAGATAGATAGATAGTAGGTAGGTAGATATAGATGATGATGATGAGAGAGAGATTGATTAGATAGATAGATAGATAGATAGATAGATGATAGATAGATGATAGATATATAGATAGCTTTTTCCCTTGTGCCATCAAATTGTTGAATCTGTAGTTGTGGGCGGAAGGGAGTCCAGTTGGTGGTATGGGGTCTTTTTGCTGTGCTGTTGTATTGTGAGGCGAATAGTGTTTGTATGAGGTAGTTTTTTCTTTTCATTACAATGTAGTCGAAGCAAAATTCCAAGTATGGTTGATACTTGGCCAATAAATTGTTCTATTCTATTCTACAGTGGTGCCTCGCTAGGCGAATTTAATTCATTCCACGGGTCAATTCATATAACGAAAAATTGGTCTAGCGAATCCCATAGGAATGCATTGAAATATTTTTATATATTTTTTGCCCATAGGAACGCATTAATTGAATTTCAATGCATTCCTATGGGAAACCGCGATTCACTAGACGAATTTTTCACAAAACGAATTTGTCTTGCGATGCAACCTCCGCTCGAAAAATCTCTTCATTAAGCAAAAAATTCGTCTTACAGGGCATTCATCTAGCAAGGCACCACTGTATTCTATTCTCTATTCTATTCTATTCTAGATAGAGATAGAGATAGATGATTAGATAGATAGATAGATAGATAGATAGATAGATAGATATATGAGAGAGAGAGAGAGAGAGAGAGAGAGAGAGAGAGAGAGAGAGAGAGAGAGAGAGAGAGAGAGATGCTGTTTTTGCTTATCTGGAGTTGTTTTTTTGCTCTAGCATTCAGCATTAGTCTCCTCCTATACTGCTTCTATGAGACGCGGTGGCGCTGTGGTCTAAACCACTGAGCCTTGGGCTTGCCAATCAAAAGGTAGGCAGTTTGAATCCCCATGACAGGGTGAGCTCCTGTTGCTTGATCACAGCTCCTGCCAATCTAGCAGTTCGAAAGCACACCAAAAGTGCAAGTAGATTAATAGATACCGCTCCAGCGGGAAGGTAAACGGCGTTTCCGTGCGCTGCTCTGGTATCAGTGTCCCATTGCGCCAGTAGTGGCTTAGTCATGCTGGCCACATGACCCGAAAAAACTGTCCGTGGAGTGGACAAATACCAGCTCCCTCGGCCTGTAAAACGAGATGAGCACCGCAACCCCAGAGTCGTTTGCGACTGGACTTAACTGTCAGGGGTCCCTTTACCTTTATACTGTATACTGCTTCTTACCAGTTTTCCAGTCAGGCTGACTCTTACATACATGACACTAGAAGTGTAGAATTGTAGAGTTGGAAGGAACCTTGAGGATCATCTAGTGAAAAACCCTGCAAGGCAGAAATATACAGCTGTCCCATATGGGGATCAAACCTGCAGCTTTGACATTATTAGCACCATACTCTAACCAACTTAGCTATGGTTTTGCAGAATTTCTCCCTCAACAGCCAGTCAGTGTAGACCAGTATTCTTCAACTGTGAGTCCCCAGATGTTGTTGGACTACAGTCATGGGCTAAGCTGTCTGGGGGGTTATGGGAGGTGGTCCAACAACATCTGGGAACTTAGTGCTGAAGAACAGTGTACACAGTGTAGAACAATGCTGGATGGTCTGACTCAGGGCTTATCCACACTTTCATCTGCTCTTTCCAGGCACAGCCCGTGATTTAAATCTCTGTGTCTGAGTGCCTTTTCTTTTCGCTCCAGAGCTTTCCCCACAAAAACCAGCTCTTTAAGCTCAATTGGAGCAACCGCTGACAATCCAAATTGACGTTTGCTCCAATTCAGCTTTAATGAGCGAATTTTCACGGGAAAAGCTTGGGGCAAGCAAAACAACAACAACAACAACAACAACAACAACAACAACAACAACAACAACAATTTATTATTTATACCCCGCCCATCTGGCTGGGTTCCCCCAGCCACTCTGGGCGGCTTCCAACAAAACATTAAAATACAGAAATCCAATCTTATACATGGAACATTAAAGCTCCATGCCTGGACCTCTCCCTGGAAAGAGCAGGGCAAAAGCTAGATCTGGATAAGCCCTCAGTCTAAGGCAGCTTCCTAAGTATTCTGGAAGAAGGGTCAGGAGTTGAACATCTTCTTTGCTTGCAGAAGGTGCTAGGTGTTGGCTACGGAATGCTAAGACTAGGTTCAACTGTCAGTATTCCCAGGTAGCATGAGGAATACAGCCTGTCTGAAACCCAGGAGAGCCACAGTCAGCCAGTGTTGGCAGGCCTGAGCAAGGGCCCTTGTTCAGCCTAAGTCAGCTTCCCGTGTAAGCAGTGAAAAGTGAAATGGAACTTAACTTTGACCTAGATCAGTCTATTTCTGATCCAGGTCACTTTTGCTCATCTTCATCTCTGCTCCCATTCTTACACTAATCTGAAATAGTTTGGGGTTTGTTTGTTTGTTTGTTTTTTAAAAAAGCCTGCATGGAAATTTGTATTTAAATATATAACTTAGAGTGTTGGGAGCTAGTCTGTCTTTTAAAAATGGGGTATCCATCAGTTTGGGGGGGAAGGTCTTTGGATGCAGAAGGTCCCAGTTTCAGTATTCAGCTAGGGCTTGGAGTGATCCTGTCTGAATCCCAGAGAGCTGTTGCCAATCAATGCTGTTGTTGTTGTTGTTTAGTCGTTTAGTCGTGTCCGACTCTTCGTGACCCCATGGACCATAGCACGCCAGGCACTCCTGTCTTGCACTGCCTCCCGCAGTTTGGTCAAACTCATGTTCGTAGCTTTGAGAACACTGTCCAACCATCTCGTCCTCTGTCGTCCCCTTCTCCTAGTGCCCTCAATCTTTCCCAACATCAGGGTCTTTTCCAAGGATTCTTCTCTTCTCATGAGGTGGCCAAAGTATTGGAGCCTCAGCTTCAGGATCTGTCCTTCCAGTGAGCACTCAGGACTGATTTCCTTCAGAATGGATAGCTTTGATCTTCTTGCAGTCCATGGGACTCTCAAGAGTCTCCTCCAGCACCATAATTCAAAAGCATCAATTCTTCGGCAGTCAGCCTTCTTTATGGTCCAGCTCTCACTTCCATACATCACTACTGGGAAAACCATAGCTTTAACTATACGGACCTTTGTAGGCAAGGTGATGTCTCTGCTTTTTAAGATGCTGTCAATGCTGTTAATATTGGGCTATATGGGCCAAGGGTAAGGCAGCTTCCTTTTTTCCTATGGCACATCATCATGTTCCCATCATGTTCAATTTACAGACCCAATCTGAATGCACATGCAACAGTCAAAGCAGAAGCCAGGCTTTCTAGCCACTTGGAGAGACTGTTATCTGCAAAACAAGATAGCTGGTTGTTGTTGTTTTTTTTAAAGCAGCCTTTGGGAAACTGCCTTGCAACATCCACAAAGTTGCAAAATCCAGCGCATAACTCTGTTCCAATCTGTGTGTTAGACTGGGAGGTGCGGGTCAGGTCAGTTCAATTTGGAATACACAAAGATTGCATTAGCCAAGCTTTCATCTTGGAGGTCCTGCCAACATTCTCCCACTTAAAATTTCTCCCCGCAGTTTTAGAGCTCCAAATTACCAGTTAGGAATGCTGCAATGATTGCCCTGTTCTTTCAGTTCCGAATGTTGCACAGAGCACTAAGTCTAAGCGTGTTTAATTTCCTACACAGCTTTCCGTTCCTGCAGTTAATTTGCATCACACACACACGACACACTACTGATGTGCAAGTGGGCCTTAATAAAATACTACACACACACACACACACACACACAGAGAGAGAGAGAGAGAGAGAGAGAGAGAGAGAACGAGAACTTCGATGTCCTTTAATGTGTGCCAAAGTCCAGCATCTTATTTTCACACTGGTCATCCAGATACCAGCAGGAAACCTGCAAGCAGGACCCAAACATAGCTGTCAACTTGCAGATTTGAAAATAAGGGATCAGCAGCACCCTCATCTGTCCCGGGGACAGTCTAACAATCCAGGATAGCAATGGGGAACGGCACTGGAATAAGGGAATTTACAGCAAAAAAAAAAAAAAAAAAATAAGGAAGGCTGACAGCTGTGGCTTGGAATAAGGGAGTTTCCTGCAAAAAAGGGGGGGGATGGTTGACAGCTATGGCCCCAAATGCTATAGCACTCTCCTCTCCTGCAGTTTCCAGCAACTGGTATTCAGAAGCATTACTGCCTCATTCCATGGAGATAGAGACAGTGGAGTGCAACCCTCCACCTTTTCAGTTCTGTGCTCAGGTGGCCTGTGGAATTTTGAAGATTTCATATTCATGCTTTAGCATTTCTCTACAGTTCCTTTGGCTGCAGGGTTGAGTTTACCTTATCATTATGAGGTGGCTGTGATGTGTGTAGCCCTGAGCGGTGCATATGCATGTTTTTCTTTCCACGAAGCATTTGCGTGTCGAGGTCACCGGATTCCCCCCAATAAATTCACACACGCACGTGAATTAAGTTTAAGGTTTGGGGCATTATTTTGGCCACAACTTTATTGAAATACAACCAAATGTGAGTGGTTGCTTAGGCATTGGTGAACCCATCTGTCCCCTGCCCTGGGACACATCCTGCACTGACTTCCTCTAGTCAATTGTGGAAGTCAGTAGGTAAACATTCTCAACGGGAGGACGGAGCTGGGTACCAGGCCCTTCTTGTCCTCCCTCTAATGTTCCCCGAGCCTCAATTTGCTCTGTGTTAGGCCCAATTCCCCTAGCGGGGTACTGACTAGAGCCGTTCAAGCCCCAGGATTCCTTTAACGGAATACCTCTATAAGCAGCAGCAATTTAGCAATTTCAGCCTTTATAAACTCCTCTTTCCATACTCCTCTTTCCAGCCAATTTCTTATCAGCGAATTTTAACCAATACCTAACCGCCAACCTTACAAGTTGTGACGATTTGCTATGCAATAGGCAAAAACCAAATGGCAACAGCCAATCAACCAGATGGCAAAATTCCTACCGGGCCCCTGCCCCAAAGCAGGCGACCCCATAACAGGCACAGCAATGTCAATATGCAAAGCATCCTTAAAAAAGGAGGGCGGCGGGTGGAAAATCCGAAGCGCTTGGCAAAAGTGAAACCAATATGGCCCCGCAGGGGGGGGTTATAGGCTAGGGGCCATCACTTATTTCAAACTGCAACACTCTTTTCTCCCCAGCAACAGCAACAAATTGCCCAGTCATGCCAGTGGCCATTATATCTAATCTACCTAGCAACAACAGGGTCATTCTGATTTCCCCTCCCACAATGTGTGCTCTCCATCATTGGAGAACCCGTTTTATCAAGCACACTGCAGCCTCCTCAGCTGCCCACACTTCCTGATGTGTGTGTGGGGGGGGCTAAAGCATGAAAGGAATTACTTGATGACATTATCCCCTCAATGATGTAAAAAAAAAAATGTTGGGAGTCTGGCTACCAAGGGCCTGAAATCAGTTCACTTGCTGTCCGGTAGCTGATAGGTGTGTGGCCTTACCCACCAGTCAAACTGGCCCATAGGACTCTACCAGCTGGAAAATATTGCCCGCACATTTATTACAGAGAAAAGGTGTTTGTGTGATTGTGCAATTTATGTGTGCATGTGTGAGAGAGGAATAAATTCTACAAGTTTATTTCAAGATTTATATTGGTCTTAATACCAGCACCGTAGCCACGTTCATGTACGCATCAGCAGAGAGGGGAATGGTCAGGAACAATTTTGTCTCCTTGACTTTGCAGAATCTGCCCGTGTGAACCTTTGTCCTTAGCTGTGCTGCAAATTAACATGTTGGGCGATGAATTACAACAGGCAGCCAGCTAGTAAAAACGAAGAGTGATTTAACTAAGTCATTTATCGATCCCTATGTTTGTTAAAGTGGATTTCAGGGTGCAAAATACTAACTCAACTAAATCAATATGCTCTCTTTCACCGCCGAGTTTGTCTTTTAAGATTATGCAGCGGCTTGGAAGATTGGAGTTCAATCTTGAGGCACGCTCCTGGTGGATGCTGCCTTAGTTAAAGGTGCAAAATTAATGCCAGGCAATTGTAGCAGGCAAGAATCCAAGCTAACTGGGATATGTGCAAATCCTTTGCCGCAAATTCATGAGGATCACTGCAAGATGTCAAATATTAGGGGGAGAAGCTGCTGCTATTTCTAACAAGGATGGGCCATATGGAAACATTTGGTTCAGTACAAAAAGATGCAAGGCTTAAGTCAATGAATCTGCAGGAAGGCCAGGTGTTGTTTTCACCCCCTCTTCTGCTTTGCCAGCACTGTAAGGTCCAATGTACTGCATACCCTTCAACATGACGCAGAGAAAAATCAAGGTGCACATCTTTTCGGGCTGCGATCCTACAAGAGCCAGATAACTATTGCAAGAGCATGGCCAAAATACAAAAAAAAAAACAGACATCTTTGGGGGGATGCACTCCTGCAGGAGCTAAAACAGGACATCCCAGGATCCAATCAGAAGCCGGGGTGGCTTATGTAATTCCGGGAGTCAAATCAGGATGGTTGGGTATGGTGCTATAGCTTTTCCACTGCAGGGATCTCCTTTTTGCTGCACTCCCCACCCATGGGTGACCTTATTCAGCACCCATCCTGCATTCCCTTGTAGGTAAACTTCCAGGAAAAAAGGTAAAGGACCCCTGACAGTTAAGTCCAGGCACAAACGACTCTAGGGTTGTAGCACTCATCTTGCTTTACAGAGCGAGGAAGCCAGCATTTGTCCGGAGACAGTTTTTCCAGATCATGTGGCCAGCATGATTACGCAGCTTCTGGTGCAAGGGAATACCGAAACCAGAACAGCTCACAGAAATGCTGTTTACCTTCCCACTGGAGCAGTACCTATTTATCTACTTGCACTTTTTTGGCGTGCTTTCAAACTGCTAGGTTGGCAGGAGCTGGGACCGAGCAATGGGAGCTCACCCCGTCACGGGGATTCGAACCGCCAAC
Source organism: Zootoca vivipara (assembly GCF_963506605.1). Classification (NCBI taxonomy): domain Eukaryota; kingdom Metazoa; phylum Chordata; class Lepidosauria; order Squamata; family Lacertidae; genus Zootoca; species Zootoca vivipara. The sequence goes on along the minus strand of NC_083285.1, from coordinate 62,934,524 downwards.
CTTCTGATCAGCAAGCCCCAAAGGGTCAGTGGCTTAGACCACAGTGCCACCCTTCCAGAGGCCACATGCATATGGTAGGTGGAGACTCATGGAAATGTGGGTGGAAGGGAAGAGGGAGGAGCAACCAGTGTGACTCTTACCTTTGTGCAGTTGGGCACATTTAACACAAAACACACACGCACACACACTTTTCCACCCAGGCAACCAGGAGACATTAACACAGTTCAAGGACACCGTCAAGCCAGTTAAAAATGAGAGTTCAGAGAAGGACAGGTAAGGGATGTAGCCTTAGCAACATAAGAGCAAAAGAAGAGGATCGGTTGAAGGAGCTAGGTATGTTTAGACTGGTAAAGAGACAGAAAGGAGATACGATAGCCATCTTCAACTCTCAAATGCTGTCACGTGGAAAAGGACCTGTTTTCTCCTGTTCTGGAGGGTCGGACCTGAACGATGGCTTCAAGTTACAAGAAAGGAGATTGCAACTAAACGCCAGGAAGAACTTTCTGACAGTAAGAGCTGTTCAGCAGTGGAACCCTCCAGACATTGTGGGCTCTCCTGCCTTGGAGGTTTTTAAGCGGAGGTTGGATGGCCATCTGTCATGGATGCTTTAGCTGAGATTCCTGGACTGCTGGGGGTTGGACTAGATGGCCCTTGGGGTCCCTTCCAACTCTACATTCCTATGATTCTATAAGAGCCCTGTTGGATCAAGCCAATGGCACCTGGTTCTCACAGTGGTTAACCAGATGCACATGGGAAGCATGAACACAACAACATTCTCCCTTCCTGCGGTTTGCAGCAAATGGTATAAAAAAACCCTAAGTGGCAAGGTTTAGAGTTAGGAACATAGAAGCCCACCCTATATTGAGTCAGAGAATTGGTCCCTCTTGCTCAGTGTTAGCTACACTGACCGGCAGTGCCTGTGCAAGGTTTTAGAGAGGAGCAATTCCTGGAAATGCCAGGGATTGCACCTGGGACCTGCTGTGTGGTCTGCCACTGAGCTACGACACTTCCCCATAGCCATTCAGGCATATGCGCCCCCCCCCTCCCCGCCTTCTGTGCAGCCCAGCCACAAGTTTGTCATCATTTTGGTGTGGACTTGCCTTCTGTCTGTGCACAGCCTTATTCAGGGATGCTCGACAAGCGCAGAAGATGAAGAAGATTGGCAAAACAAACTATTGAACTTTGCAGGACAAATTAGTTAATTTGAAACCCAAGTAAAAAAAGAAGACTTTTTTTAAAAAAAAGGGAGTAAATGTTTAATGCATATCTTTTAAGCTTTGTGTATAGGTTTCTACTTTAGCATAACTTCTAAAATTCACTTGTAAGAAGATGAAGAAGGTTTAAAATTGGATTATTAAGAATATAAGTTTTTATAAATGTGCATGTACAAGCACTAAACAATGAAACTAAGAGGGGGAGTGGAGGGAAGTCAACCTAAATTATGGTTTAAAAGTATATGATGTTTGTTTGTTTGTTTTTCTATTTGCATTATTGTTATGTTTATACTATTTTATTTTTATTTCTGTATTTTATATTTTTATTTTATTTTATGGAAAATTAATAAAATGTTATCAAAAAAGGAATGCTCATCAAGCACAACTTTGTATACGAAATAAAGAGTACACTAAATATCTCAGTGCAACAAATACTATACTCAGAATAATGCGAGCTTAAAGAATATATATATTACACACACACACACACACACACACACACACACACACACACAGAGAGAGAGAGAGAGAGAGAGAGAGAGAGAGATATCTTGGAGATTACAATTTTACAGATTACTATTCAATGTCACCAGGTTCAAGAGTTCAACTGTAATGTTCTGAAGACCAGAGTGCAGATTCTTTGTGTTAAATCTTGTGGTTGACAAACTGTGTACGAGGGGGACTCTGACAAAGAAACAACCCGGTGTTCCATCACCTTTCTTCAGGTCGGTCCAAGTACATTGATGAACAAGCAACTTAGCACTCAACAATTTGGTCAGCTACCAGGAGCTGAGCACCCACGTAAGGCAGGAACTGACAGAATTGATGAGGCTCCACTCTCTGTATTCATCCAGGGAGACTCCATTCTAAGGTTTTTCTGCCGCCGCCACTCTCCTGCACATGGCCTCAGATGCCATCTCCACCATTCATCTCCATCCTCCAGTAAAACATTAGCAAGGTGGGAAATCAGAAGCTGGATTCTAGGCATTTCCGTCAAGCTCTGAGAAACTGTAGCTGGAGAAAAGCACCCCACGAGCCATTAATAAATGCCTTTTCCCGGTCATGCGGAAGAGTTGAGGCAGGTCCGCGAGGCGGTCGTTCAGAGCCCACTGACACAATTAAAACTCTGTATGAAAAGTTAATTGTGGAACTAAATATAAGCTGCAAGATAAGTAGCTACAAGATTTTTTGGGGGGGAGGAAGGAGAAAGAGAGAGCAGGAGACAGAAAGAGAGTTGCAAATAACATGCTGTTTGCCATGTTATTGTTACTATTCAATAAAGCAGAAAAAGCAACTGCTGCAAGCCGTCGAGCTGACAGGCTAGTCATTTAAAACTACAGGTTGTCTCAGGGATGACAATGGTTCTTGGAGCAAAGCGCAGCCTGTGCAGTTTCCAAGATGCTGGAGCAGAGCAATATTTTAACACTTTCGTTGACCAGGCTTCTCCTTGAATTGTATATTGTCCCCCACCCACCCCAATTCTTTTAAATACGTGTTTCAAAATTAAAGGCGGTGAGGCCTTTGTGGGAATTTCATGCTGTGACTAACAAACGCACGGTGTGACTAACGAACACGGGCCTGAGCAGCTTCACAAATCACTTGCATTTCTGATTACAGGTAGGTAGCTGTGTTGGTCTGAGTCGAAGCAAAATTTAAAAAATTCCTTCAGTAGCACCTTAAAGACCAACTAAGTTTTTATTTTGGTATGAGCTTTCGTGTGCATGCACACTTCTTCAGATACACTTGAAACAGAAGAGTCAGTCCCTTATGTATATACAGAGGGTGGTGGTGAGGGGGTGGGAATGGGTGATGGGCTGGTAGGAGTGGTAAACCTGTAGATGGCTGTTAACGACTGCTGATGACTGCAATTGGTCCTGCAGGGAAAAAGCAAGGGCTGAGGCGCTAAAGAAAGCTTGATCATGCATAATGAGATAAGAATCCTATGTCTTTGTTCATCCCAGGTGGCTCCATGGTTTTAAGCTTGGTAATGAGTTCCAATTCAGCAACTTCTCTTTCCAGTCTGTTCCTGAAATTTCTCTGTAATAAAACAGCTGCTTTGAGATCTTGTATAGAATGTCCTGGGAGATTGAAGTGTTCTCCTACTGGTTTCTCTGTCTTGTGGTTCCTGATGTCAGATTTATGTCCATTTATCCTTTGGTGTAGGGTTTGGCCTGTTTGTCCAATATAGAGAGCTGAAGGGCACTGTTGGCATTTGATGGCATACACAATGTTAGAAGATGAGCAATTAAATAGTCCAGAGATGGTATGTTGGATGTTGTTGGGGCCAGTAATGATGTTGTCTGGGTGTTTGTGGCAGCAAAGTTGGCATCTGGGTTTATTGCAGGCTCTGGTACCAGTGTCCATGTTAAGTTTGGTGGTTGTATTATTGTGGGTGAGGAGTTGTTTAAGATTGGGTGGCTGTCTGTAGGCAATGAAAGGCAATGAGTATTGCAGGTTCTATTTAGACCAAGCCAGAGGCGGGGAAGCCCTTGCAATTTCCAGCTTGGATTGGTTTTGGGGTGAGGGGAGCCTGAGCTCTGCCCACCAAAAATGAGAAATCGCGCCATTTGTTTCAAAGTCAAATCAGTTTCAGTGTGATTCATCCCTGTCCTTGTAAGTTCTCACCACAGGGGCAGAAGCATTATCTCTCCCTGCACTTCTCCCTGCTAGCCACCCTGATGTTATTTTAGTGGTGGGTGGGTGGGTGGCAGAGGCGCCATCTTCTGACTTAGGGACCCCAACACCACATCGTGACATCGCTTTGCGCCCTACTCCACAATGGCCCCCTAGAGCAGCCACCCATGGTGGCTGGCATGCTCGCTTTTGAATGGGTGACCCAAATTAACGACTGCTTGGCATCTCATTTTACCCCCTAAATGTAATATCCTGGCATTTCATAGATATAATCCACCAAGGATGGGAGCAGAGCTTCCTTTCAAAAGCACCCATCACTAATTAAGCTATCCAGGGTCTCAGCAGAGAGGGCAGGGAGCTGCGGAATGACTGACTGAAGCCAACAAGGGTTCCTTCTGAGCCTCTGGGGTCCTTATGCAGACCCAGCTGACCGCAGATACCAAACTAGTCTCAGCTGGGCATTTGTTGCAATAGGAGTTCCAAGCTGGGCCAGCACAAGACATTTTGCCGCCTGTGGCAAAGGACAAGATGGCCTCGCCGCCCGAGGCATATACAGAAGCCAGGTGGACTGGTAGTTGAATTTTACTCAAATACTGGTGAAAGGACTATGTCTTCTACTGCTCTTGAGGGCAGCAGGCTAGTGTAGGGGGTATGCAGCCGGACACATAGCACTCACAGCTCTGCCCTTTCCCTGTACCTCAGCATTTGCTGCCCAAGGCAGCTACCTCATTCTGCCTCATCGTAGGGCCGGCCCTCATTCCAGCTCATCCTAGCTCCAGTGCAGATTTGTCCTCTCCCGGGCAGAGGGGACTGGCACAGCTTGCACTTGCTTCCCATACTGCCATGAAATCGTAGGCTCGGAATCTGAAATCCATGGTTCAGAAATGCTTTAGAAGCAGTTGACTATATCTCTCCCCATTAATCTAGAGACAATGGTGCCAGTCTCTTACTAAAAACGGGTCCGCGCTTTAATGCTACACCTTTCCGTTCATCAAATAATCCTCCTTTGAAATACCATGGAAACAAGCAAATATGCCTCATTAAACTTTCCTTGCAGGGAGGAATAAAAAGAAATATCTGAGAATACACACACACACACACACACACACACACACACACACACACACCTGTATATATATATTAGTGGAGGAGGCGAGAATAATACATTTGTTCAAAGAATAATTAGATTGTTCCTGTGGAACAATAATGTGGAATTATTGGCCGGGGATAAAATCCCCAGACTCCTCTCATCTCTATTTACAGGAATGTGGCTTAAAATACACTGTTTATTCTAACCATGCCCATCAGAGGCAAAAACTGAGTCACAGCTTGTGATAGGGTTGCCATATCTTGAAGAGCAAAAATGAGGGGAGCTTGAGCTGCTGCCAGCCCGAGCTGGGGGGGAAAGGCGCATGGCCACGGGCGCATGGGGCCACCGCTGTGCCCCCGTGCCTCTTACCCTTACCAGAAGTCGAACCTGGGCTGCCTGGGTGAAAACTAGGAATCCTAACTGCTAGACCATGCGGGTTTGTTTGTTTGTTTGCTGTGTTTATTTCTAGTGTTAATTTATTATTTATTTATGGCACTCATAGCTCACATTTCCTCTGTGATAGTCAAGGTGTCATACGTGATTCTCATCCTAGACATGAGCAAATCTGACAATTTATCTCTGTTTCTCATTTTTCCAGTCTGAAATTCACCTCTCCACAATAGTTTACTACAGTACTTTAAAAAAAAAAACCATTTCAGTGCCAATTTCTACTAATGCACATATTATTCTATGCATCACTGCCTAATACCCACATTTTTGCAAAGCATTTTGCCCTAATATGTTATTTCTTGTTCCCTATGTTATTTCTTCTCAGTGCCCAAATTCACAGACGGTGAATTTTTTTTATTAAAAAAAATACTGGTGAAAGGGAAGGCTCTTTTACTCGCTGCTTACCCCAGAGATTTCTTTGCTAGCGCGGTTTAAATAGCCATCTTTTGATATTGCCATTCCATTTCTTTGGAAGCCAAACTAATATATATATTTACATGCAACTAAATAGAGTGTCCGGTGCAGTGATTTTGTGGTTCTATATTCTTCTCACGAGTGCACATTACAGAACATTGTGTTTTGCTGTCTCCGAAACCAGGTTTTCTTGTTGGCTTAACCTTTATCTAATGGTGAGATTTGTCAAGAATTGAAGTCTTGATACTCTCTGTGTCTCCCACAACCAGTTGATGCTTTTTTTTTTTGTAGTTAACATCTTTCTTTCCTAATTGTCCAGCCTTCAGAGCCATTTGTGACAGCTACAGATTTAAACAGAAAAAGAAAGAGAATGAAACGTTTCAATCCGAAATTAAATTAGTGTTCAGTGCCAAGCATTGGGCACCCTGCTTTGCTGCATAAATCAACTTCTCATTAATAGGGATCATGTTCGCCCCATAAGCAGGTTGTTCCACAATCTTCCTCAGCATTCATTTCTGTAACACTGTATAACAGAAAAAAGCCACAGTAGGCTATTTATTAGTTGTTTTTAATTTCCCCAGCCTTCCTCCAATCTGCCGCGTCAAGCCATTAGAACAAGCAAAACGAGCAACTGTCATAAAATGGTAACAAACTGGTCAATCTCAGTTTCACTCAATTTTGTTTCCCCCCCCCCCTAGTCTTAAATTGCAGTTCACACATCGGTCCTCATAATAATCTGTCAGTATTTTAGTATGAATTGCTCACTTTTGCAAGGAAATTCCCCTAGTATAGTGTGTTTTTTGTCTGTCAAATTCATTAACACACATTTCTTGCACAGCTTCCTCTAATACAGGCATGTCCAACAGGTAGATCGTGATCTACCGGTAGATCACTAGACGTCTGCGGTAGATCACGGGTAGATCGTTGGCTCCCTCCAAGGAAGCTGAACAACTGTGGTGGCTCCCCTAAAAAAAGTTCAACATTTTACCTCCTCCCCGGAAAAACTCAACAACTTTGACCCAAAATGGGCCTTCCTCCTTCCTAAAAAAAGCTCAACAACTTTGAGCTGAACCCCCCCAAATGGGATAGATCACTGCCAGTTTTTAACTCTGTGAGTAGATCGCAGTCTCTTGGGAGTTGGCCACCCCTGCCCTAATACATACACATGCACACACACACACACACACACACACACACACACACACACCACAGAGAGACCTATTTTGGTCCAGGAACTGGTCACAAAATGTGGAGAAGTGTAGATCTTGACATGCATAATTTAAGAAGATAATTTAAGAAGAATGTCGGTACAGGACTCTATATACAAAAACATCTAGGCACAGGAATAGCTTTTTTCCTTGTGCCATCAAATTGTTGAATCTGTAGTTGTGGGTGGAAGGGAGGCCAGTTGGTGTTATGGGCTCTTTTTGCTGTGCTGTTGTATTGTGAGAGGAATAGTGGTAGTATGAGGTACATTTTTTCTTTACATTGCAATGTAGTTGAAGCAAAATTCCAAGTATGGTTGATACTGGTTTTCCCAGTAGTGATGTGTGGAAGTGAGAGCTGGACCATAAAGAAGGCTGATCGCCGAAGAATTGATGCTTTTGAATTATGGTGCTGGAGGAGACTCTTGATTGAGAGTCCCATGGACTGCAAGAAGATCAAACCTATCCATTCTGAAGGAAATCACCCCCGAGTGCTCACTGGAAGGACAGATCCTGAAGCTGAGGCTCCAATACTTTGGCCACCTCATGAGAAGAGAAGACTCCCTGGAAAAGACCCTGATGTTGGGAAAGATGGAGGGCACAAGGAGAAGGGGATGACAGAGGATGAGATGGTTGGACAGTGTTCTCGAAGTCTGACCAAACTGCGGGAGGCAGTGGAAGACAGGAGTGCCTGGCGTACTCTGGTCCGTGGGGTCACGAAGATTCAGACACGACTAAACGACTAAACAACAACAACAATGGTTGATACTTGGCCAATAAATTATTCTATTCTATTCTATTCTATTCTATTCTATTCTATTCTATTCTATTCTATTCTATTCTATTCTATTCTATTCTATTCTATTGACAAGCTGGAAGGTTTGCAGTGGAGGGCAACCAAGATGATGAAGGGTCTTGAAACCGAGCCTTGCGAGGAACAGTTGGGGGACCTGGGTATGTTTAGTCTGAAAAAGAGGAGATTGAGAGGAGATATGATAGCCATCTTCAAGAATCTCAAGAGCTGCTATATGGAAGATGGAGCAAGCTTGTTTTATCGTGCTCTGGAGGTAGGACACAGACCAATGGCTTCGAGTAACAAAAAAAAGGAGATTCTGCTGTTTGACAGTGGAATAGACTCCCACAAGGAGTGGTGGAATCTCCTTTCTTGAAGGTTCTTAAGCAAAGGTTCTCATTTGACCCCCATCTCCTGATGTCATCGCCAGAGGCCATCCCTAAGACCCAGGTTTGATCCTGAAGCCTCAGGGTCTGGGATGCTGCTGACCTGGCAACCACAGTATCTGCCACTTCATTCTGCCTAAAATCTTTGAGGTCTTTTGCTTCTCAAGGCCCTTTTTCATCTGGAAGGAGGTTGCACATCTCTATCTTTTCATCCTTTTTTTTTTTTAAAGCATCAAGAGAGATTAATCACCTAGCAATTAACCTATGTAACTTAACTTATCTTTTATTTCTTAAGACAAAATTGGGTGGGCTTTTCCTTAAATACATTTTTTTTAAAAAAAAAAAACATATTCGGTATGCATTAAAAAAAATTGGAGAGAAAGGAAAGCTAACACTTACCTCTAAGCTTTGATAGACCTTGCAGAACTTTGTTCATTATCAGCTAAGCATGCTCACTAATTAGCATTTCTGTATTTAGAAGCAGAATCCATGTTACCTTAACACTTTGTGGTGATGGTCGCCTAGCAACAACACTTCCTCTGTAGATGACCCTCCATTTCAAAGGGGCCTTTTCTCAATATCACTACCTGAAATGTAATAAAACCTTTATAAATTTATATGCAAAAGAAAAATGGAATCCTAGAACTTAGGAGCTGAAAAGGGATCTGATCCAGCCCGTTATTTAACACAGCTACACATCACAGCTACACATTGCTGCTTCAAGTGAAGGAACACTCGCTGCCTCCCAAGGCATCCCATTTTACTCTTTAACAGCTTGTACCCTATAGGACTTTTCTCCTGATGTTCAGGCCAAGATCTGCTTCCATTGGTTCTGGATCTGCCACCTGGACCCACAAAAAGCAGATCCAGAACATCTTCAGCACGACAACACTTCAGATAGAAGACAGTAATCATGTCTCCTCCTAATGTTCTTCCGTGCTAACATTTCAACCATTCTTCATAGGACTTGGTTTCTGGACCCTTTGCTATCTGGTCACCTTCCTTTTCAAGTCCAGCGATGCCCTAATTAAAATTAATTTGCAAATCCCTTAACTACTTGGGTCAAGGGAACCCAAAGAAGCTATTGAAATTCATTTTGTTAGCTTGGGCCCAGTTCTCCAATCTGTTAATGTCATTTTGAATTCTGATTTTGTCTTTTGTGGGATTAACCAACCCACCCCCAGTTTGGTGTCATCTGCAAATTTGATGACCTTCCCTTCAATTCCTTCATCCAAGTCATTCAAAGAGTTTCCATTCATCAAAGGGAAACGCTTAGGAGAAAGTAGTAAGTTATCTTAGGGTATACTTTGGCCACCTCATGAGAAGAGAAGACTCCCTGGAAGAGACCCTGATATTGGGAAAGATTGAGGGCGCAAAGAGAAGGGGACGACAGAAGATGAGATGGTTAGACAGTGTTCTCGAAGCTACCAACATGAGTCTGACCAAACTGCGGGAGGCAGTGTGTAAGGGGGAAGGCTTATAGGGAACAGCCTCCAATCATCAGATCGAGTTCCTCTCAGAGCAGTAAGTCCAGCAGTGGATCAGATTACAGGAGGCAGGAAGCAGAGAGTGAGGGACAAGGCTCCAGCAGCGTCAAAGAGCCTCCACTCCGAGTAGAGAGGGAGGCAGAGGGGCAGGAAATGCAGGCAAAGCATTCAGAAGGACGGCCCTTTCCCCCCGATGCCTGAATTGCGGCGAACGGTACCCCATAGGACAAGGGGGAGGCGCTTTGGCATTCCCAAGCTGTTATGTTAGGCGCGAAACAGAAAGAAGCTATTGCGACATTCTGACTCAGACTATGCAGACATGCTTTCCATAGACTTTGTCCTGTAAATAGAATGCACCATAATAAACACCTTAAGACAAGCAGGCGTGGAGCGTCGTTACTCAAGAGTAGCCGCAAAAACCCCTGACGCAGTGGAAGACAGGAGTGCCCGGCGTGCCCTGGTCCATGGGGTCACGAAGAGTCGGACACGAGTAAACAACTAAACAACAACCACATGTTCATATCACTGGCTTAAAAAGCAGCATGGTCATCCCACACCCACACCCTGGCAGTGTTTCAAGCCGCCTTTGCTCGTCACAGAGGGGACAGGGATGTCTTCACCCAGCATTCATGATATTCTTGATTCCCCCGTCCCTGTACCCTCTGAGCTCGTGTTCATGAAGCTGTCGTCTCTGCATGGCGGCTGTTAGTCTATGTTCACATTACCACTTACAAAGGATCCGGTTTTCTAGATGGATTGAAGCTGGTTTGAGGTGTGTGGGGATACAGCAAACCACCGTGTTTGTCAATAAATTAGAGGATAGATTTGGATTGTGCTTAACTATTTGGAAAGTGCTTAATCCCCGAATGCAGAGCAAGTGCTAATGTATGAGGCAATTGCTTCTTTAGCAAATAGAGGTGATTCTCAAATATATCCAACAGAACAAAAATTTTGATTATGAAATCAGGGTTCTTTGTTTTTGTTTAAAAAGGACTTGGATTTTGCAACCTGGTAAACTGCCTTGGCAAAAATTTAAGTGTATGTTATTGTTTTAAGAGACTCCCTTAAAAGTGTATTTCAGAATCAAAATCTGGACTGTTTTCGATGCAAAAAAAAGTCAAACTGGACAAATGATTTTTATTTATTTTTTGCAGATTATGAATTTGTGCAAATGTGTCATTTGAGCTCTCACCTCAATCTTATCTCAGCTCAGCCTGGATCTTTCCTTCCTCTAGAGTTCTGTGCTTATGTGAAACAGCTTTTTGATGACCGCTCCTTTCTAATCTCATTTTGCCTTTGTTATTTGTAGCTGTGTTTCTGAAGCATTCTTCCATGCTACCTCCAACTTTGAAGCCATCCATCCGCTTGGCGAAACAGATGCTGTTTATCATTTTCCGAGCTTCTCCCCAGCTGCCGTTAGTTTTCACAGTCAATGAGAAACATTAGTTATAAAAGCTAAAAACCTTTGTCAAATCAGTGCGGCAAAAGAAGACATCAAAACCTTGCAGGAGTATATCAAAACGTACCCTTCCATTGGCACGTGTGCTGCTCTCCTACTGTGGAGATCTATATTTATGCATGTTCCTTGTTTGTTTCCTTGGAAATCTATATATTATATCCATATCTGTCAGCCTGACAAATGTTTTAGCCAATATGCCAAAGGGGGAGGGGGAATTACAAGGAGATTTTAATGGCCGGTGCATTGCAATACACAGTGAGCTATACTTGAGACACTTCTATTTAAGAACGAATTTGGGTTTTCAGAGGAATGGGTGTTTGAAGTTCTTTTTTTTTTTTTAAAGAAGTAAAAAGTATTTTATTGTTTTCCATTTAAAATCACACTATACAACAATATTGCAACAATATTACAGAGAGAAAAAACAAAAAATTCTGTCTTGTACAAATCTAACAAAAAGAGAAGATACATAGTCACAATAAAGAAATACGAACCAGTAAACCAGTAAAGGTGTATGCCTCGTCTGATAAACTCAGAAGAGGCGGGGGAAAGGAGAAAACGGTAACGATGAACAGAAAGAAGAAATCAAGAAGAAAAAGGGGGGAAGAAAAAGGAAAAGAGAGGAGAAAAAAAAAGAGGAAAAATTAAAGTTTGACTTCCCGTTACTTCTCTGTACCTCATATATTACATTCTATTTCATGGCGCGAATCTTAATTTACATTTACATCTTATTCCTCAGATGTTCTATTTTGGGCTCAGGTACGCTCTGCTGGTTGGCTTAATTATTTAATTAGATTCTAAATATTCGTAAAATAACCTCCATTCTTTTTTAGTTTTTTGGTTCGTCTCTCCTGTTTGAAGTTCATTGAGACTGGGAGGGGAGAGGAGGCAGCTGACAAGCAGTGCTGGCCTCTGGACTGCTTTTGTAAAAACAAAAGAAGAGCCATGGTGGGTCAGGCGCCTCGAGTCCAGCATCCTGTTCTCCTAGTGGCCAATGAGAAGTTGACCAGCAGGACCACTCTCCCCTGACTTGTGATTATCAGCAAGTGCTAGTGTAAGTTTAGTGGAGTTGGTGTAAGTTTGCATTTCTTAGTACAGAACGTGGGATGTAATCCATTGGTACAGTCAAATGCAACATCCGCCCCCCCCCCCGTATGTGACCTGGGAGATGGGTGTGGCTCAAAGGAGCCGAGTCATGCAGCCATTTTCTCAGTCCTGATCAGTCTCTTGTCCTGTTCCTGTCTTGCCATTTTGACTTGTCTTCTCTTGTTCTATCTTTTGCTGCCATGCTGCTCTCCTGCAGCCATTTTGTTGTCTTAATGTAATTTGTTGTCTTAATGTAATTTTGCTGTCTGCCGGCTCTCGGCCAGCAGCACACGAGTTCAGTTTCCCTATGAGATATGAGATAAACTCAGTTTATTATGTAACTACCAAGTAAAGCCTGCCTTTCAGGGATCAAATTGTGAACTGAAATGTGTGTAAACTTTTTGTTACTTTACTCATAAAGACTCTCGTGTCTTTATTCTTTATGGAGGGATTGAAGGGGACATCAGGAAATAATCTTAACTACCGTAAGAGATTCAAACGAATTTGTGAACTAGCTTCCAACTATATTGAGGGGAATTTGCTCTGCTATATCACTCACTAATGCGAGTGAAGGAAGGATAATAATTATCCAATATATTCTTTCCTACTATCTTTAACATTCCCACACAGACAGTATTGATCTGATGTGCAGAGAACTTTCCTGTTCTGTTTGACTCAAGATGGTTCTGGAAGGATTATTTATTTATTTATTTATTTATACATACCCCGCCCATCTGGCTGGGTTTCCCTGGCCACTCTGGGCGGCTTCCAACAAATACCAAAATACATTAAAATATCACAGATTAAAAACTTCCCTAAACAGGGCTGCCTTTAGGTGTTTTCTAAATGTCAGGTAGTTGTTTATCTCCTTGACCTCCGAGAAGGCCCTCGGTGCTGGATCTCAGAGAAGCTGAGAAACGCGGGTGGAGACGCTCCTTCAGGTATATAGGACCGAGGCCATTTAGGGCTTTAAAGGTCAGCACCAACACTTTGAATTGTGCTCGGAAACGTACTGGGAGCCAATGTAGATCTCTTAGGACCAGTGTTATGTGGTCTTGGCGGCCGCTCCCAGTCACCAGTCTAGCTGCCGCATTCTGGATTAATTGCAGTTTCCGGGTCACCTTCAAAGGTAGCCCCACATAGAGCGCATTGCAGTAGTCCAAGCGGGAGATAACTAGAGCATGCACTACTCTGGTGAGACAGTCTGCGGGCAGGTAGGGTCTCAGCCTGCGTACCAGAGGGAGCTGGTAGACAGCCACCCTGGACACAGAATTGACCTGTGCCTCCATGGACAGCTTTGAGCCCAAAATGACTCCCAGGCTGTGCACCTGGTCCTTCAGGGGCACAGTTATCCCATTCAGGACCAGGGAGTCCCCCACCCCCGCCCACCCCCTGTCCCCCAAAAACAGTACTTCTGTCTTGTCAGGATTCAATCTCAATCTGTTTGCCGCCATCCATCCTCCAACTGCCTCCAGGCACTCACACAGGACCTTCACCGCCTTCACTGGTTCTGATTTAAAAGAGAGATAGAGGAATCTTTCTATGCGAAAGAAACAAGCAGAAGGTTTCTGGTGTTTGGGTTATTCCTTCTGAGAAGTTGAGTTCAGCTGTTTAAACTGGTTTTGTCATCTTTCTGTCAAGGTCATGCTGACTATAATAGTAAGGCCAGATGGAGCCTGGATTTTACTTACTTTCTCTTTCTGTCTCTTTGTTCTGGTGTAAGTTTGAGTCTTATTATAAGTCATTGTAAGTTTGATTGTAAGTGCTGCAACTGGATTTTTATGGACTGTGCCAATCCTGGATGTATGGGATTTGTGACCATTATGCTCATTTGCCTTCAGTAGCAGTAAAGCTCTGCTGGATGAAGTACAATTGCCTTTGGTCTATTTTTTGAGAACTCTGCAACGTGTTTAAGTTTTGCTTTTTTCCCTCAGCGCATCAGTTAGATTCAGACATCATGTCCAGGAGCCCCTGATCTCCTTCTCCTCGATAACTTTGTCTAATCCTCCTTAAAAGCCATCCAAGTTGGTGGCCTTCACTGCCTCCCATGAGAGGAAATTCCATAGGGCCTTCTCGGTAGTGGCACCCACCATGGGCGTACCCAGCGAGGGGCAGGGGGCAGCTGCCCCCCCGAAGCAAAAAAAAAGGTTATAAAGTGATGAAACGAAACAAAATTAGGTAGGGCGATGGCAAATAATCAGTTGTTTACCATACTGAAATGGTGTAAAAACCGAGAAGTATCTAGTGCCACCTAGCGACTGGTAGAGGAATCTATGTCAGCCAGCCATTGGGATTCAAGGGAGGGAGAGGTCTCTAGCGGGCTCTAGCAGAGAGAAGAGGGAATCTTCTAGAGGGGTCTAGTGAGTTCCACGTCACTAAACTGAGCCGCCCGCCACTAAACTGAGCTGCCCGCTTTTAGTTTACCTTCTTATTTACAATTAGAAGACATCAAGGCTGCCTAAATGGATATAAGAAACTGGTTCCAAAAGGGTAAGTTAAGTAATTTCTGTAGAAAATTAGATTTTAAAGGATAAAGACCTGGCTCAGAAGTACAATGGGAGAGGACAGACTGACTGGGTTGTGTTTGATGAGTGTCCATTGGAAATTCTTCAAGGAAAACTAGGACTGGATTGTAACGAAAGTTTTGAACAAGTTTTCTTCAAACCCAAGAAAAATGATATTAGTAGAAGACATGTAACTAGAATAATTTTTTTTAAAAAAAAATCAAGCAAATAATTGTAATAACTACCGTAATAAAGCACTGCTATAATTATATATATTTTTTCAAATTTTGGTTTCATTCGCCTTTTCCATGCTGTGGAATGCTCTTCCATCAGATGTCAAGGAAATAAACAACTATTGGACTTTTAGAAGACATCTGAAGGCAACCCTGTTTAGGGAAGTTTTTAATGTTTGAAGTTTTATTCTGTTTTTAATGTTCTGTCGAAAGCCGCTCAGAGTGGCTGGGGAAAACAGTCAGGTGGGTGGGGTAGAAATAATAAATTATATGCAGTGGGTTCCTGATTCGTTCCTGAATCTTCCAACATTCAGCTTCATTGGAGGACCCTATGTTGTAGTATTATGCATCACTTTGCACCAGGCATAATTCTCCACACCTCAATCATGTCACCTCCGTTTTGCATTTTCTCTGACGAGTCCAACCTTCTGCACAGGGGAGTTTCTCCAGACCCTTGATCACTTTGGCTGCCCTCTTCTGAATCTTTTCCAGCTCTGCAATATCCTTTTTTTGAGGCGAGGCAACCAGAAAGGTGCAGAGAATTACAAGTGTGGTTGCACCATAGAGTTGTAAAATGGAATTACATATTTTATTGGATGAAAGTTGGGCAGGTGGATCTGGTTGAGAGCAGAGCGAGGCTGGAGGGCCCAGAACAAACTGCAACTGAGATGCCGCTATAATGCAAGTAATTCTGGCTGACCATTCCTTTGTAGGTAGGGAAGCCATAAGTAGGGTTCCCGGACATATCCAGAATACCGCAGTCGGAAGCAGTGTCTGGGATAAAATGTCCACATTTCCCCTCTTTGAAATATGGCAACTAATCTGCCCTTATAAGGCTCAGTTATTTAGTGATAGCAAAACTGTGTATTAGTATTAGGTAGGAGGAATAAGAATGCTGCCCCTTTAAGAAAAGATAGTGCCTTTACCCCTTTTTAGACCTTAAGGCAGGTTGGGAAATCTAGGCACAGCAATATTCTAGTTTCTATTGGCTCTGCCCAGAGTGCAAAGAAACCTCCCTTCCTCCTTTGTTTCAGTCTAGTTCTTGCATACCAGGGAGATGAGCGAACTCACTCGCTCTTACATAACTCCATAAACTCCATAAAGGACAACTTATTGGAATGTGAGCGGTATTTTTACATGTGACTTGATTCTCTTCAATAAGTCTATGTATGAGAGCTTTGCGGAGTTTCGCTGAATACTATCCAGATTGAGAAAGGAGTCTCAGGAGGGAACAGCAACCCTATTTGTTGGGCATATTATGGTATAACAGTCCAGAATGGCCCTCCAGTGCTTCCTTAATGGGATCAATTGATTAAGAGCTCATTAAGACTCTCTTTAGTACTCTATAGTAGAAGGTCCAGTAACCTAGCCATAATGAACATGGAAGGAGTCTCATGGCTTCACTCACATGCAGGTTTTCAAACATAGTCCCATATTAACTTGAGGTTCAGATCACCTGGGATGCAAGCCGGAGCCTTTTGACCTGTGTGCCTGTATCACTTGTGATGAGAAATTTGAGGCTACAGAGTAAGGGATAATGTAAACCACATTGAGATTGGCTAAAAAAGCCAATGCAATTCTGGACTGCAGCAATAGTATAGCATCTAGATCAAGGGAAGTAATCGTACCACTGCATTCTGCTCTGGTCAGACCTCACCTGGAATACTGTGTCCATTTCTGGGCAGCACAGTTCAAAAAGGATACTGACAAGCTGGAACGTGTCCAGAAGAGGGCAACCAAAATGGTCAAAGGCCTGGAAACGATGCCTTATGAAGAACGGCTTAAGGGAGCTGGGTATGTTTAGCCTGGAGAAGAGAAGGTTAAGGGGTGATATGATAGCCATGTTCAAATATATAAAAGGATGCCATATAGAGGAGGGAGAAAGATTGTTTTCTGCTGCTCCAGAGAAGCGGACACGGAGCAATGGATTCAAACTTCAAGAAAGAAGATTCCACCTAAACATTAGGAAGAACTTCCTGACAGTAAGAGCTGTTTGGCAGTGGAATTTGCTACCAAGGAGTGTGGTGGAGTCTCCTTCTTTGGAGGTCTTTAAGCAGAGGCTTGACAGGCATATGTCAAGAATGCTTTGATGGTGTTTCCTGCTTGGCAGGGGGTTGGACTGGATGGCCCTCGTGGTCTCTTCCAACTCTATGATTCTATGATTCTCTGAGATCACTAAAGAAATGGACAGAAAGACAGAGAGGCAGCAAGGCAGACAAATAGGTAGATATTTATGTATTGTTTCACTGGTGTGGTTTTGTTTTTTTACCAAAAAAAAACCCAACCTTGTAATATTTAAAAAATCTCGAAGCAGTGTACAGTATAAAAACAGACAATAGCATTAAAACAAAAATACATCCTAAAACCAATAAAACAATAATATAAAAGAATAGGCAAACAAATAAAAGAGGAATGGGGGAGATAGTCACATCATTGCACATCATTGCACAGTCATCCTTTCTCACATATGAAAGGGACAAATCAGGTGATTGTGTTTTCCCTCCTTTGTTAAATAGTCTTAACATCTACGCCTTGGAAAGTCACTGTTTTGTTCTTTGTAATAATGCTTGTCTGCAGCTGTAAATATGACATTGGTCAATATCTGAAGAAGTAGCCTCTTGGGTATGCAAGGTGTGAGCAGAGATGTCAAGGCACACTCTTTAGCGTGCTGGAGAGCTTAAGATATATTGGTTCTCAACCTGACATGCCCATATTAATGCTCCAGAAAGCCTGTAGGCATTGTCAGTGACGCTTGCTCTCTTTGTTTTCTCCACCAGAACCACCCATCAATCAAGCTCTTTCCTGGTGAGGGTGCTGCCTTCAGCATCATGGAGAGGACGGATTACTCACTTGGGAGAAACTCTTTGGAAGAAATGGTTGGAGCATCGCAAACCTCCTGTTCTGATTTGTGCAAGACCTGATTTGAGGTGACTTGCCAGTCAACATGGTAGAGTGGGGAGGGGGGGGAGTTTCTTCTCTCCTCCTTGCTTGGGCTAGCACACCTATTATGGCCTGTCAATTGGTGTCTCTGTCTTGGGTTAAGCCGTCAAAGGACTGTAATAGATGCTTTCATGTAAAAATGGGAAGCTGTGACATTGGTGTCAGATCAAGTACTCCAGCCTTCCCAGGTGATGAATCAAAACGTCAAAAGTGGTGACAGGAAGCAAGAATCCATTTTGGCAGGGGAGCGGGGTGGTTACACAAGGTACGGCCTTCTAGCAGAAGGAGTTGGTTTGGCAAAGCGCCTCTTTTGATGCAACGGGCATCTTTTCTAGCACAGAACATTGATCGTGCGGTGTCTCACGTTAAAGGTCAGCTGGCTTTTGACACAGCTATCGGGAGGGTGGATACACTTGGTCAGGTTTATCTAAGCAGCTAAAATACAAATGAGGCTGAATTATAATCCAATTAAAGAGAAATCTCTGAACTTTGGGTTGAACAGCTATTGGAGCTGGAGGCTTGGCCTCTTTCTGTCTCTCGGTCAGGCCCTGATCCAAGCATTTCCATGCACTTCTCCCTCGTCCCAAATAGCCTCATGGGCAGCTAGCCAGGTGAAAGTGTGGTTCTTTATTTGCCCCAGTGGGTGAGAAAGAGGTGGGAAAACTTCACTGGCAGCTCTGAACCTCCTGCCTGGATCACCATCTCCTCTGCTCCTCTGGTCCATGATATGGACAGGGCTGAATTCTGACACCTACAGAGCCTCAGGTCATTGGTTCATCAAGCTCTGTATTGTCTGTTCTATGGATGCCATGCCCTCTGGTGGATGTGGACTACAATGTTCATAAACTATTGGGCAGAGCTGGTAGGAGTTCTGCTCTACAACATCTGGAAGGCACTAGCCATCACTTGACAAGGTGAGGTCTTTCCCAACCCACTGCTTGAGAACCTTTACATGGAAGTGATGTTTGAATCCCAGTCCTTCTACAGTTAAATAATAACCTCTGTTCCTGAAATATGTGGAGAAACTCTGATGTGTCACAGAATCATGGAATTATAGAGTTGGAAGGGACTCTGTGGATCATCTAGTTCAACCCCCTGCAATACAGGACTGTCCCATACGGGGATCGAACCTGCAACCTTGGCGTTATCAGCACCATGCTCTAACCCAGTGGTCCTCAACCTTGGGCCTCCAGATGTTTTTGGCCTACACCTCCCATGATCCCTAGCTAGTAGGACCAATGGTCAGGGATGATGGGAATTGTAGTCTCAAAACATCTGGAGGCCCAAGGTTGAGGACCACTGCTCTAACAACTGAGCTATCCAGGCTGACCATGGGACTATTGTTGCCAGGGTCTTCTATGAACGCTGCATAACACCTGCTCAATCCCATACATTCTAAAATACAGAACACCGTTACATTCTTCTCCAAGAAAAACAAGTTATTCAAAGAATATGAAAATAAAGTGGGTGGGTGACGCCATAGAAATCAGTATGCTTTACATCTTCAGAACAGCAGTATTTTTAAAGTAAAGCCAACAATTGGCTTTTATTTCACAGCCAACCATCATCCAGGCATTCATTTCCTTCCTCTCCAGAGATGAAGTTCACATTGCTAAAAATAGCTCTCGCTTCACCTGAGTTCTCTCTCCCATTCATCCCTCCACTCAAAGAGGGATTGTTTAGCAGTTCCGCGCCTGCCTCTTGTAATGCCGTTTCCCTCTCCACCACCCCCGTTTACGGTGTCAAAATGCTATGGCTAATTGTTCGCAAAGCAAGGATAATCATCCCAATTATGATTTGTTAAGAAGAATACGAGAGACAAATAACATTCATGTAAGGCTTAACAGCGACAATAGATTAGGGAAATGGAAAGTTACAGACATGGTGGAGGCGGAGAGACTTGTTTTATTTCCGTTGGTCAAATAAAGCAATTGCAAAGTTTTGTAGCGTGAAGTCCTTAGCAGTTGCACTGAAAGGTTTCAAGTGGAATAGCCATTTCTATACAGATTGGGCGGGTGGGCAGGAGAGAGATGACATGAGCTAAGCTGAGATACACCATCATTGGTCATGGAAATCAGGTTCTACCAACATTTTCCTAAAGAGAAATTCAAGTAAAGTGGCTTGCACCTCACTCTCACCCTGAAAACAGTGCTTTTTCCAGGTCACAGGTGAGGCATAGTGTCCCAAAACATGTGGGGTGGGGGGGGGGGTTGGACATCATGCAAGATTGTGGCCCCCATAATGACCACTGAGATCCCACAAGAACAAAATAGGATGTCCCATTTTTTCACAGGGCACTTGCTTGGGATGGGAGAGGAACTGACATGGTAAAAGAGAACAATGTGGAAATGCGGAGAACCCAACTTAAGTTTGAAAAATGAGAAACCAATGTTGTCATGTTTGCTCATCCCTGCCTCGCAGCCCTTTCTACATTGGAAGGTACAACCTACAACCATCAATCTCATTCAGAGATACCTATTTAGACATATGGACTGCCCATGTTAATTCGTGCATGCAAGCCAAGATCAATGGGGTATTTGCAATGCTAATATCAGCTGGTGATGTTTCATTTCCCCTTTTGCTGCTATATGTGCAAAAATAAAAATGGCAGCCTGACACAGGTTCTTCACTGTGCCTTTATGCCCATACTATGGCTAATTCCCTCCCTTCTTTTTACAAAGAAAAGAGAAAAGAAAAGGGACATCTTGGTGTAAGTTTGCAGTTTAAACACTCAAGAAGGAAGGGGGGGGGGATTGGAGGGTTTTTTATATCTGCCAGCAGGAAGTTGTTGTGACCAACCACAAGGTCAAGCAATTTCCAGATTTCTTGTGAAGAAACGCACAAATTAATACCTATGCACAATGCGGCCATCAACAGCTTTTTAAAGGGAGGAAAATGTTGGTAAGACTGAATATGAAACCCTGGCAGTTTTCCTAGCTGCTTTCTTGATCTCTTGGAAGTGCAGGTCTAATTGCACGGTGTCAGACGATAGGTGCGTTGGTGCTAAAAAAATTAAGAGGCACATCAGCACAGCTTTATTCAGCATAATGGGGCTCGATTAACCAAGCATGTGGAGTGGCAGAAGTAGATTTGACAATGTCGACTGTTCACTTCAGCTGTGAGGAGCCTGGCTCTGATGGCAGAACAACTGTGGAGGTGGCGGGGGTGGTTCTGATGCTATACTTGGCTGCGAGGCACCAGAGAGGATGGGAAAATATTCCCAGCTCTCCCTCAACATGTCCCCTCACTTCACTCCTTTGCTTCTCAGTTTCAGTTCTAAAAGTGCTCAGTATTCTGAGAAGGTGAATGCTAGCCTCTTCCATTGCCCAGTTTTGAAAACGGATCTGCAGCATTTATGAAGATCTTTTCTGGAGGGTGAAGAGACAGTGACAGGAGCCTGTGTTTTTACCACAGTGCCTGCTAGTCATCTGGACCAGCCTTCCACAATGTAGACCAGGGGTCAGCAAACCTTTTCAGCAGGGGGCCGGTCCACTGTCCTCAGACCTTGTGCGGGGCCGAACTATATTTTGGAAAAAAATATGAATGAATTCCTATGCCCCACAAATAACCCAGAGATGCATTTTAAATAAAAGAACACATTCTACCAATGTAAAAGCGTGCTGATTCCCGGACCGTCTGCGGGCCGGATTTAGAAGGCAATTGGGCCGCATCTGGCCCCCGGGCCTTAGTTTGGGGACCCCTGGTGTAGACTCCCTCCAGATGGGAGGATGGTAAGATAGCATTATAGAAGTTGCCACTCCAGTCCTGGTTTCTGATTTGATCCCTGAATGTCTCACCCCTATTTTCATCAGAGAAATGTTGGAGGCTATGGTAGGATGTCCCTATTTTCATCGGAGAAGCATTGGAGGGGACATATCTATTTTCATGGCAGAAATGTTGGAGGGTGTGGCATAGGATGCCCCTATTTTTATTGGAGAAATGCTGAAGGGTATGGAGGTTGGGTGCTCTCCTCGTTCTCTGTCGAGCGGTAGCTTTAAGAAATATGGTTTATTCACTTCAGTCTACATGAAAGGAATCCATGTCGTAGAGCATAGTCATTTCAAAGAGGGCTTGTATTCAACACTGGCATCTAGGGCATCTCTCCCTGCCAGACTTCAGCCAGCCTGCCCAAGATGGATCTCTCTTCCTTCCATCCTTCTACTTCCCAGCACACCTTTGTCTAAAGACTCTCTTTTCCTGTTACCTCAAACAATCACCACGGAAACCTGTGTCTGCCCAGACCCAAGATTCCTCATGAAGGGGTCATCAACACCTTTTGTCATTTTAATGCCTCTATCCCAGGTGAGCCATTGGCTTTGAAGGAAGTTTATCCTGAACTATGGACAGTAACAATAACCATTTTGGATATGACCAGACTTCCCACCGGTATAAGGGCCAGCTTTGAACAGTATTTGTCTCTAAGCCAGAGTTTCTCGGGAAGTCTGAACTTGGGCCTGGACCCCCTCCTCCTGATGCCAAATTTGCATTGACTTTTCATTTAAAACCCCCAATTTATTTTCATTTCTAAGCTGCTGCATCTCAAAAGGATAGTATTCAGCTCAGATTTACTTAGAGCAGACACACTGAAATTAATGAACATGACTAAGTCGGGTGTATTCATTTCAATGCGTCCACCCTGAATAAAACTTGGTTGAATACCACCCACAGACTGTCAGGGCAGGTTAACTATTTGTAAGATTAAACACTAAATGTACAGGAAGAATCTCACAGCTGGCTCAGCCTCACCCCCCCCCCTACTGTGTCTTCTCTCCATTGGAGATGATATCGGCAAGCAAATCCTACACAAAGACCTTGATTCTGTCACTTTTCATTGCTGGCAGAATGGAAATAATCAAGTTGCTGGGATGGGAAGGGAAAGGGGTGCCCATTAGATGGATGGTTTTAGCACAACACAGAAGAGAAATTAGAGGTGTAATTCAATGGGGTTTATATATAGAAACTTGGTTCTCTTTTTGTCTTACATAAACAAAGGTTATGCAGAAAAGTGCACTCGGGTGACTCATTTGTCTGATCGGAAAGGTATCACTGCGTGGAAAAACAAGAATACATTAGTCATTGTCTACCTATAACAGGCATTTTATACATAAAGCTTTGTGCATTTCATTGATTATTACAGCCTGCGTGTATTTTTATTGTTCTGTTTTGTAACATGAAAATTTGAATATATCCTCAGAGCTAAATCCAGAAGTAGAGATGCACAAAACTTAGTCCTCTTTCTCTATGGTCTGTGTGTGAGGGGGTGGTGAACATGACTTCTGGGCTGTCCACCCTGGTACGAGGTTCATGGCATGGAGATGGTGCCCTTCCCCCCCTTCCCCCTTCATTTTGACAGCCCCACATTCCCGGGCTGCTGGAGGAGGCAGGCAGAGTACGGGAAATGAGGCAGGCGAGCAAAAAAGCAGAGGGTGGTGGGAAGCCGAGAAGTGAAAGCTCAGGACCCAAAACCTGGAACTCCACAAAAAAATCAGGAACCAATAACCCTTCAAGAAGATGTAACGGGAATCATCCATGACCAGTATGTAGAATTTTTACCAATGTATGCTCATTGACTGCTTTGAGGTTTCTTATAATCAACCAGTGTCTGAATTTCATGAAGTAAACCAGGCTTCCTCAACCTCGGCCCTCCAGATGTTTTTGACCCACAGCTCCCATGATCCCTAGCTAGCAGGACCAGTGGTCAGGTATGATGGGAATTGTAGTCTCAAAGCATCTGGAGGGCCGAGGTTGAGGAAGCCTGAAGAAAACAAATAAAAGGAGACCAAGATCAGCAGCGGAGTTAGCCTCTCGGGCATCCGGAGCGGCGCACATGCCGTACACCTGGAGGGGGGCGAGCCACCCAGCGGGGCGATCGGACGACAATCGACGTCCATTGGGTGTGATTGGAGTGATGATCGGTGCCCATTGGGGGTTGATCAGCGCGGTGATCAGGGTGCAGGGGTGGGGGCGATCGGTGCGGCGATTGGTGTCCAGGGGGGCGATTGGCGCCCAGGGGGGCCGTGCAGCGATCCGCCCAGGGAGGATTTTGTCATCCCCCCTCAGGGACGACACCCGGGGTGGACCGCCCCACCCCCACCCCCCTTCCTACACCCATGACCAAGATGACTCCTCCCAAATCCACAGCACCCGAGCTTTACAGACACCAAGTGGCTACAAAGTGTGTGGCTCGATCTTTATTTCGTAGACCGAATGCAGGCAGCATCAGCTCCCTGTTAGCAAAGCAGGTACGGCAGTGAAAGAGAAAAGCAGAGAAAGAGCCCAAGGTAGCAATCAGACAATTTGATTAGGACAAGGACAAGGTAACAGTAAGGTGGTTTGATTAGCGTAATAAAGCCCCAGTAAGAGCACGCCAGCAACCTGGTAATTATCAAGTGTTTTGTAAGCACTGTGATTCTAAAATTCTACACTCTGCTCTTTTTTTTTAAGAGAGAGGAAAAGGGGGGAGGAATCCTTTCAAGTAGGGGAGTTTCCTGCTGCTGTGAGTTCATTATCACCAGGATTAATTGGTGTCTTGCTGCCCAAGAGATTAAGGACATTAAGGACAACAAATAATTCCATGCATCCCCTTGGAAAAAAAACCAGGAAAGGCTTGGCGTGTAATTTCTTCACTTGACTTTTTTTTCCCTGCATGGGGGGAAATAATAGAGAAGCTGGAAACAAGAGTTTGTGTAACTTCAATTGGGGGGGGGAATAATGGTCAGGGGTACCTTTACCTTTAATTTCTGAAAAGAGATGTGTTGTTTTATGAGGGTGGCTGATCATCTAGGTAAAGGGGGGGGGATTAAAATTGTCCAGTAGCACATTAGAGACCAACTAAGTTTGTTCTGAGTATAAGCTTTCGTGTGCATACACACTTATTCAGATACTCTGAAACAGAAGTCACCAGACCCTTATAGGAGGGTGGGGTGGGGCTTTTTCTCAGAAGGGTATTAGGAGATGGGTGATTGACTCAATGGGTGGTAAACCTGTTGACGACTGTTAATGACTGCAATTACTCCTACAGAAAAAAGCAAGGGATAGTATGTGGATGACCAAAAATAGCTTTAGCATGTGTAAAGAGACTATGGGGTTGCGGAGCTCATCTCGCTTTCAGGCCGAGGAAGCCGGTGTTTGTCCACAGACAGCTTTCCAAGTCATGTGGGTCATGACTAAACCGCTTCTGGCGCAACGGACACCGTGATGGAAACCAGAGTGCATGAAAACGCCGTTTACCTTCCCACCACAGTGGTACCTATTTATCTACTTGCACTGGCATGCTTTCAAGCTGCTAGGTTGGCAGGAGCTGGGACAGAGCAATGGGAGCTCACCTGTCCTGGGGATTCGAACCACCGACCTTCTGATCGGCAAGCCCAAGAGGCTCAGTGGTTTAGACCACAGTGCCATCTAGTCCAACCCCCTGCAATGCAGGAATCTTTTGTCCAGTGTAGGGCTCCAACCTGGGATGCGGGTGGCGCTGTGGTCTAATCCACTGAGCCTCTTGGGCTTGCCAATCGGAAGGTTGGCGGTTCGAATCCCTGCAACGGGGACAGCTCCTGTTGCTGAGTCCCAGCTCCTGCCAACCTAGCAGTTTGAAAGCATGCCCGTCCAAGTAGATAAATAGGTACCGCTCTGGCAGGAAGGTAAATGGTGTTTCCGTGCGCTGCTCTGATTTCACCAGAAGCGGTTTAGTCAAGCTGGCCACATGACCTGGAAAAACTGTCTGCGGACGAACACCAGCTCCCTTGGCCAGTAAAGCAAGATGAGTGCTGCAACCCAGAGTCATTCGCAACTGGACTTAACTGTCAGGGGTCCTTTACCTTTACCTTTTAGGGCTCAAACCCACAACCCTGAGATGAAGAGTTATTACTCAGCTGAATAATTTCAAGTTGTCCAAGCCTGTGTTAAACGAATATCAATCTGAACTAACTCACAGAGTTGATGTTGGGGGTGGAGAGAACTATGAATGTCACCTTGAGTTCTTATGAGGAAAAGTGGGATATAAATGTGTTTTTAAACCTTCCTTTTTAGCCAGGCCTTTGGTTTATTTGATTTACATCCTTTGTTCTTTTAAAATATGTGGTGGTGGGGAGTTATTGGGTGACTGTTTTTCTTTTGATTAATTATTTTGTGGTTTTATATTCTGATTTTATTCTGTGAACCAACCTGAGACCTGTGGATATAGGGCGGTATATAAATTTAATAAATTAATTTAATAAATTAATTAAAATACAGTTTTCTTTCTTAAAACAGTGGTTCGTATTTCATTTTGGAATAATGTACAGTTTTCAATGCATTCAGTTGCTCATCTGAATTGGAAAAAAGAAAAGAAAAAACTAAGAACAAGAATAATTTAATTTAACTTTAATTGCCCATAAACTTTCAGAGCTCCTGATATTATTATTTTTCTGGTTTTCCTTATTTGCTTTGTCCTGCCTTATAAAAGGACAGTGTGACATGCAAAAATGTGTAAAAGCAGATATAAAATATTCCTTTTATCCTTCTTCCTTCCTTCCTCCCCTTCCTTGTCTACTCAAGGCAAGTGCCCTGTGGCATAATTCAATTGCTTTTTTCCCCTGCCCACCAGAAAAACAGTAAGTACATAACTTTGCAAAACAAATTAAATTGCTGTTTAACCTTTCTGCTTCTCTTTCAGTACTGTTTTCTATGGTTTCCACAAAATTAATTTGTACTTCAAAACCTGCATGTGGTCAAGGGACTTAGCAGGACTCCAGGGAAGTTGAGAAAGGTGGAAGTTCGTATGGTGAGAGAGGAGGAAATGGGGATGATTCAGAAGTGGAGTGTTTGTGTGTTACCAACGAGTGAGATGCAATTCAGAAACAACCAAAGTTTTAACCTTGGAGAGACCTTCCAAAAAGTTTGTGGAAAAGCAGCAACTGTTGCCAACCTTCATGAGTGCGTGGACCTAAAAACTAAATAAATCCACAGATCCCCCACATTCTATTTGTTGTAAATTTAGGCTCCATTAATTGAAAAAAAAAATGCATAATGACAAAAACCCCTGAACTCAGTAGCAATAAATTCTAAACGAATTCACAAAGGTTTCTAAATCAAAGGAGACAGCGGAAATTAATTAATTAATTTCCCAAATGGATCCATTGATCAACAACCCAAGTCATTAATCCCCAATTAAGTTCCTCAATATACTCACTGAGCAACCCAATCAATCAATCAATCACAAATGTATGAAATATAAATTATATTTTTGAATATAAATTCTTTCATTTATTTTCCCAGTGCATCCAGTGATCAGCCACTCAACTAATCAATCAAATTGAACTATATAAAATGTAGTTATTTCCAGGTGAATTCAGCTGAGGTAACCCCCAAAAGAATTAGAATGAAAACTTTAACTGCACACTAATGTAATCTATTTCTGCATATACTATCAAGATAATCAGTTGAGATCCCTAATCCATGCGCTGTTTGTTAATTGATTTATAGAATTTTGTACGTCATCTTGAGATCTTTGTGGATGGCGATAAATAAAACCCCTCCTCCTCCTCCGGTTCTGAGTCACCCTAAAACAAAGTTCTGTTCCCCTTTCAATGAGCTGTGGATACTTAACACCACAAAAACTCCCCCCCTTTGGCCCAAGTGAATGAAATTTGCAGGCACTGGAGGCTCTGCAGAGTTTGCCTGCCATATTTCAGACAAATAGGTCCAGGGACTTTTTATTCCACATGTGTAGACAACCTCATGGGGCTCTCCCCATGTTACCAACATCAGGGTTCCTCTGGGTCAGAGGAAGTGTGAGGAGATATAGATTATGAGTTGTGGTTAATGGGACACAACACTGCATGGATAAAACACAAATTGCTGGCCAGAGCCCAGTGGCGCCGACATTGGGCCTCAGACTGTGGGTGCCCAGCTCTTGTGAGCCGCTCTGTGAGGTTATGATGTTGTGACATGGGCGTGGGCATGCTCTGGCATCACAGTGGCCACTGGGCTGGGGCCTGTGCCTCTGCTGTGGGGCCTCTTTTGGGACAAGCTATGGCCCCTGAAGTACGTCCATGGCCACAGTGGGCCCCAACAGAGACCCCACAGCAGAGGCACAGGCCCTGGCCCATGCACAGTGGTGGTGGAGGCCGGGCACCCACAGCAAAAAATAAAATAAAATGTGGGTGCCTGGGCCCTCAGGGTCCCCTGGAGTTAGCACCAGTGCCAGAGCCTGTGTCAGGAGTATGGGCAGGAGCCAGGCCCTGGGACCTGTAGGGCTTTGCAGGACTGGGGCCCCCCTCAGCTTGTTCTGGAGAAGCAAGGTGCAGCCGCTCAGGTGAGGCCACTTGGTAACTCGCTGCACCTGGTGGCAAGAGCCGGGGAGGGATATAAACTCAGCATTTCCCATCGGCTCTTTGCCACAGCAACGTGATCCCTGCCTTGTTGCATCTGGCCTCTTGCTCCTTGCTTCTCGACCCTCAGACCCTCGCCTTTTTGACGTCCTGCTTCCCAACCTTCGGTTCCTCGACTTTGCAACTCCCTGCTGCTTGACCAGGGCCGGCTCGCCCATTGATTCTACTGGCACGGGGCGCCAGGGCACCTGGGTGCTCAGGGGGTGCTGAGGGGTGCTGAGGGGCGCCCCAGCAAGTGGGGGAGCTGCGCAGAGGCCTCCCTTTTCCCTCCGCCAGCCGCGCCGCTTGGGAGAGCAGGGAGCAAAGCAAGCGGAGCAGGGGCACTAGGACCCTGTTCCGCTCTGCAGTGCCACCTTCCGGCACTTGTCGGCAAAGGGGAGCGCCAACCACGGCATGGCCTGTATGGCTTCTTGCCAGCGCTGCTGATCTCCAGGCACTGCTGCCGCTGCCGCTGCTCCGGTACAGCTCCGGCTCCGGCTTTGCCTCGGGCCGGCTGGAAGCACGTTTAGAAGGCGGCCCGGCTAGCGGCCAGCTGCACGCCCGGCCCAGCTCCGGCTCTGGCTCCTGCCGCGGCGGCTGTGCTGCTGCTGGTGCCGCATAGAGCCCCACGAGCGAGGCCACGGGCACCGCTGAGCCGTCAGGCGCCCTAGCGCCTCACCCAGCAGCTTGGCCAGCGGTGCTGCGGCGGCAGAGCAAGGCAACGAAGACATCACCGCCGAGCCCCACGCAGCTGCCACTGCCAGTGGGGGGGGGTCAACTCTGGGAAATGGGGGGGGCACCAGAGGGATCTTCACACCAGGGTGCCAGGTATGCTTAAGACGGCCCTGTGCTTGACCCCCAGCCCCCATACCGCCTGGACTCTTGTTCTTGCTTCCACACCACCACACCACCATCTTGCCCCCGATCCTGACGTCCTTAGTCGGGACTGCTACCTCCCGCCGACCGGACCACGGCAGCCTGATGGAAACTACGATTCAGGGAGGCAGAAGGACGAGCAAATAGATAGGGATGTTTTCAGACTTTGAGGGTCGGGGCACCAGTCAGAATAAGAGCAGTAGCACTTTGAGCAACATGGAGGCAAACACCCACAGACAATGATCAAGGCTTGACCTGGAAGCTGGGACAGGTCATATCAGGAACAAGCAATGACTACCTGTGAGGTGGATCCAGTGTGGGGCTTGGGAAGACAATGCCATCCTTTCTCCCCCCACCCCACAGTTGCAACTGACTCCTCACCATAAGGGGTCACTACAGGCTCCCAGTCAAAAATCCAGCTGCCTCTGAAGTATCTTGAACTATATGTTGGCAGAACAGTGATCCTATCCATAGCTGCAAAGTTTTCCCTTTTCTCACGAGGAAGCCTATTCAGCATAAGGGAATTTCCCTTAAAAAAGGGGGATAACTTGGCAGCTATGATCCTATCTGAAGCCCATTTAAGAGGCTTAAGAGGTGCAGGTGAAGCTTGCCTCAGTCATTCATACCTGTCTTTTTAGGGAGAGGATGGGCTGGGGGTGGAATCCATTGCTGGCCTCCATTTGGTGTTTCGTGGCATTCAAGGGATTTGAAGTTGCAAGCAAATTTAAGACATAAACTGCCAGCAGAGTGTTTTAGAAGCGTCCTTTGTACAATGGGGGAAATGCATTAAAAATAATAAAATAACAGCCCTGAGAGTGTTTACTTTACAAATGAATGAGGGGTATTATGTAAAGTAACTCCTTGCCAAGGATTCAGGAGGATTGTGGAGTGGATTTCAGAATCCGTCTCAATCCGCAGTCCTGAGTTACTTTACATTTAATCCTGCTGCCTCTTAACCACAACAAAGCAAACCCTGTTAAAATCCTTTTTAAAAAAAAACCAAGGTGAAGAAATGAATGCAAATGCCAAACATTTTCATGCCAGCACCCTTGGTGTAAAATTTGCATTAAAGCTTTCTGAACAGAACGTAATGCTTGCTTCAGAAGTCATTTTATTTTTATAGACTGCTGCTCCTTCAAAGTTGTAAATCCCCTCTGCACACTAAGGAGACCGTACCCTGCTCCCAGTGAAATAAAATAAAATAAAAAAGTCTAATCCCTCTTCTTGTCAGAAAATTGACTGCTTTGTCTCAGGGCGAATCCTCATGCTCATGGCTGACTCTTAACTTCTGACTGGCCCCACATGTCAAGAAGGAGATGGACACACTGAAAAGATTGAGAGGAAAATGATGCTTCGTGTCAGGCATTATCTGGGGAAAGAAGGGAATGGATGGGTGGTGGAGGGCTGTGACTTAGGGAAGCAGATCATCGTGTCCTCCCTCGATGCAGTGAGACCTGGCAACCAAACCCTTGTGTTGTGAGTAGGTACGATTGGATAGCCACAACACCCGATTGGTAGGTCCCTAGATGCTGGGTTTAATCTGACCAATGGGATGCTAGCCAAATGGATCAAGGGACCTATATATGTCAATGCACGTGACCCTGAGCTTTCTCTCTTGGTCAGTGCATCGGAACACCCGCCCACCTCTCCCTATATTTAGGGCTTGCACGCTTGACCTTGCTATGCCATCATGTGTTGTCTGTCATTGGGACAGGGACACAGCAGGATTTTTCCCCACTTGACTGATTGGCTGGTGTCATTTGGGTTTCGCCTGCTGCGTAGCAAATCGTCACAACTTGTAAGTTTGTGGATAGGGTCTGGTTCAGGTAATAGGGATAGGGGAACACTCTCACCATCCCTATGTGAAGGGTATTCTGTTAAAGGAATTCAGGGACTCAATGGTTTGGTCAACCCTGCAAGGGGTTGTGCCTGAGTCCAGGGGGAAATCTGGGTGGTGGACATAGCATGTCCCTGGCTTTCTGCCATTGGCTGACCTACGATATAGCTCTGTGTAAGCGCTACCTGCAATGGTGCAGGGAGCTAGTCGAACCAGAGCCGATGCAACCACTCACTTGCTGTAATCAATAAAGTTGTGGCCTAAATTCTGCCAAAAACCAAACCAAAAATTTGAGTCTTGTGTGAATTTATTTAAGGGGGGAGGTTTAAAGGTGTAAACATGCAATGTCTGAGCAGCGGTGAAGGTAAAAAGTAAAGGACCCCTGGACGGTTAAGTTCAGTCAAAGGAGACTATGGGGTTGTGGCGCTCATCTTGCTTTCAGGCCAAGGGAGCTGGCGTTTGTCCACAGACAGCTTTCTGGGTCATGTGGCCAGCAGGACTAAACCGCTTCTGGCGCAACGAGACACCATGCCTGAAACCAGAGTGCACGGAAACACCATCTACCTTCCTGCCACAGCAGTACCTATTTATCTACTTGCACTGGTGTGCTTTCGAAGTGCTAGGTTGGCAGGAGCTGGGACAGAGCAACGGGAGCTCACCCCATTGCGGGGATTTGAACTGCCGACCTTCCGATTGGCACACTCACAGTCTCTTTTTTTGACGGGGACATATTCTCTTCTTCTTATGATTTCACACTCATCCATGGGCCAGTCTTTCCCCTTTTTCTTCATCACTTGGACATCATCACATGCTTCGATAGCCACAGATGTCTCCAAAGCAACTCAAATGACAAAGGCACCTGTTGTTGTACGCTGAATTCAACAACAAAAAATGACAGCCTTTTCCATGACATTTCAGGTATAAAAAAGCCTCGCTATTTTGGTGGCGGCAGCTGCTATCTATCCATGGTTATTTTTCAAGACCGGTGGCACTTGGGAGAGATGGGAGGAGGTGTTATCACAAGAGAGGTGCCTGTGAAATTTAAAATCACTGTGCTTCTGAACACTCCTCTCTGCAGGTGTTTTCTTCAGTTTGTATAAGTTCAGGTTGTTGGCTTGCATCTTATATCAAAATGCTTGGTTTCTCTGGGGATCTCCTGTCAACCAATGGGTCTGGGTCATTGTATCTGGCTATTAACCAGAACATTGGTGGTTTGACGTGGTGCAACAGACTTCCACCTGCGTAATGGGACTTTCCCCCTCCTCTTTCCTGCAGCTCCTCTAAGCACCCTCAAAATCAACTCCATAGGGTTGGAGACCCTCTGGAGGAGATCTTTTTCTGGGAGAAAACAGGAAGGGGAAATCCCCTTGTGCAGAACTCCACCTGTGCACTCACACATACAACCCAGTGTATGCAAGGAAAATATGCTCTCCCCAGGGAGGCTCGCCTGGCACCATCAATATATATCATTAGGTACCAGGCAAGCACTTTCTTCTACAACCTGGCCTTTGGCCTTTAACTATCTGTGGCTTTTCAGAATGCGGGTTCTCCTTCATGCAGAGCACGTGTTGCGGTGGGGCCTAGAAAACCACCCCTGAGTTGCTGGGTTGGGGGCTTTGAGTGGCCACTGTTCTGATTGGACACAGGCTGTTGGGGGGGGATCATGTTGCAATTTCAGAGGGACAGCCCAGGGGTATAAAAGGCAAGCACGTGATTTGTTCCTCCTCTTGGCTGCATTCTTCAGATCACCCTCCCTCCCTCCCTATGTTTAGGCCTCTGTGTTGACCTTGCTGTGCCTATCATGGGGTCGTCTGCTTGGCAGAGGTCCGGTAGGAATTTTTCCATTTGGCTGATTGGCTGGTGCCATCTGGTTTTTGCCTACTGCATAGCAAATAGCCACAACTTGTAAGGTTGGCGGTTAGGCATTGGTTATTTTGTTGGTTGTATGAGGGGTCTTGTTGACTGTGTTGGCCCCTCAAGTTGATGCCTGTGTGTAGGGGAAATTCCGTTCAGGAATACAGGGGCTCGATATGCAATGTTCGTAACCCCCGGCCGGGGGCCAGGGCTGCGAGAGAGCCCCTGGGAGCCTGAAGGGAGAGGGGAGGGCCAAACACCCGGCTCCCTGTCTCTCCCTGTAGGGTTTCCTCTTGCTGACTTTTAAGGCTAGTTCTGTCCTTAGGGGACAGTTGGTGAACCAATGCCTACGCAACCACTCACATATTTTGTATTTTAATAAAGTTGTGGCCAAATTCATGCCAAAACCCCAAAACAAAAATTCTGTCTGTGGTGTGAATTATTTGAGGGGTGGTTTGGGGACCTCGACACACAATATGTTTTGGGGCACACGCTGTCTGTCTTTTTGGTTGGGTGTAAGCAACTTTGGATTGCCCTGGGCAAGAGAAAGCAACTAACAAATTTAAATAATAATAATAAATAAGAATCACAAAACAAATGGTATACAGAGATCAAGCTACAGCACCAAAATATACCATAATTACTGTACATATCTGAGATTTTCTAGATATCACAGCACCCATGCATGTATAATAATACAATAACCAAAATCTTTCACATACATAGCCTCACTACAAGAAACTAATCTAAACACAGAACCCAAATGTGCTGTGGGATTTTTTTGTGAGGGCTTTAAAAATAATATTAGTAGTAATAATGATGATTGTGATAATCAGAAATGGATGTGGAAATGCCTCAAGCTGAACTGAAGACTGGGGAAATGAAACTGAAAGCACACAAAATTTACAGAATTGGCCATCCCTCTAGCCTGACTGCACGTGGAACGCTGTGTGGAGTTCTGGTTTTCTCACCAGGGAAGGGATATCAAAGAACTGGGGGAAATACAAAGAAAAAAAGGCAAGCAAAATAGATCAAAGGATTGGGGCCCTTACCTGACCAGGAAAGGATAAGCACTTGAGGCTCTTTAGTTTAGACCAGGCATCCCCAAACTGTGGCCCTCCAGATGTTTTGGCCTACAACTCCCATGATCCCTAGCTAACATGACCAGTGGTCGGGGAAGATGGGAAATGTAGTCCAAAACATCTGGAGGGCCAAAGTTTGGGGATGCCTGGTTTAGACAAGGAATGGGGAACCTGTGGTTCGCTAGTCATCAGTGGACTCCAACTCCCATCAACTCCAGGCAGCATGGTCAATAGTCAGGGATGATAGGAGTTGTGGAGCAGCAACATCTGGAGGGCCACAGGTGGAGGTTCCCTATCACTGGTTGCAATGAAAGGGAAGCATTTATGAAATTATGGTGGGTGTGAAGAAAGTGGATAGAAAGGCAAACACACCCAATTATAAAGAATATGTTTTGGATTCTCCAGTGAAATTGATCAGGAAAATTCCAGGATTTCGATCAGGACACTTGGAACAGGAATCCAAACGGAAGCAATATGCTTTTCTATAAGTTTAGTGAAATCTCTAGCAAAGGGTAGAGGATGTCTGTTCGTACATCACTGTGAGCATTAAAAAGTCTACTCCAGTGCCATGTTCTCAGCCTGCAGAAACAGGTGCCTGCCGCTGAACTTCTGGCTCCATGGAACAGAAACCGTATTCCTGCAGATCTGGGCCCACCTTTCGGGTGCAGTCCTTCTTGACAGCCCTCCTCCTGACAGGTACACATGTTGTTATCATCCTCTTGCTCACTCGGTTCCTTCTCATTACATGTCCCCCCCAGTCAAACCGTTGGGGATCTTGACAGTGTCAACTTCAGCCCCGGCCCTTTCAGCATTAGCCATAACAAATGCCATTACTCAACAGCTGTCATAGACCCAAACATTTCCTGACAGTGGCATCACCTCTGGCTTCCAGTTGGCATTTTCCAGAGGGATGACAGGTGACAGGCAAGGCCCGGGATGCAGCCGGGAGGGTGCGGGGAAGGAGAGAGAATAGGGCCGACGTTTATGCCGTACGTTGTTCGTGTTCCAAATGCTTGCGGAATAGGCTCCAGCCGCCTCTCACTCTCCTCTCGTCCTTCCCTTAAACGCTGCGTCAGCCATTGCACGCCTGTCATTTAATTTACGAGGAACAGAAGATGCATTTCATATGCACAAATTGATTGCTGCTTTCCTAGCCACTGTGTTTCCATCAGAATGTGATAAATGTCATTTAGTCTGTTACAGCCTGTTTGCGATGCGGCAGCAGAGGGTGCCTGGCCTAAGTGAGGATGTAATTGATTTATAAACATGTTGTTATCTAATGCTGCTGGAGACCCTTTTCCTTCAGACGACACCCTCTTATGCAATCCTTCTTAACCATGGATGATGGATGAGCATCTTTTGCGAGGGGAGTCGCATTGCATCGGTTTGTTCCCTGTTTGCATTGCTTTATTCATGGGGCTGCATACTTCTAATCAGGAGATGAATCAACTGGGGCGTTCATTGATGAAGTGAGGGGTGGAGAGACTTCAGCAACCATTCTACATATTACAAAGATGGGCGTGCTAAAGTTACAGGGTGCGTCACTTCAGACAAAAGGCAGGGAGGAGACGCAATAACATTTTTGATGCCCCACCACCAGGTACAATGATGATAGCAAACAGGCATATGATAAACTAACCTGCCAGGGAAGATAACAGAATCATAAGATTGCAGAGTTGGAAGTGACCCCCAAGGGTCATCTAGTCCAACCCCCTGCAATACAGGAATCTCAGCTAAAGCATCCATGACAAATGGCCATCCAACTTCTGCTTAAAAACCTCCAAGGATGAGGGACCCACAACCTCCTGAGTGAGACCATTCCACTGTCTAACAGCTCTTACCGCCAGAAAGTTCTTCCTGATGTTTAGTGGAATCTCCTTTCTTGTAACTTGAAGCCATTGGTTTGAGTCTTACCCTCCAAAGCAGGAGAAAACAAGCTTACCCTTGAAATATTTGAAGATGGCTGTCATATTTCCTCTGTCTCCTCTTTATCAGGCTAAACATACCCAGCTCTTTCAACTAGTCCTCATAAGGCTTGTTTTGCAGACCCTTGATCGTCTTGGTTGCCATCTTCTGCACACCTTCCAGCTCATCAACATCCTTCCTAAATTGTGGTGCCCAGAATTGGGCACAGATGGCTTAGTTTAATTCACTAGGCTCCTATATGCAGGAAACATTTTATTCAAAACCAGGGCCGTCTTAAGCACCTCTGGCGCCCTGGTGCTGTGGTGCGACGGATCCCTCCGGCGCCCTCTGCTGCCCCGTTTTCCAGCGTGGCGGGCGGCTGGGCTCAGCGCACAGCGCGGCTGCTGAGGGCACTGCTGCACGGCGGGTGGGTGGGCGGGCTTAGCGTGCAGTGCTGCTACTGAGGGCGCTGCTGCGCGGCGGAGCAGCCAGCGGGCGATGGGCACAGCTGCGCGGTGCCCCCCTGGCAGGCCGGTGCCATGGCGCCCTGCGCCTCCCACCCTGGCCATAGGGCCAGCCCTGTTCAAAACAATGTTTTGAGGTAGGGCCGTAACTCAATGGAAGAGAACATGGCTTTGCATGTAAATAGTCCCAGGTTAAATCCTCAACATCTCTTAGTAGGTCTGGGAAGGACTCCTGCCTGAAATCCTGGGTAGCTGCTGCCAGCCAGTGTTGATAATACTGAACTAGATGGCCCAAAGCTTTGACTCTGTATAAGGCAGCTTCCTATACCATTCAAAATTGTGACTCCCCTTTCCTGCAGTCTGAACTGGCTCAACCCAGAATCCTACAGCCTCAGTCATTATTTTATTAGATTTCTTAACTGTCCGTCACCATAAGACATCAGGGCAGCTCACAGAATAAAATACAGGATAAAAACATGTCAATAATTAAAAGCAAGATAGCGAAACCATAACCACCCCCCTTCCCCCAGACCCGTTTAAAAGGCTGTAGAATATTTATCAGCCCGGCGCCTAAAATATATATAATGAAGGCACCAGGCGAGCCTCCCTGGGGTGTGCATAACAACAACAACAACAACAACAACAACAACAACAACAACAACAACAACAACAACAGCTCAAAGAGGGGATGTACAATAAAACAATATATGCAAAAAGAAACAAATGAGGCAAGAAGTGTTTAGGAGGGAATTCTATAACTGTTGCACCACAATTTATTCCTGCAGGCAACTCTTCTGCTCTTTTACAACCTGGGGAAGGTTGGTTTATGGCCCAGTTGCACATGTTTTAAAATGTAATCCTGGTAAAAGGCGGGTGAAGAATTTAGAATTTCATCATCAGTTAACATCCCTAGTTCTGAAAAATCTGGACGTTTGGGGGAATGGAGTCCAGGCGGGGAGACTATATTTTTAAATCAATTTACGAAACAGAGATAGCAGCAACAGCAAATTTGACACAGGGTTGCTGTTCGCCACGACCTTCTGTACCACCAACGGCTTCTCTCCACTGGCATTTCCAGACACTCCAGACTGACGGCACAAAGAAAATGTCACACAATGTTTGTTTCTTCAAGGTCCTGTGTGCAGCGTAAGAAAGCACAGTGAAAGCCAGGCAAGATTACAGGGCTGTGCCATATGCTGTTGTATCCAGCTGAAGTTTGTTTATTGCATCCACGGAACATTCCTCCAGAAAAGTTTTGTGACCGTTCCAAGGCAGGTGCACAGCGAATCTGAAACACACAAGACCCTCCATGTTGGATCATCATCTAATGTCCACTG
This sequence comes from Zootoca vivipara, assembly GCF_963506605.1. Classification (NCBI taxonomy): domain Eukaryota; kingdom Metazoa; phylum Chordata; class Lepidosauria; order Squamata; family Lacertidae; genus Zootoca; species Zootoca vivipara. The sequence continues at coordinate 62,896,931 of NC_083285.1, read as the reverse complement.
CTAGAGTCAGAGACACATTTGCCACTTGGTCACCAATTGCAAAATTTCCCAATAAAAAATAAAAATAAAAATCTATCCAGTAGCACCTTAGAGACCAACTAAGTTTGTCATAGGCATGAGCTTTTGTGCATGCACACGAAAGCATGCACTGTAGCAGTGATATTAGACTGATGCTGGCAAACTGCATCAGATAGAAAGCTAGCTGTCAAAACCCTCAGCTGTCAAACGCAACGTACAGTGCTGGCAAACCTTCCTGTACGTCAGTATGCATAAACACGCATTCACAAGTTGGGTCAGGGGGACATTAGATGGCAGCAGGTCACTACTGGACTGGCCAGAGTTGGGAGGATCCTGATGGAACCGGTTAGAGCAGGTTAGAACAGGGGAGGCTGGTCCAAGCCTGAAGGGTCAGACCCAGGTTAGGAGGAAGACAATGGAAAATGGTGGAGTTGTAGGAAAAACACCAAGAGTCACAAGATGGAGAGGAGGGGGATGTTTAAGGAGTAGGCATGTGACAGGGAGAGGTCTGAGGAGTATGTGAGGACCAGGCACTTCCTCTATGGTGGAGTTTTAGGGTGTTGGCAGGATGTGACATACCCCGGAACACCACCTCTTTTGGAGTTGACCAGTTGTCATTGGATGAAGAATGTACCTCTAGTTAATCATTGACAGTTCTGAAACTTTACAATAAAAGCGGGCGCCTGTTTTCATTCTGGGCGACCTTCCGGATATACATTCTGTCTCCCGCTGTGTTCTTTATCACGTGCTCCCCACAATGCACAAAAGAAGTGTGCATGCACACGAAAGCTCATACCTACGAGCTTTGTTTTTTTGTTTCAACACGGCTACCTACCTTTCCCCATAAAGCCTTTGGCTGTGCAAGCTTCACCATCTTGGTTGGCAGCAGAAATTAGGAGTGTGCAAGATTTCCCCCCCTTTTAGTTAATCTGCTTTTCTTTTCTTTTTTTAAAGCACTGCACAGTGGGCTGAGCAAACCCTCTAAACTATCTCCCCACCCACTCAGGCCAACTTTGATGGGTGCCAGTGCCCTGACTTCCTTACGACATGACAGGTCATTGACAGATGGGTGTCCTGACACCTGTCAAAGTTGGCCCACCGAGGGTGAGGGAGATAAAAAAACCTGTCCCTCTGGGCCAAAAAGGTTCCTAGCCTCTGTTCTAAACTAGTATAATGAAGACATGTGTGTTCTTCTTTTTCCATTGCTACCAAGCATGTGATCTGGTGATGAAGTCTTCTTGCGTAACCTCCAATGGCCGGCAGTGTTTGCCTTGGCTCCATGATATCTCTATCTCCCCATCTCATTTACAGAAGAGTGCATTTCTTTCTTTCTTTTTTTAATCTGAAGCTTGAAAATAACGGTTATTTCCAAGAGGCATGGCAACGCATCAGTCTTGAATTAAATTTCTGAAAGACTAAGCATGTAACAAATTACATTTAAATGGAACAGCACCTGTCTGGGAACTGTAAGGCATGGTAACTATGGGGGCTTTAAGGTATTACACAACAGACGGGAGAAAATGAATCACAAATGTGTCTAAGCAGACACAGCTGGTACAGTTTTGCTCAGCTGTGCTGGGGGTGGTGAATAAAGAGACTGTCAGCCCAATCCTTTAAAAAAAGGAAAGAAAGGGGGGAATTGGCTGGAATCTCTGGACATGCAGTTTAGTGGTTTGAAATCTGGTGCCACTTTAACTTTCTTTTCACTGTCAAAAAAGGGTTCAAACAAGGGTTGATATGTAATGGGGCCATTGCTGCATCTCCACTGGGATACTCTACCATATTAGTGATGGGAGGCTCCCCATCCCATGGGTCTAATTTGGACCACCAGGCCTCCTCATTGGGCCAGTCAAGCCATTTTGGCCAAGCTATGTCCACCTGCCGTTCACCCAGGTCAGGTAAAGATGTGACTGGGCCAAAAGGGGGGTTGCTGGCCTGGCCAATAAGCTGATTGGTGGCCCTTGTGAAGAAACTCCAGGCGCAGATGCTCAATGCTGTGCAAGGGCCCACAATCAGCTGATCCTTGGGGCTTCCTTAACTCTGTGCAAGGAATCCCAGTGACTGGCTGGTCATGGGGGCTTGCCTAGCCTTGTGCATGGAAGCCACAATGATCAGCGTTGGTTGACAGTGGTGTGTAGAGATGAGATTGGTCATCTGACATCATTGCAATGTCAGATGATTGACTGGTGGGTGATCCTGCTTGGGAAGGTGAAGGTGATATTTTGTGGCTCCATGTGCAGCCTTCTACCTCCCTCCTTTAGTTTTGCTTAGCATTCTCTGAGGGAGAGGCCCCTTCAATGGTCTGCTGGGGACTGCCTTCCATTTGACTCCTCCCCTCCCCAAACTTCCTTCCTCAGCACCAATTCCCCCTGGCTCTCACAGGTGATGAGCTAAGAGATGGAGCAGGACCTCCTTTCCCAGAACTGTCTCATATGGTAGACATGGTCCTGAATTTGTTTATTTACCTCTCCCTCTACCTTTGGAGCTGTGTGTTGGAATATAGAGTTTATATGCAGCAGCAGAAGTTAACTTCAATTAAATGATTCCTTGCTTGGAGCATATTCAGACTGAGACTTGGTATAAAAGAAGAAAGCTGATGTTTATTAAAGGAAGTACACTCTTGATAGGAAAGAGCTCTGTAGGAAGGAGTTTTGCCATCCTAGCTAACCACCTAGTTGGGGAAATGATGAAGCCATGCCAGCTCCTTTGTTTTCAGAAGATAGATTCAAGATGACCTCTCACTTGAAGTCCAAAGATGGAATGAGAGGAGAATCAGGAAGTTGCAAAGAGGATGCAGCCGAAGATTTATCATTCTAAACATCAACAAGATAGAGAGATGATAGCAGAGTGAAAAGGTTACAAGGAGAGTCTGTAAAGCTGGAGGTGTTATGTTCAATGAAATTGCCCCATTGGCACAGCTCTCCTCCCTCTGATCTCCCCATGTCCCCTACACCTCCCCAAATGTGCTCCAGAACAGGACAGATTGGGGGGGGTGCGGGATGGAGGGGGGGAGAGGGAAGGCAAGTTATATTTTAAAGCAAATATTACATAAGAACAGCAGCAGCAGCAGCAGCAGCAGCAACAGGTTCATCCTAAACCGCTTTGCAGCCCCTCCCTCCTGAAGTCAAGCTGCACAGCACACACACACATAAACTATGCAATTACACCCCAAAACTATGCAATTGTTTTGGACACTGAGGTTAAAAACAACACATCCCTAAACAAACTGCAAGCACACTTTTCTCTCCCCCTCGCTGGCATTAGTAACGCAATTGCGACAACACGGCAATGCAATTTTCATCGTTAAACTGCTTCAGGGTGTTTTACGGGCAGCTCTCCAAGACTGAGAGTGATTAATTAATTAATTAGCTGATTGACCACTGGGATGCCTTTCCATGACACTGAAAACCAACTGCCTGAGGCAGCTGCCTCATTCTGCCTAAAGGTAGGTCCGGCCCTGATTGTAAACAGTTATATTATCATGCCTGAAGGCAGGGAAGCAATTTTGCCTAGCGCTCTGTTAAATGGTAGGATCATCCATCTTCTACCAGTCGGTTAATGCTATCCAGATCAAAGTGTGCCATATGCAGAAAGCAAGTACCGTGTTTGTTTGTGTGTAGTTGTCAGGAGCATGGGCAGGAGTCAGGCTCTGGGGCCTGTAGTGCTTTGCAGGACTGGGGCCTGCCTCAGCTTGTGCTGGAGAAGCAAGGCGTGGCCACACAGGTGAAGTCCTCAGCTTGTGCTGGAGAGGCAAGGAGTAGTCACCCAGGTGAGGCCACTTGAGATCTCACTGCACCTGGTGGCAGGAGCTGAGAGGGATAAAAGCCCAGCATTTCCCTTCAGCTCTTTGCCACAGCAATGCTATCCTTGCCTGGTTGCATCTGGCCTCCTGCTCCTTGGACCCCTGCCTTGTTGCCGCCTTGCTTCTTGTTCCTGGATCCTCCACCTTGCTCCTTGGACCCTTGCTTTGCCTGCGCCTTGCTCTTGCCCCGTGGACCTTTGCCTTGCTTCTTGTTCCTGGATCCTCCGCCTTGCTCCTTGGACCCTTGCTTCGCCTGCGCCTTGCTCTTGCCCCGTGGACCTTTGCCTTGCTTCTTGTTCCTGGATCCTTCGCCTTGCTCCTTGCTCATTGGACCCTTGCTTCGCCTTCGCCTTGCTTCGTGCCCCGTGGACCTTCACCTCTGCCTTGCTCCTCGACCCTGCTTCTTCACCACCATCTTACCTCTGGTCCTGACGCCCGCCGACCGGACCGTGACAGTAGTAGGGTCAGCTACTACAGATAAAGCAAGGAAGAGAGGGAATCCTACCATTGCTGGGGTAAGAAGAGTGCAGGTTTTCAGGAACATCCAGTTCTGGAGACTTCACTTCTTTCTTCCTTGACCAGGCTCAAACCATGGCTAGTGAGAATTTCCACAAATTAAGGCAAATATGCAGCTTACTGCTAGGGTGGGAGAAGGGATCTCTAATGAAGCAAATAAAAGGGAAGTGGGAGCAAAACAACGCATGGAATCCTGCAAGGGTGTTTTCATGCAGACTTCATCTGGCATATGCATTTTTGTACACCTTACTTGGCTGGATAAATATATTGCAAAATTTAGAGTAGTGCAAATTTTGAAGGAGGCTGCATTTTGGTGCATGCTCTGTTTCAGAAAGTGCAGGCCGGGTAGACTTGCCTCCAGATACAAACTGAATCCAATTTCCTTCCCCACCCTTACGCTGCCCCTGAACTTTTCATCTCAAAATGTACACGCTTCTAAGCTGTAAGTGCTCCTATGTTGGCATATTACAGCATTGTGCCTCAGCACAGAATGGAAGAAAACAGCCCTGTGAGCGCATCTGAAAAAAAATGCAAAGCAGTTGCCTTCACCGACTGAAAGGAATTTTGCAAACCTCTTAACACTGCATGAGAGAGAACGCAATGGTGGGGTTGGCGGAGCTAGGAGAGAGGGGCTCAATATGGTTCGGTCGTGTATGAACTACCAAGAACAATTTGAAATGAAAGCGAACTGTGCTAATGCCAGGAGACTCAATGGGGAAATTAGACATTTATTTATAGCATTCTTTGTTAGCAGTGCTCTTACTTTGCAATAACCTCCTGGCCTGAGGATTTGATTTCTTTTTTTCTACTTCAAGTGTGTTTTGATTTTATCCATTTCCCCTTTCCCTTCTTTATGGACAATGGGAGGTTTTCATTTTATCCCGAGGTTTTCTTTCTTTCTTTTGTCTCTGTTTCCGTGGTGCCATTGGAGACCTTCGTTTGGCTGATTTTCCTTTGCATGGCTTCCCCTTCTAATAACCCAGGAGGGTGACAGGAAAGAAACTGCTAAAGATTGGGGCAGCGGGCGGAGAGAGAGAGAGGGGGGGGAAGTTCCTCGCATTCTTTCCTCCCCTGTCTCTGACTCTTGTAATTATGACACAATTAGAGTGGGTGGTGCTGAGCGCTGGAACAAAAGGGAATTGGCAGAGCCTCTTCCTCGCGGCTTCGCTGCCAGCTGCCCTGTGCACTGCTGCCATTTCTTAGCGGCATCAGACAAAAGCGATGGGTGAAAGAAAGGGAACGGGAGGGTGGGGACAGAGCTGTTGCCCCCAAAGTTGCCCCAAGCAACATCTGGTGGCAAGATCTTGGGGGTCCTTGTCATGTTCAAGGCATAAGAACATAATAAGATCCCTGATGGGTCGGCCGAGTGGCCTACCTAGTCCAACAACCTGTTCTCACAGTGGCCAACCAGATGCCTGTGGGAAACCCACAAACAGGATTAATAAATTAAACGTTAAGGTTGTGTCAGGAGTCCAGGTTCCCAGCTTGATAACACAATAAACGTGGGTAATTAAAAAGGAGGATTTATTGCAAAAACAAACAGATAGCTCCAGACGGGTCTAACAAAGCCTCCGGCATCACCGCTCAAGATGACCCTTCTGAAGACTCCTTCCAGTGTTGACCGTTACTTACAACCGTTAACGTCTCTTGTTTGTCTTCCTGTCCAGCAGGGCTCCCATTCACCTACTCTTTGGACTTCGTGGATCAGCTCCTGCCTCTTCTTGTTCTGAGAGCCGGTCTCTGAGTCTATTCATGCCTGTTTGTGCTTCCTGCAAGCTTTGGCTGTGTCCCAGCCTGCTCTCAGCTACTGCCTTATCATCCGGATGTTCAAGGTCAGGAAGAGCCAAAGTCTGCAGCTGCGAGCTCTCCCCTGCCTGACTAACATCTAAGTCTCTCTGTTCCTGGCTGCTTTCTGCAGTTGGCTGCAAACCTTTACTTGGAGCTGGCTCATTCCTGACAGGTTGCAGGTTTGATCCCCATAAGGGACAGCATTTCAGGGGGTTGGACTAGATGATCCTCGGGGTCTCTTCCTTTTTTATAATAATTTTTATTTATTTTCTAATTTACATTTTAAAATATTCCTTTAAACAATCTTACATCAATGACTTCCCCTCTTCTCCTTCCATGTCCGTAGATCCATGCATATTTTACATAATCCAAACCATTCAGTATTCCAATATTGTATCCATCCAATCTTCTTTAAACCTGCGCTCTTCTTGTTCACTTATTCTATAAGTTACATCTGCAAGCTGTACATATTCCATCAGTTTAAGTTGCCATTCTTCTTTGGTTGGGAGCTTGCTCGTTTTCCTCAGGGTCCCTTCCATCTCTATGATTCTATGAGATAGAATTAAAACTGTACATACATACAGATAGTTGCTGTCAGGGGCGGAGCTTCATGCTCCGCCACTGGGGGCGGAGAGCAGGCACGCTGCCCCCAGGTACGTGGCACGCGTTCTGGGGGCGGGGCGCACCACGCGTTTTGGGGGAAGGGCGAGCCACGTGCAGGGGCGGGACACACATTTTGGGGATGGGATGTGCTGTGCGCAGGGGCGGGACATGCAATTTGGGGATGGGGTGCACCATGCGCAGGGGTGGGACACGCATTTTGGAGGCAGGGCACGCGCTTTGGGGGCTGGGCAGGCAGTCGTGATGGCGCCCCTGGGATCTCGCTGCCCGGGGCGCCCCCCCCACCGCCCCTATCTTCCTACACCCCTGGTTGCTGTAAGAATAGCAGGGCACCCGCCCTTTCTTAGTCAACTCCCATATATAACTTAGCATAGGCACATGTGGCAAGACCATGCCTCTTCCAAAACAGAGAGTCTGGCCTTCTTTCATGTGAAAAAATGTGATATTTTTTTTAAAAAAAAGCTTTAAGGTATCTATGTATATAGACCCAAGTCTTCTAAGTGCAGTTCCACACCAAGTCCATTATCCCTGGGTATAAGCTTCCGTGTGCATCCATACTTCTTCAGATACCCTGATACCTTCAGAAGTATCTGAAGAAGTGTGCATGCACACGAAAACTTATACCTAGAACAAACTTAGTTGGTCTCTAAGGTGCTACGGGACATTCCCCCCCCCAACTGTGTCACACCAACATGGCTACCTACCTGAATCCATTATACCTGTAATTCAGGTTGGGGTTCTGGCACTAAGGGATTGTAGTGTTGTACTCTGCTCAACGTTCAGGGGGTTGATGGGTCAGGCAAGTGGCCCATCTAGTCCAGCATCCTGTTCTCACAGTGGCCAACCAGATGCCTGTGGGAAGCCTGCAAGCAGGATCCAAACACAAGAGCATTCTCCCCTCCTGTGGTTCCCTACAACTGGTTTTTGAGAAGCTTTGCTGTCTTCAACTGTGGAGGTAGAGTACAGCCGTTACGAGCGCCTATTGTTTGGGAAAAACTAATGCTGTGCCCATGGATTGCAAGAAGATCAAACCTATCCATTCTTAAGGAAATCAGCCCTGAGTGCTCACTGGAAGGACAGATGCTGAAGCTGAGACTCCAATACTTTGGCCACCTCATGAGAAGAGAAAAGACCCTGATTTTGGGGAAGATGGAGGGCACAAGGAGAAGGGAATGACAGAGGACGAGATGGTTGGACAGTGTTCTCGAAGCCACCAACATGAGTCTGACCAAACTGTGGGAGACAGTGGAAGACAGGAGTGCCTGGCGTGCTCTGGTCCATGGGGTCACGAAGAGTCAGACACAACTAAACGACTAAACAACAACAATGTTGTGCTGGGGACACGGGTGGTGCTGTGGGTTAAACCACAGAGCCTAGGGCTTGCTGATCAAAAGGTCGGCAGTTCAAATCCCCACGATGGGGTGTGCTACCGTTGCTCGGTCCCTGCTCCTACCAACCTAGCAGTTTGAAAGCACATCAAAGTGCAAGTAGATAAATATCTTCCAGTGGGAAGGTAAACATCGTTTTCGTGCGCTGCTCTGGTTCGCCAGAAGCGACTTAGTCATGAACCAGAAGCTGTACACCGGCTCCCTCGACCAGTAAAGCGAGATGAGCGCCGCAACCCCAGAGTTGTCCGTGACTGGACCTAACAGTCAGGGGTCCCTTTACCTTTACCTTTAATGCTGTGCTAAAAATCCTTCCCCATCCCAATTTTTGCTCCATGAAAGCAGGAGCAATATCCAGCTGCTTTTATGGGATGGTGAAATCCCCCTGACTCCCACCCCAATTGAGGTTGTTTACCTTAATTTGGATGAGATAACTAAAGGGCCCTACTGTCAAGTCTTTTTCTAGGTCTGTCGGTCACAGTTCTTGGGATAGAGTATTCCTAAGAAGGATGCTCAGCCGTGGCATTGGATCATTCGAGGGGAACTCTAGAGTACAAAAGAGAGTCACTTACATGGGAATAAGTTCCATTGGACACAAAGGAGACTACTTCTTCTGAGCAACATTCATAAGATTGCACTGCTAACTGCCCCATCTTGGAAGTTTCAGAACCTTTTTGATATATATTACACATGCATAAAATCATCAAACCTTTCAAATATTCACATGTTCTCTATAAAGCTGCAGTCTATACACACATAGAATCATAGAATCATAGAGTTGGAAGAGACCACAAGGGCCATCCAGTCCAACCCCCTGCCAAGCAGGAAACACCATCAAAGCATTCTTGACATATGGCTGTCAAGCCTCTGCTTAAAGACCTCCAAAGGAGGAGACTCCACCACACTCCTTGGTAGCAAATTCCACTGCCGAACAGCTCTTACTGTCAGGAAGTTCTTCCTGATGTTTAGGTGGAATCTTCTTTCTTGAAGTTTTAATCCATTGCTCCGTGTCCGCTTCTCTGGAGCAGCAGAAAACAATCCTTCTCCTTCCTCCATATGACATCCTTTCATATATTTGAACATGGCTATCATATCACCCCTTAACCTTCTCTTCTCCAGGCTAAACATACCCAGCTCCCTAAGCCGTTCCTCATAAGGCATTGTTTCCAGGCCTTTGACCATTTTGGTTGCCCTCTTCTGGGCACGTTCCAGCTTGTCAGTATCCTTCTTGAACTGTGGTGCCCAGAACTGGACACAGTACTCCAGGTGAGGTCTGACCAGAGCAGAATACAGTGGTACTATTACTTCCCTTGATCTAGATGCTATACTCCTATTGATGCAGCCCAGAATTGCATTGGCTTTTTTAGCTGCTGCATCACACTGATGACTCATGTCAAGTCTGTGGTCTACCAAGACTCCTAGATCCTTTTCACATGTACTGCTCTCAAGCCAGGCGTCACCCATCCTGTATTTGTGCTTTTCATTTTTTTTGCCCAAGTTTCTCCTTGTTAAAATTCATCTTGTTTGCTTCGGCCCAGTTGTCTAATCTGTTAAGGTCATTCTGAAGTGTGATCCTGTCCTCTGGGGTATTAGCCACCCCTCCCAATTTGGTGTCGTCTGCAAACTTGCTCAGGACGCCCTCAAGCCCATCATCCAAGTCATTGATAAAGATGTTGAATACTTGGGAACAGATTCCTCTGAACTGAACAAGACTTACTTCTCAGTTGGCATACATAGGATTCTATGGGCAAGGTTATTATTGTTTACCCCATCACAGAAATGGAAAGTGCAAGTACCATATACCATAGGAATACCTGCACATATCCTCTTGGTAGAAAAATCTATACTGTGCAAAAGTGCAGTAGATCTGGATTTGAGAAAACAGTAGGAGATTTCATTCCATGGTATTTTAATGGCTTTGTTTTCTGATTCCCTACAAAGATCCTAATGTGCAGTAAAGGAGGGGGGGGGGGGGTACAATGTTAAAAAAAATAGAACCTTTAGGTTAGCATTTTTGAAGGGTTTAAATATTTGTTTAGAAATAATGCTCCTCTTTCCCTTTCCACAATGCCATCTAAGCAGAACTTAATCTCTTTGAAATAAAAAGTATCCTTTTTTTTTTATTAAGAAAAGGACTCTAAATGGTGTTCTAAGCGCTGTTTGAAACAGTGAGCATAATGCGAGGAAAAGAATCCAACAGTTTTCTTACTGTTAATTCAACGTCTCTTTCAAGTCAGACTTTAAAAAGTAAGTGTTCGCTTTTAAACAAAAAGGAGAGGGGGGAAGAAAACCTCTAGCTTGTATTAAATTGGCTCTTTAGCAACAGGACACCTTCCTCAGGAGGGGAAAGCACACATTTAAAATTAAATCTGTACGTAATTACTTCAAATCTATCCATTTTCTTGGCCCTCTAGATGCTCGTGGGCAGTCACGTTTTGTTCCTGATTATGCCTGCTTTGTTAAACAGCACAAGACATAATGAATGCTAATGGCACCTTTTGAGAAGGCAATTGCTTTTCAGAACTGACCAAAATGTTTACCGTGCCCGGAGAAATACCTTGAAAAGAGACTTCTCTGCAGATCCGGCTTTGAATATTAGTGCCTTTTCTTTTCAGAGTGTCTCTCCCCACCCCCCTCAACCCAGTTTGGTTGAGTTTACTTTGATTTCTTCAGCGGGCATATTGAAAAATAGAGAGTATAGAGAAATATTGAGCCCCGCGTTCTGAGTAGTGCTACCCCAAATATTAGCGAACTTCAACTTGGCTGCAGAAGTTACCAGTTGGGATCTGTTGGAAACCTTAGCTTCCCATCTTTTCTGTGTCAACTGCATCTCCTGTATTTGGGCTGGGGCTGGGGGTGGGGGGGGAAGATACTACATTGGGTTTTGTAGACCCAGTTGTGCATTGCACCAAAATAATTGTAGCGCAGAGGGCTAACGCCGAAATGGGAATGCAGGTGTCATGGTGCCCTATAAGTTTATAAGGCTCCTCTGGAAGGGCAGGCAACAAATCAATTTAAGAATTAAATGGGGACAATCAGATGAGGACATCATTTCCTTGTGCCACCCCACTTTCAGTGGGATGCACAGCTGGAGTTGGCCCTGTTGCAGGCCCCCCAAGTGTCCCTATTTTCCATGGACATTCCTAGATTTACAGAAGCCATCCCAGTTTCTGATTTGCTCCTGGAATGTACCACTTTTCCTTAGGACGGCCCTTTTTTCATTGGAGAAATGATGGGGGAGATGGAGTTATTGGACCCCCGAAACATCTGAAGGCAGCCCTGTATAGGGAAGTTTTTTAATGTTTAATGTTTTGTTATGCTTTTATATATGTTGGAAGCCATCTAGAGTGGCTGGGACAACCCAGTCAGATTGTTGTTGTTTAGTCATTTAGTCGTGTCCGACTCTTCGTGACCTCATGGACCATAGCACGCCATGGACACAGTCAGATACGCAGGGTATAAATAGTAAAAATTGTCAGCATGTGCAGGAGGGTGCCTACTCGTGAGTAAGGCCATGGCAGAGACACAAACCCGACTGGCATGTTCCCTCCCTCCTGGGAGAGCGTTCGGGAGCTTCTTGAGCATTCTTCAGCCCGAACATCACAGTGACTGGTGATGTGAAGCACCAGCACACTTTAGGGAACTACAGAGGTTTGCGCAGTTGCGTGACAGACTCAGTAGCACAGCATTCTGGCTAAGCTAGTTTATTTACATATAAACAGACTCGGAGCTCTTCATTATGACTCCCTCTCTCTAGCATCACAGACAGTAAAGAGAAAGAACAAAGGAAGAACAGTTCCACTCCACTCTTGGTCTCTAAGGTGCTACTGGAAGGATTTTTTTTTGACTGTGTCAGACCAACACGGCTACCTACCTGTAACTAGGATTAGGATTAAACTTTCATAGATCAGCCAACGGCTTGACAGTACAATTAATAAAAAATAACTTGGATGCATATTAAGGCAGTGGTTCTCAAAGGATGTGGCAAGAGAGGTTGGGAAGGGTAGTAGGAAGATTCAAGGGCAATCAAAGAATCATTTAAACATTTCAGGGTAGTATAGTATAGTATAGTATAGTATAGTATAGTATAGTATAGTATCAACATATTATTTTGTGCTTTGGTCTAAACCACTGAGCCTCTTGGGCTTGCTGATCAGAAGGTCGGCGGTTCGAATCCCCACAATGGGGTGATCTCCCATTGCTCTGTCCCAGCTCCTGCCAACCCAGCAGTTTGAAAGCACGCCAGTGCAAGTAGATAAATAGGTATCACTGCAATGGGAAGGTAAACAGCATTTCCATGCGCTCTGGTTTCCGTCACGGTGTTCCATTGCACTAGAAGTGGTTAAGTCATGTTGGCCACGTGACCCAGAAAGCTGTCTGTGGACAAACGCTGGCTCCCTCGGCCTGAAAGCAAGATGAGTGCTGAAACCCCATAGTCGCCTTTGACTAGACTTAACTGTCCAGGGGTCCTTTACCTTTTTACCTATTTATTTGTAAAATGTGGATTGATAACTTTAAAATCAAGCCATGCCAGGAGTTGTTTCTTTTTTGTTTCCCACTGTATTTCTTATGGATACAAAAAGTAAGTGTGGCATGAGCAATTTTTTATCCTGAAAATGTGGTCCAGAGAAAAAAAGTTTGAGAACCACTGGACTAAGGGGGCAGGGTATGAAAGGGCCCCACACAGTCAAACAAACAGTGTGAGACAGAGGGGATTTATTTGTATAAGGCAAACATTGGCTAAATAAAAGCCAACACTGAACTAAGGCAAACTCACCCAGAGCTGCCGTGGGAGGGATCCATTGATTCTAATAAGAACAAGCAAGCAACAAAAGACTCCAACACACAAACAGTGAGATTAAATCAAAAGGAATAAATGACGAAGAACTGCAAGATTTGGGAAAGTGGGTTTAATAGTGGGTTAAAGGGATGGACTGGGTCAGACTTCACCAAGAAAATCCTCAATCCAGTGCTCCACCCTGGAAAACTATTTTAATAAAGCGGTTGGCAAATATAATACAGAGAGAGAGAGAGAGAGAGAGAGAGAGAGAGAGAGAGAGAGAGAGAGAGAGAGAGAGAGAGAGAGAGAGGTAACACGGGTTACAAACACCTCGGGTTACAAACACTTCGGGTTACAGACTCCGCTAACCTGGAAGTAGTACCTCAGGTTAAGAACTTTATCTCAGGATGGAGTGGGAAAAAGATGGGAACAAAAATTGCGCTACCGCTGTGGTGTGGCAGCAGTGGGAGGCCCCATTAGCTAAAGTAGTACCTCAGGTTAAGAACGGTTTCAGGTTAAGAACGGACCTCCGGAACGAATTAAGTTCATAACCAGAGGGACCACTGTATATGATATAACGCAGCAGAAAACCCCATTTCCAACCCCCATTTAGGGGGTTGGACTAGATGGCCCTTGTGGTATCTTCCAACTCTATGATTCTATGAAAGGGGAGGAAATGGAAACATCACGGAGGAAGGGTGGGAAGTCATCTCTTAAATCTGTATGAAATTGGATGTTAATTTGAATGTAATTTTTTTTTAACTGGGAACTTAATAAAAGCTAATTGGCAAAAAAAGGGGGAGGAGAATTTGCAAAAGAGCAGGGAGCATGTGAGGCCCAGTTTATTTATGAACTTCAAACATCTCTCACCAGAAGCACTGGGACTGGAGAGACCAAGTAAACAAATTCCTTCGGATTACACACTTTGCCTGACAGTCCTGAAAGAGTTCTTCCTCCTGCCTCTCCCCATACTAAGGTTTACGCTATCTCCCCACTCTACCCCATCTCCATTTTCCTTATATTGTTAAGTTAGATAGATTAGTTCCACTTTTAGCAGACACTTACCTGTAGCATTTTGGGGTTGGGGGGAGGGATTGTCCGAATACACCCGGGGAGGGGCATTGCCCCGTATGAGACAATCCTCTCCTGGCGTCCTCCGGTGTTGCGCTCCCCCAGAATGGACATCCATCTTCATTCCTGTGCGCTCAGCGATACAGGTCGAATGATCCTGTGCACACTATTAATCAGCAGAGTTAGCAGTGACGACTGGAAGCATGGATGTGAGCATCCTAAGGATTTATTAAGCAATATTTACAGGACAGATCATAATGGTGTCTGCTCAGCAGACAGACAGAGAGAGAAACAGTGTAGCAGCACAACATAATGGAAGAGATACGACGTATCTTCCGTCCTCAGACTTTCCCAGCTCAGGAAAGTAAACAGTGACATATGACTTATCTAGCCACATATCAGCAACGGGAGGAGTGAATTGCTAACAGGGGTCTGAGGTATGCAACTTCCATTATCTCTGATCATTGTCCATGTCGACTGGGAATGCATGTGTGCAAACTATCACAGGAGGTTTCTAAGCAGAGGTTGGAAGGCCATCTGCCATGGATGCTTTAGTTGAGATTGGAACTATCATTGCATTGTACCTACAGGACCGCCTCTCCTGGTATGCCCCGCAGAGGACCATAAGGTCCACAAACAACAATATTCTGGAGATCCCGAGCCATTAGGTGGCTAGATTGGCCTCTACTAGGGCCAGGGCCTTTTCAGCATTGGCCCCAACTTGGTGGAACGCTCTTTCACAGGAGACCAGGGCCCTGCGGGATTTGTCATCTTTCCGCAGGGCCTGCAAGACAGAGCTGTTCCGTCTGGCCTTTGGACTGGACTTGGTCTGACCCCTGTGTTTTTCCTCCCTCATGGTTTGGATTTATGGACTACTTAAAATGAGGCTGCATTTTAAATTTTAATATTGTATTTTAATCTGTATTTTAATTAATTGCTTTTTATATTTTATTGTAATTTTATTGGTGCTAGCCGCCCTGAGCCCGGTTTTGACTGGGGAGGGCAGGGTATAAATAAAAAATTATTATTATTTATTGTCCTGGGATAGCTCAGTCAGTAGATCTTATGTGAGATTCTTAATCTCAAGTTCTGGGTTTGAACCCCATGTTGGGCAAAATATTTCTGCATTACAAGGGATCGGACTTGCTGAATCCTAGTGTCCCCTCCATCTCTGTGATTCTATGACTCTATGGAAGTCATGAAATGGGCTGTAAATGCAATTAAAAAACAAGGTATACAGCATTTGAACAATAGAAAGGGAGCAATAAAATTGACCCTTGCCTGGGGTGCTGTTTGGTCTAGGGCCAGTCTTAGAAAGACATTAAAATAACACTTATTATAGCACTTTTTGTGACTTGGCCTCTTCTGGGTATTTGCTGAAGGCAGAAGCAGCTCCTATTTCCCCTGCCTGCATATGGCCAAGACCAGTAGTGAACTGCTAACTATATTGTCACTGTGCAGTATAATTAAGGGTTCCCCAAATATATCATTGTGTTAGTGGTTTCACCTGCTCATGGATCTCACTCCCTGCCAGCTTTCTGGCAACTTCATAGCAACAGGGAGTTCTGTGTTCTGATCCTAAATTAGCCTTCCGTAAATGACTTTTTTGTGTGTCACTGAACCATTTGGAACTCCTGCCCACGCAGTTTGCAGGTAACCTTGGCAAGTCTCACTGCACAGAGAGGCTCAGCTGAAGCCTGTGAATCAGAGACTTTTCAGTGTAAGAAAGTTGCTGTAACTTATAAATGTAATTGAAAATTACTATAAGTCATGCTAACTGAGTAGTGCTAACTGTGTAGTATTTAGGGGCATGGAGGTCTGCAGAATACCAGAAGCCAAAAATGGGTCCCTGCCTCCAAAGGGTTTGCAAATTGATTGATTGATTTACCACAATTGAGGCAGTTGGAGAGGGAGGGATAAGAGGAAATACTGATGCAAAGGTGCGAAAAGAGTTTGCAAAATTCAGTTAGGGATTGGAAACTTTCCCCCTTTGGTTCTTTTTTGTTCAAAAATTTTCTCTCTAGTTATGTGCAGATAAACATGTGATTATTCCATGGCCACATTATGGAATCATAGAGTTGAAAGGGACAGGAAGCAGAGAGGAACCTGCAGCCTGTGACTGCTTTTCGCCCCTCCATGCACAAAGGTCTGTTCTTGTGTCCGCCTGCACATTGAACATCCCTCCACAGCTCTGAGGACTTGGATGGTAGCAAGTTGAAAAGACAGTAGGAAGTACTTTTTTTAATAAAAAAAAGGTGGAAACTGAAAATTGCCTAGTATATTTATCCCACCTATTTTCTGCCCTATGGGGAGGGGGGGGGGCAAACATTTCTGGACTCTTTAATCAGTTTGTTTTGATTTTGGATTCCGATCTACAGCTTTCAAGATAGCAAGTTAAGATATTTTCGGCCGAGTCTCCCGAATCTCAGATCAAAATCAGGTCCACTTGACACAGACCGAAAAATGGATTAAGGAACCGTTAATTACTTCTTGGACTTTGGCTCTCCGCGTAGGCTATCAGAGTGCTGGTATTAGCAGGAGGTTATGTCCTTTCACCACAACGCTGACAAGTATTTAGCAGATATGAGAATTTCTGGCTTAAAGCCATACAGATTGGTGATCAGTTGCAAAGCAGGTTAGAAAGCTTGTAACAGCTTAAGTAAGCGACTGAAGGTTAGGTGTCTTAGCTTGTAAATGTAATTACCCCACTTGTCAATATTCATTGATTTGCTCTGGCAGATAACTTCAAAGCATTCCAAAGCCTAGGAAAGTAACACAGGAGAGATCAACATGGACTGAAAAACATGTGAAATGATAGAAGATTAGGGTATACCTGGAAGGAGGGATTGGTTTATCCAGACAAAAACATGATGCTTTTCGGCAGAAATATATATTTCCTTACGAGGATACATTTTTAGAAGTTCCTGTAATGGGTTGTATCCAACAATGTTGTCCTATTAGTGCAATGACTTCTGCCTGCACAATGGGACTTCCTTTTTCTCTCCTCTCCCTGTGTGCCCGTTCCCCCAATCCTGCAGAGAAGACTGACGGGGGAATGTGTCGGGAACAAAGAGGGAGATAAAGTTCCACCACACAGATGGAACTAATTGGACAACTTTGCCCAGCACAATCAAGTGTTGCTTTATTCAAGACTGAACCAGTTTGATCAATTAGATGTCTGCAGTAGGAATGGCTGAGGAATCCATTCGGTTTCCATATGCACACAAATCTACCTAATTTGTACTACCAGAACCTATACATGAACTGGGATGCAACTAGCCTTTCAAAATTTGCACTTCTCTGAATTTTGCAATGCATTTTTCCTAAATGTGTACAAAAATGCATGGGGGGGGGAGTTTGTGCAAACTGCACTATATTAAGGGAAACTGCTTGCAAAAATAAGTTTATTGTGAAAAGAACAAATGAGGGTGAGGATGTCTCATTTAATGAAGCCAGAACATACTGTTCTTCCAATGAGATATATATTGACACAGTAAGCCAGACTACAAGGGTCTTACAACCAGCCTTCAGCAACTATAATAAGGAAGGATAATGACTACAATTGATCTTTTGAGCTTCTCTGAGTATTTAGTCAGCTTCTTCAGGTATAGGTAAACTAAAATTCATTCAAGCTATTGTGATCACAAAAGGTCAAGGATACCTCCTGTACAGATTCAACATTCAATGTTGCACCAAGGTCAGAATGAACATATTTTATCCAAATAACATTCCACAAACAAGTTCACTATGGACTTCTATGCATCACCTTGACATCTAGTGAAATGATGTTCAATACCCCAAAGAGCTCAAGAGCATCCAAAAGCAAGATAATCCCTAGTGACATCATGACCAGTAAGGTCATATCCACTGTGACTTTTCCACCTTATGTGCTCTACCTCTCCTCCCTGGTTCTTCATTGTCCACCAGTTCTTTAAAGAACCAAAGAACCCAACCACATTGCAGGGTAAACAGGGGCTGCTGTGTAAACAGTCCAAGGCAACTCTCCATTCCGCTGTGTGGAAGGAATAGTGCTGCCAATTGACAGGCTCCTGAAGACCATCTCAAGCTAGTTTTGGCCTGAAGTCAAATACTCCTGCATTCCAAAGTTTCTTGTGCCACTTTGTGCCACTGGAGAGTACTGTGGGAGGAATTAGGTTCCAGACCAATGTTATGGGAGGACCTTCTGGTCTACAGTGGAATGTTCAGAGTCCTGAAATTGGGCCAACTCTCTAGCTGGTGCCACTTGCGCCCTTCCTGATATGTCAATATAACCAAATAACCAGAAAGCAATGAACCCTTAATTCCCTCTCCCTCCTCTTTAGAGTCATCCAGTGAGAGTGAAAGGAGGAAGGTTCAGGACAGAGTAAAAGGAAGCACCTCGGTTCAGTTCTGGGCACCACAATTTAAAAAGGATATTTACAAGCTGGAATGTTTGCAGAGAAGGACGACCAAGACCAGGGGTCAGCAACCTTTTTCAGCTGTGGGCCAATCCACCATCCCTCAGACCATGTGGCAGGCCGGGCTATATTGGGGGGGGGGGAGGATGAATGAATTCCTATGCCTCACAAATAACCCAGAGATGCATTTTAAATAAAAGCACATGTTCTACTCGTGTAAAAACACCAGGCAGGCCCCACAAATAACCCAGAGATGCATTTTAAATAAAAGGACACATTCTACTCATGTAAAAGCAAGCTGATTCCCAGACTGTCCGTGGGCCAGATTGAGAAGGTGATTGGGCCGCATCCGGCCCACAAGCCTTAGGTTGCCTACCCCTGACCAAGACCAAGGGTCTGGAAACCAAGCCTTATGAGGAATGGTTGAGGGAGTTGGCTATTTTTAGCCTAGAAAAGAAGAGGCTCAGGGGAGATATGACAGCCATATTCAAATATCTAAAGGGCTGTTAACAGAGAAGATACAACAAGCTTGTCTTCTCCTGGAAGGTAGGACCCAAACCAATGACTTCAAGTTACAAAAGGAGGAGATTCTGATTAAGCATCAGGAAGAACTTTCTGATGGTAAGAGCTGTTTGACATTGGAATGGACTCCCTCAGGAGGTGGTGGACTCTCCTTCACTGGAGGTTTTCAAGCAGAGATCATCTGTTATGGATGCTTTAGCTGAGATCCCTTCATTGCAGGGGGTTGGACAAGATGACCCTAGGGCCCCTTCCAACTCTACAATTCTAGGAATCTATGATTCTAGGACCAGCATCTCCTGGTAGAGCTAGGAAAGATTCCTGCCTGAAACCTCAAAGAGCTGCTAACAGCCAGTGTCAACAATGGTGAAGTAGATGGTCCATTGTTCTGAGTAAGCAGCTTCCTTTATGCATATGCTTTCTCTGTTCCTAATTCACTACCTCAAGATTTGGCAACTTGGACAACCTTAAGTGGGATAAGAAGCAGCATCCCTCTGACCACCAGTTGCCAGGGAACACAAGTAGGGAGAGTACTGTTGCCCTCATGCCTTGCTTGTGGGCTTCTCAAAGAAGCAGCTGATTGGCAGCTGTGGACAAAGGGTCCTGGACTAAATAGTCCTTTGGTTTTGTCATGGTCCGGTTTATGGGCGATCGAAGTCCCGGCTGAGGACGTTGGGCCCAGGGGCAAGACGGCGGGGTGGGAGCAGGAACGGGAGTCTGGAAGCCAGGAGTCAGGAAGCCAAGGGTCCGAGAGCCAGGAGTCAAGAATCCAAGGGTCCGAGGATGAGGGGGCAAGGAATCAAGAAGCCAAAGACAGCAAAGTAGGAAGTGTATTGCTATGGCAGAGAGCCAAAGCAAAATTCTGGCTTTATATCACCACCCGGCTCCTGCCACCAGGTGCTGTGCATTACCAATCGGCCTCACCTGTGTGGCCGCGCCTTGCCTCTTCAGAACAAACTTGGGAAAGCCCCAGTCCTGCAAAGCCCTACTGGTCACAGGGCCTGACTCCTGCATGCACTTCTGACATGTTTGTTTTAGCAGGAGTCTTATTATGGTTCTGTGTTTGTGTTCATAACACATAAGGCTCTGGCCAAAGGAACTGCAGTGCCTTCTAAAGAGCAACTTCAACACAAACACTCATCTTTTGTTATCCAGTTTTTTAAAATGGAAAGGACCTTGGCTCCCTGAATTGCTTCCTCTCTCAAAAAGCATTGCCATTGTTACCCGAAAATGGAATAATAACCTTGAAAGACGAACAGGGCATATTCCTAATTGCACTTAGAACTCTTTTATTATGATGCCTAGTGGAGCGGAGCGACAAAGATTTGCACATGTGAGCCTGGAATCCTTCAAACACTAACTTTATTTGGTTTTAGGTCTCAGGTCTTAGGCAAAGAGAGGGGAGGCTGTCATTGGCTAGTAGACATGATGACCATGCTCTGCCTCTACATTTGGATACAGGAATTCTTCTGAATACCAAATGTGACCAAGTTGCCCAGTGTGAGACCAGGAGGCTGGGTGAGACGGACCATGGATCTGGTTCAGCAGATTCTTATATGTTCTTATGTTCAAGCTGCTAGCTTCTCAGCCTTAGGTCTACATCTGTAAAATAGGTATAGTAATGCTAATCCTATGAGGAAAAGTTGGAGCAGTTGGGCATTTAGAGCCTGCAGAAAAGATGATCCATTGGTTAGATATCATGTGCATCTTGACAGGCTTATCACTGACCCTTCCTCTCACCTTGGAAGGTAATCAAGTCTATTGTTGTACTCAGTCTAACTTAGGAGCTCATAGAGGTTTGACCTGGCCCTCTAGCTTAACCACATGGCTCTCACCAGCCACTCTTGATTTCCTATACCAATAATCTAGGAACTTTCACCGCTTTATAAGAAAGATACATTTTATGGCCTGTGCAACTTTTCTGAAGCACATGAATGAGACCTTTGAAGAATTTGCAATTAAACCATTTTTAACTTACACAAAATGTAGTCTTTTTCTATGCTAGGGGAAGTCGGAAACTTTGGGACCCACTTGGGAGGCCCTATATGTAGATATATTACCGTAAATATCTAACAGTCTATATCAGGCATCCCCAAACTGCGGCCCTCCAGATGTTTTGGCCTACAACTCCCATGATCCCTAGCTAACAGGACCAGTGGTCAGGGATGATGGGAATTGTAGTCCGAAACATCTGGAGGGCCGAAGTTTGGGGATGCCTGGTCTATATCTCCCCACTTTACTTTGCTACATATTTTATCTGCTGGCGATCTCTCATCAAGGAGCCCTTGCCCCAAAACTTGGATCTTGGCACCCAGGAGTCCTCTTTTCCATATATCTATTGCACCAACGGCTATCAGAACAAATAGTCACTGATGGGTTCTGAATTCATCATATGAAGTGTTAAGCATTATTGTTAAGGAGGACTTGAAGCAGGAACATTATTGCTGTCGTCCTTCATATTATTTGGTGCGTGAGATGCATCCAATGAGAGGGCATAAAAGTTCAGCATCAAAGAGGTGAATCCCTTCACAGGAACTGATTTCCACGTCGTCAACATCATGCACGCTTACCCCAAACACCCTCATTCACTGTGACAGCCAAAACATTTCAGGTTTCCCTGAAACTTGCCTGACATTTTTCACTGATCAGGAACCCCCACATCCAATGGGACTTTTTGCTTTGGTTGCAAGCTGGTTACAATTTAGGAATATACGGAATGCACGGCAAAGACCCAAACAAATTGAATCCAGGTTACCTTAAGTATTGCCTGAGCTCTTACATCTCAGCCTGATCGGCTCATCAGGAGGAGCACCCATTGTTGTCTCCCGTTTTACAGAGGCCAAACTGGCCTGAGTCGGAAGTCACGCATTTATTGTTGCTGGTTCCACGTTGCAGAACACTCTTCCAGGAGGGATATTGCAGTGGTAGTCACCAACCTAGATGGTGTTGAAGCTATAAGTTTAATGTACAGTGGTACCTCTACGTACAAATGACTCGACTTACGAATGTTTCTACTTACGAATGGAGCTCCGTCTGCCATCTTGGATGCTGTTTAGATAGGATTTTTTCTACTTACGAATTTTTAGATAGGGTTGCTTCGACTTACGAATTTTTTCTCCTAATGCATTCCTATGGGATTCAACTTACAAATGTGCGTTTGGAACGCATTAAATTCGTAAGTAGAGGTACCACTGCACCTAAAATGCTGTGTTTGAATGCATTGTATTTAAAATGCTATAAAGGGGACTTTTCCTTAGGCAAGAGCAGGCATCCCCAAACTTTGGGCCTCCAGATGTTTTAGACTACAATTCCCATCATCCCTGACCACGGGTCCTGTTAGCTAGGGATCATGGGAGTTCATGTAGGCCAAAACATCTGGAGGGCCGCAGTTTGGGGATGCCTGGGCAAGAGGTTCCACTCTGGCAAAAACATCAGAGAAGGCAGGTATTTTCGCATTTTAATGAGTTGAGCTACCCGATGACTCATCACCGGAAGCATGAGCTGCAGAGCTCTCACAGCAGGAAGTTGAATCATGGGAAGCCAGTGTGTGGTTGTTGGAGATGGCTGGTGGTAACAGCAGCAGTTGTAGAGAAACTTCACAGTGAAGAACAAGCTTAGTATACCACTCTTGGACCAGATAGAGGAAAGTTCACTGAAATGCATCAAGAACTGAACCCCATTGCTTGTTTGCAATGCATTACTCTGCAACATTTCTCTCACTGTAACTAGTATATAAGACTATTCTGCATTATAGCTTTTAGGGTTGCCATTTTTCAAAAAGTAAAATTCCTAACACCCCCAGAATTGTTAGGGAGGCTACCAAAATTGTTGAGCTTTTTTGGGGGGGGGGAACAAACCAGGCTTTTGGAGTTGTTTCCACTGCTTCTTCCATCACATTGGTTTCCCCTTACATTTTGCCAATTCAACAAAATCTTCTCCCCCTCCCTCCGACGCCATTTTTACATCCCAAAACCAGGACGTATTTTGAAACTCATTTTTGTGGTGGAGAGAATTCATTTCTGTGCAAGGTCGAGATCAGGTATTCCACTGAATAACTCTAACAGATGACTTTAAGTGAAGATTAAACAAATTCATGGAGGAGAGGGCTGTTGAAAACTACTAGCCATTATATCTATGCTCTACCTCCACTGTTGGAATCAGCAAGACTTCTGAATACAGTTGCTGAAACACAGGAGGGGGAACACTGCTCTTGTACTTGGGTCCTGTTTACAGGATTCTCACAGGTATCGGGGGGTCTACTCTGAGAACAGGATGTTGGACTGATCCATCTGGGTTCTTCTATGCAGTAACCAATCTGTTACTGAGCAGCCAGCCATTTTAATTACTGCTCTGTATTTCTTTTAGCAGGGTTTGCTTTCTAATGTCACTGTACGCTGCCCTGATGTTTTGTGAGAGAGTGAAACATAAATTCTTTCATAAACGAGCAAATAAAAATAAATGGGCTACGCCGGTGGGAACTGGTGGCTAAAAGCGTCTCAAGTGACACACAATGCCGAGAGTATTCGTGGAGCTTTCAACCGCTGTCATCCAGGACTTTTCTTCAAGGAAAATAGGTGCTGGAACTCCCATGAAGTTGTTACGGTAAGTTTCTGGGTGACTCGGGGCAGCCCTGAGCAGATGCTGGTTTGACAACAGCTGTGTTCACTGCCTGTGGAGGTGCTAAAACTTATGGAAAGCTGACTCCCTAGCTCCTTTGGGGGGGGGGTCACCCCTGGTTTTGGTGCAGGTCAAATAAATGTGCCTCCACCTCCCCCGTTCTCTTAGATTCAGGCAGCTAGGGCCAGCTTGGGGCTCTGGTGCCTCTCTGAGCCCTTCCTCCACCGTCTGTTCCCCAGAGCATTGCCAGGGCTCTGATGCCTCGCTGAGCCTTCCCTCCTCCATTCTGCTTCCCCCTGACCCACTGCTAGCGCTCTCGCTGGTCAGGATGATGGGGGGAGGCTCCCTGTAGGGAGCCCCCCTGACAGAAATGTTTCAACTTCTCATGGATATGCAGATACATACTTGAGACCAAGGTTGCCATATTTCAACAACTTGGAAGGGCCCTCACGCAAATGGATTGAAGAAAAAGAAATATGAATTGACCCCGTCCTGTAGCTTGACCAATCACAGCTAGGAGCACCTAGGAGCTAGTTCAGGCACCCCCAAACTCGGCCCTCCAGATGTTTTGGGACTACAACTCCCATCAGCTAACAGGACCAGTGGTCATGGATGATGGGAACTGTAGTCCCAAAACATCTGGAGGGCCGAGTTTGGGGGTGCCTGAGCTAGGTGGAATCATAGATCTTTTTAAAAAAGTGTAGACTCGCACATGCTGGCCAGCTTCCATTTTGACTTGAAATGTTCCTTTTGGGCTTCTCAGAAGTATGTAAAGGCAAGAAGAGGGACAGGGCGGGAGCAGCCAGCAATGACACCCGCCTAAGAGGTGCCGGAACTACGCTCTGGCTGAAAAAAAAAAGGACTGGTGTCAACATTTTGGAAATTATATGTGAGCCAGTATTTTTGTGCTGGCCCAGAAACGCACCTACTGTATATAACAGTCCCCCAAACTTTCTGCAGTTATTTTTCTTTGCTCTCCCTGCCCCAAGTTTCAAAGTAACCCAGGAAAGAACTCTTGAGGTATCTGCTCTCTTTTGAACCTTTTCAGCTCCTGTCCTGAAAAATATCCTCTCCTCTCCTCTTCTCCCCTTTCCTCCCCCCCCCCCTTCTTTTCACAGACGAGCAAGACCATTGAAGTTATTTTGAGTCTATCCTATGGATTTTTCATTGAAACATCTATGTTAACTTTTATCAGCCTTGCTCTGCTTTGTAATTTTGGAAACAGATATAAAGAACGAGCAACCCAGAGCACCGTAATATAGTGGGAAGCATCCTTCATAAGTCAATTGAGGAATTTAATAATCTCTTTAGAAATAAGCTCTGCAGCTATGAGGAAAATGTGTGGGTTAAAGGCCTTCCAATTAAGAAAGGTTTCTCTGTGGATTTATAGGCTGGTGGTTAGCTCTTCCTGCTCGTGTTCCCATGGCAACTGTCAGGTAGATTTTCTGCTCCTTGCTAGGAAGTTGGAAGAGTTGAGTCGGCTTGAGCTTTTCAATTCAATGAAGCTTAAATGAAATTCTTTGCACAGGAACTGCCATTTAGCCCAGGTCGTTTATTCATATCTAGGGGAGAAATCAATTTACAGCAATCAAATCTGTAAATTTTATTTTTATTGGGATTATTTTGGAGTACATGATATATAGCATGAACTCCAAAATAATCTCAATACAATTATACATACGCATCTATCTGTCTGTCTATCTACAGTCCAGCTTCCCTGACAAATATTACCAACGGAACCTTCCAATTTGCCTCAAAATTTATTTCAATTCTCAAGGTTTTTTAAAGTATACCCTGCCTTTCCCCCCCAAGAAGCTTAAGGTGCTGTATATTTTCTGCTTGTATTCTCACAGCGACCCTACAGCCCTAGTCACCAAGTGAGCTTCATGGCTGAGGGGGAATTTGAACCCTAGCCTAACACACTAACCACCAACCCCCATGACCTCAAACCACTACACTTTGGGCTTTATCTCTTAATTTCTTGTATGTGTGTGTCAAAATTTTATTAAGCTTTAAAATCTTTGCATATAAATTCCAGATTTCAAATTTGTTATGCGTTTCTCTTTAAATACTGCCTTCTAATAAACGGTGTACCTAATACATATTCTTCTGTTTCATATACAGTGGTACCTCGGTTTATGAACACAATTGGTTCCGAAAGTCTGTTCATAAACTGAAGCGTTCATAAACTGAAGCGAACTTTCCCATTGAAAGTAATGGAAAGTGGATTAATCTGTTCCAGACGGTCCGCGGAGTACTCAACCTGAAGCGTTCATAAACTGAAGTGAACTTTCCCATTGAAAGTAATGGAAAGTGGATTAATCCGTTCCAGACGGGTCCGCGGAGTACTCAACCTGAAGCGTACTTAGCCCGAAGCATGGCTGTAATTGGTTCCAGAAGTCTGTTCATAAACTGAAGTGTTCATAAACTGAAGCGAACTTTCCCATTGAAAGTAATGGAAAGTGAATTAATCCATTCCAGATGGGTCCGCGGCGTTCGTAAACTGAAAATTCGTAAACCGAGGTGTTCGTAAACCGAGGTTCCACTGTATTATCATTTTTTTTCAAATCCTGCTCAAGATTTCATCTGATTGTGATATTTCCCCCCCCCAGATATTCTAAAAAGAGCTTCCATCCTTCCATGAATAGTCCACCATCTTCTCTTATTTTTGCTGTTAGTTTTGCCAGTTCTGCGTAACCCATTATCTTTAAAATCCATTCAACTTCGCCTGATCATTTCAGTGTGTCTGCTTTGAGAGCGATGGTGTTGGATTCCTCTCATTGACTGGGAGAGTGAGCTTTGCAGCAATTAATAATAATAATAATAATAATAAATTTTTATTTATACCCCGCCCTCCCCAGTCAAAACCGGGCTCAGGGCGGCTGACACCAACAGAACCACAATAAAACATAAAAACAATTAATTAAAATACAGATGGGCTCCTCTTCCCCCCTTTCACTGCACGCCAGCCCCACTTTGAAAAGGGAAGGTCACTTTGTCCCAGTGACCTGGGAAGCAATGTCCCATCCTCAGCTCGTCCTCCAAAATCTTGCTGTAAAGTAAGCCAGTGGATCGTGATGGGAGAACCTTGTAATCCTTCCTGTCTGAGTCAGTGTCACTGAGACGTGGTGCTGAGAGATATGTTCAGAGCTGGAGCAGTGATGGTGCATGTTTACAAATCATTCAAATCCTGGCACATAAACACCCCTTATGCTCTTGATGAGCATCCAAATAGATTCAGACAGGAGACAGTGATGGCCATCAACCTAGATGGCTTTAGAAGAGGATTAGACAAATTCATGGAGGGACCAGAACATAGCTGCCAAGTACCCCGTTTTCCCTGGGAAACCCCCGTATTTTCTTAACGTTTCCCGCAGGTGTCCCAAATGGCAAAATACCCCGTATTCCCCCGGATTACGGAGCTCCTGCCGGTAGCCATGTTCTTCTGGTGCCATGCCGGCACTGGAAGTCGCTTCTATGCACTTCCAGACATACGTAGAAATGACTTCTGGCGCTGCGGACATTTTGGAAATGGACACAGTGGCACCAGAAGTCGCTTCTACACATGTCCGGAAGTGCGTAGAAGCGACTTCCGGTGCCGCGGCGCTGCTGATCCCAGATTTTTCAATCCGGAACTTGGCACCTATGGACCAGTAGCTTTCCTATTGGGTATAGTGGGTAAAGAGATACTGAGACAAGATAAAAAAACAACACTGTTCTTATAGGCAACAACTGTGGCAAGAATCTTGTTAGCCCCAAAGTGGAAACAACATAAAGTACCGACAAAAGAAGAGTGACAGAAAAAACTGGTGGACTTTGCAGAATTGGCGAAACTGACGGGATGAATCCAGAACCAGCGAGACCAAGCATTCCAAAAAGACAGGAACAAATTTATATTATATTTGAAAGACAACTGTAAGCAATTAACCTCATTAGCAGGGTTATCTGAAGATCTGTAAGATGAAACTGCTACTGATTCAAGTTGAGTAACATAATATTACAGGTAACGATATATCAAGAATCAGAAAGGAACTGAAATGCAAAGATGAAAAATTTAATTATGTAAGGTGGGAAGGAGGGAAGTCACCAGGCTCAGCGAGCCAAAGAGATTAAATAAGTGGGTATGATGTTACACATTGTGATTATATATAAAATCAATAAAAATATTATTAAAAAAAGAAGAATTCATGGAGGAGAGTACTGATGGCTACTAACGATGATGGCTGTGGTTTGCCTCCCCTGCCAGAGGCAGCAATGCTTGTGAATACCAGTTGCTGGAAGCCACAAAAGAGGAGAGTGTTGCTCTTGTGCCCGAATCCTGCTTGCGAGTTTCCCATAGGCATCTGGTTGGCCACTGTGAGACTAGCTGGGCCATTGGCCTGAACTAGCAAGCTCTTCTTATGTTCTTCAGTTGACCACCTCTCTCACCCTTAACATGCTCCTCAACAATGATGCTCACATTTTGGTCACAATCAACACTCACCCTTCCATCTCTGAGCATTCAGACTGTCCCCACCCAAAAAAAAAAATTCTCTGGGATTGTCAAACAAATGCAGGGAAGAAGTATGGTTGACGGACAACTCCCGTTCCATCTCCCTTTCTTCCTCCCTCATTTTTTTTTATAAAAAAGATCTATTTTTAATCCCAGGCTGCGGAAACGTTTGAAACTCTTTGCAGCTGGTCTCCCTGCAAACGCGAAGGCTTGTGGCTTTAATTACAACCCAGCGCATGCCCCACGCATGTCTTTTTCAGGTCTGCTTGTACAAGCTGTAATCACCCCCGGTGCCAGCAATGCGCCTGGGCTCCCAGAGGCTCATTAATGCCAGAGACACCTGTACAGAGAGAAACACCATGTACAACTCCTTTGACTTTCGTTTCCCCCGTCTTGTTGATTCACTTGAAACCGGGGCTTCCGATGGTAAATAATTTGTATGGGATTGTTGAAACTTCCCTGAGGAACAGCGCGTCTTAATTTTCACGTCAGTCTCTGTCTGGGCACACTTGGAGCTTTTGTGGTGGCTGTCGGATTCCTTCCCCCTCTCCTTCCATCCCACACTGATTGCTGCTTGACAGCTCGGTGCCTCTTGTCTGTCTTCTAAATCCTCTGCACCGTCAGATCTCTGGGTGGGTGGGTGGGTGGGTGGGCAATGTCCATTTTTGTGTGGAGGGAGTGTCTGCCGCAACCCTCTCCGCTCTCTGGAGAGGCCAAAGCCTTTGACCCTTAAAAGAGCTTAAAGGGCAAATCTTTGCATGAGTCAAGTTAGCCGGAATCGGGACAGTAATTAGCAATATGCTGTGTCAACATTTCTGCAGTGGAATGTAAATACAGTCGTACCTCATGTTACATCCACTTCAGGATGTGTTTTTTTGGGGGGATACGGACGCGCCAAACCTGGAAGTCCCAGAACGGGTTACTTCCGGGTTCGGCACATCTGTGACCTGCGTGCATGCGCAGAAGCGCTAAACCGTGCTTTGTGCGTGCGCAGAAGCGACAAATTATGTCACGCGCCTGCGCAGACACGGCACTCAGGATGCGACCTTTTCAGGTTGCGAATGGGCCTCCGGAACGGATCCCGTTCACAGCCAGAGGTACCACTGTATGAAGCTCTCTAAACTGGAGCCTATTTTTTTTAAGCAGTTGAATGAACTTGGAGAAAGTAAAAAATAAAAAAATAAAAAAATGCTCAGACCTACTTTTCTTGTTAGTTTTCAATAAACAACAACCAACCAACCAACAACAACTGGAGTTGCATTGCATGATTCTCTCCCCGCAATATTCCTCTTTCATCGGGCAAAAAGTGGGAACTTAGGAAGCTGCCTTAAACTAAGTTAGATCAATGGTCCATTTAGCTCAGTATTGTCCACACTGACTGGCAGCAGCTTTTGAGGATTTCAGATAGGGGGCATTCCCAGCCATACGTGGAGATGCTTGGGACCTCCTGTATTGGGGGGGGGGCAGATGTAGTGAACTATAGCCCTTTCCCTGGACTACTCATACAGTCTTAAATGGATGGACTTCATGGTTTATGGTTATTTAAGCTAACACATAGATAACATGATGGACTTAAAACTGAACCCTAATAGTTGCTAGCGGTGTGCATTAGTTCTGTGTATGCTGCAAATAACAAGGCAAACAGGGGTTTATTCGGGGTATGATCTCACATTCCTGAATCGGACTGTGCTTTTAACAAGGCTCCATGAGGCAGATCAGGAGGCTCATAAGCTTTCAAGGCACACTGCGGTTTTGCAAAACTGCTAAGCATATAACATTTCCCCCCTCTCTCTCACACACACACCTTTCTTTTACTGAGAAACAAAACCTGCTAACTGAGGAAACAACCAGAGCTCAAGAAGGGAGTGGGTGGAGAGGAGAATGAAAGGGTAGGGAGATTTTTCATTTTGATGGACAGGTGTAGTTTTTAATCACAGTGAATTATTTTCGCAGGGCATGCCAATCACTGTGATTTGGGGAGGGGTGGTTGAAGTAAATCACCTGAACTGTTCTTCAGGTGGGTCATTGTTCTCCTCTGAATTTTGGATGTGAGAGCAGGACGTAGGCAGCGGAATTAGACAACTGGGGTGGTGGCCTGCTTCTTTTCCAATCATTTTCTTGCCCAACAAAGAAGAAAAACACCTATAATTCTTGGGGTGTATGAGTGAGAAAAACCCGTGACTTTCTAGATTTTTCTAAAAGAAAAAGAAAAAGAGGAGGAGGAGGAGTTAGGATTTGATATCCCGCTTTATCACTACCCAAAGGAGTCTCAAAGCGGATAACATTCTCCTTTCCCTTCCTCCCCCACAACAAACACTCTGTGATGTGAGTGAGGCTGAGAGACTTCAGAGAAGTGTGACTAGCCCAAGGTCACCCAGCAGCTGCATGTGGAGGAGCAGAGACACGAACCCGGTTCCCCAGATTACGAGTCTACTGCTCTTAACCACTACACCACACTGAAGAAGCTAAATCACCTTCTACAACAGAACCAATACCTACTTGTCTGAACTTCAGCAGATTTCTTTAAAAAATACACTTTTCTCATGTCCCTAGCTTTCAAACTGATTGCGCCCACAACCCCCAAACTAGGGGACAAAATGTAGCTTCATCTTTCCCACCCAATATGGTGAAATCTCCACTTGCAAGAGAAAACCACTACAGTGATTCTGAAATTTAGCAGGCTTCGTTCACTCAGAAATTGTAAGCATGCTTGTTATTTCCATCTAAATCAGGCAGAATTTTTTTTATAAAAAAGTTGCCTTTTCTTTTCTTTTCAGAAGAAATGTAAAAGTTCCATGCACAAAACCCCCTGGATGGATCTGTCTAAAATTTGGCAGGCTTGCTCTATTCTGGAGGGATTGCTTTGCTTGCCAATTTCATCCTCTTAGGTGAAAATGAAAAACAAATGATTACCATTTCTAGTTTCTGTATTATAGTCAACAAGGGCTGAAACAGAACTTCAGATTTGGACCCGCATAATGAATCAATGTGGAGTGACACAGAGTGGATCAGAAACAGATAAACCTGTTCTATATCAAATATTGTGGTCACTGCAAACCCCCTAATATATGTGGCTGAGGGTGTGGAGATTGTTGACAGTGAAGTCACAAGGAAATTAAAAGCAGAAATATTCAGATAATAATAATAATAATAATAATAATAATAATAATAATAATAATAATAATATATTATTTATTATTTATACTCTGGGCGGCTTCCAACAGAAAAATAAAACACAGTAATCTATTAAACATTAAAAAGCCTCCCTAAACAGGGCTGCCTTCAGATGTCTTCTAAAAGTCTGGTAGCTGTTTTCCTTTTTGACATCTGATGGGAGGGTGTTCCACAGGGTGGGTGCCACTACCGAGAAGGCCCTCTGCCTGGTTCCCTGCAACTTGGCTTCTCGCAACGAGGGAACCGCCAGAAGGCCCTCGCTGCTGGACCTCAGTGTCCGGGCAGAGTGATGGAAGTGGAGACGCTCCTTCAGGTATACTGGGCCGAGGCCGTTTAGGGCTTTAAAGGTGTGAGGGACAGGGGATATCGCGAAGTCCCTCCCCTCCTGAGTTCAAGCCAATCCCCGAGCACAGGGGGAAGCAGAGAGAGTTCCGATTCCAGTGGGGAAGCAGGAAGTCGTGTCCGAGGCTCAGGCAAGGTAGAGGAGCCAGGGTCCCAGGTGGGACAGGAAGGGGCGAATAAGGGCGGGAGACCCATCCCCCCAACTCCGGAATTACGCAGAAAGAGGAGGGGAAAGAGGATGGGTCTGCCAAAGCTTTTGTGTTGGAGAAAGACGCGCCAAAAGCCATTAGGAGGTTCTGAAACCGACTGACCACATCACTCCGTGTAAATAGCAATGACTTAAGCACTGTAAATACGCAGCACCAATAAAAGAATAAAATGCAGAGCTGCGTAGCGTCGTTACTCTGAAGTAGTCCGCTCCGGCCACTGTGACAGCAACCTCCTAATCCTTTTTGGGCTACTTTGGAGTTGCCGGGATGAGCGTGTCAGAGGCGGAGAGATGGCGGCAGATAGCGGAGCAAGCCCAGCAAGAACTGCAGCAGCTGTCGCTGCAGGCGCAGGGGGAATTGAAGGCAGCTAAAGAAGAGACTAAGAAGGTCCAGGACGACCGGCTACAACTTGCGGAACAGGTGAGAGCGCTACAGGAAAGAGAGCAGGAATTAAGGGCGGTGGCGGTAGACCTCCAAAACAAGCTGGATGCAGAGAAAAACAAGGCGGGAGGGGCACCCCAAGTCCAAGTGCTGCCAGGAAGGAGAGCCGGGACCCTAGTAAGCAAGTTCAATGGAGACCCGAGGGAATATCAGGGCTTTGAGACTGAGATTGTGTATGCTCTTGAGCTGCACCACGATGAGTTCCCTGATGATGAGCACAGGGTAGCGTTTATTGTGGAGCACCTTACCGGGGCAGCCAGGGAGTGGCTAAGACCGTTAATTGCAACCAAGAATCCTTGCATGAAGAATGTCAAACTATTTCTAGAAGGTTTGAAAACGATGTATTCGTCCGATAGTCATATGGACCAGACTAAGGAGGAACTTCACAATTTACGCCAAGGAAATATGACAGTTCGCGCGTATTGGGCGAAATTCACCATGCTGGTGCACAGATTGGGGTGGGAACTAGAGTCACCCCCAATGCAAGCGGCGTTCTACTTGGGGTTGCATGAGGAGGTGAAGGATGAGCTCTCGAGAGGTCCAAAGCCCAGTAATATGGATCAGCTGAGCAAAGCGGCTCTGGCGGTGGGGGTGAGACAGGAATCCCGGTGGAGTGACAAGCAAGCAACGCGCGCAAAGCGGGCTTGGTTCCCACGGTCGCAGGAGAAGCCACCCCCCCAACAACCCTTTCAAGCCACGCCTGGGGCCAGTCAGGACCAGGAACCCATGCAGATTGATAGCGCGCGGCGGGGGCTTTTCAAACCCCAGCGGCGCCAAGACGCAAGGAGGGAAGGGGTGGGAATTGCTTTCTCTGCAACTCCCCCCAGCATCTCGTCAGAGACTGCCCACATCGCAGGGAGTGGCAAGGAAAGGCGGGAACGGTTGTGCCCTCCCCCACTGACGCAGCACCACAGCAGGGAAACGGGAAAGCCTGGCTGCAGGAGACAAGGGGCAGCAGCCAGGCACAGTCAGCAGACAACAGCCCCAGCCCACCCACCCGCACAGAGAGGAGCAGAGCCAGCCCACCCCTCCCAGAGCAGGAGTGGTTCTAGAAGTGACGCTCACGCTCCCAAATGGCTATCCCCTGACAGTCCTCGCCTTAATTGACAGTGGGGCGTCAGCGAACTTCTTCTCGAGGAACTTTGCAGAAGAGCACCAGATCCAGCTTCTGCAGCTGGATTTTCCTCTGCACGTGGCGACCATTGACGGCAGAGAGCTGCTGGGTGGGGCCATCACTCATCAAACCCCCCCCATGAAAATGACGGTGGGAAGGCACTCAGAGACACTGGCATTCAACGTCACCACCATCTCAGACCCCCCCATCGTCTTGGGCATGAGCTGGCTGGCGCGCCATGACCCCTCCATCAGTTGGCACCAGAGATGCATCACTTTTGGATCGGACTTTTGCCTGGAACATTGCATGCAGCACCAACCAGGGGAGGGGCCTCCGATAGCCACGGTGGCCACCATGCACGTCAAAGGGGGTGAGGCGATACCCAAGCCGTACTGGGACCTGCAGGAGGTCTTCAGCGAAGCGGAGTCCGACCACCTACCCCCACACAGGCCTTTTGACTGCCAGATCAACCTGGTGCCAGGGGCAACTATACCCCCAGCCAAGCTGTACGCCATGTCAGACCAGGAACTGGAGGATCTGCGCGCTTTCATCGACAAGAACCTCAAGCGGGGGTTCATCAGAGAAAGCAAGGCAGCAGGGGGCAGCCCGGTCTTCTGGGTGGACAAGAAAGACACGCAACAGCGCCGTCTGGTGGTGGATTTTAGACGACTGAATTCAGTGACAGAGCCAGTGGCTTTCCCCATGCCCAGAGTGGATGATCTCCTGACAGCGGCACGCAGGGGCAAGATTTTCACCAAGCTAGACCTGAGGGGGGCGTACAACTTGATCAGGATCCGGGAAGGCGATGAATGGAAAACCACGATGTTCACGCCTCTGGGCTCTTTTGAATATCTGGTGATGCCCTTCGGGTTGCAAGGGGGCTCAGCATGCTTCCAGGCCTTCATGCACCACGTCCTGGGGTCCCTCCTCTTCAGGAAATGCTTGGTCTTCCTGGATGACATCCTTATTTACTCCAATGACCCAGTGCAGCATGTGAAAGATGTCAGGGAGGTGTTGCAGCGCCTGAAGGAGAACCACCTGTATGTGAAGCTGGAGAAGTGCAAGTTTCACACCAAGGAGGTGGACTTCCTGGGCTACAAGCTGTCAGACAAGGGGCTGGCGATGGACAAGGACAAGGTGCAGGCCATCCTGGACTGGCACAGCCCCAGGACGCGCAAAGATGCCCAACGCCTACTAGGCTTCGCCAACTTCTACAGGAAGTTCATCAAGAACTTCTCTCGCGTTACGGCTCCCATCACTGACTGCCTGAGAGGCAAGCAGAAGTTCAGGTGGACACCAGAGGCGCAAGCAGCGTTCGAAAGCCTCAAGAGGGTGTTCGCCTCAGACCAGAACCTGTTCCACGTGGTTCAGGACGCGCCCCTACGCGTGGAGACAGATGCTTCTGATAAAGCTGTGGGCGCCATTTTGTTGCAACTGGACGCCAACAGAGAGTGGAGACCCTGTGCCTTCTTCTCCAGGAAGTTGACCCAGCCAGAGCGAAACTACACGGTGTTTGATCAGGAACTTCTTGCGATTCACGCTGCGTTCCAGCACTGGAGACACTTCCTGGTGGGCGCCAAGCACCCCATCCAGGTGTGCACGGACCACAAAAACCTGGAGTTCTGGAGAACTGCCAGGGTGCTCAACCAGCGGCAGATACGGTGGGCAGAGTTCTTCGCGAACTTCAACTTCTCCATACACTACATCCCGGGAGAGCAGAATGTCAGGGCGGATGCCCTCTCCCGCAAGCCAGAGTACATGGAGGAGGAGGCGCCACCGGCACCCAGGCACATTTTCCCCCCGTCAGCATGGTCCTGCGGAGCAGCAGTGGTGAGCGAGGCAGAACTCACAGCACTGACGGCAGCGGATGAATTTGCCAACCGCATCTTCAGAGAACTGAGAGGGGGGGGAGCACGCAAAAGACTTTGCAGAACGCAGGGGGCTGCTTTTCTACAAGGGTGCACTGTACCTGCCCACCACCCAGCTTAGACGTACGGTCCTCAAGCAGATGCACGACAACCCAACGGCGGGTCATTTTGGGAGGGACAAAACCACTCACCTAGTCATGAGACACTTCTGGTGGCCAGGGGTGAGGGAAGATGTTCGAGACTATGTAAGGGGCTGTGACACCTGCCAGCGGGCAAAGGTGGTCAGAGCAGCGCCACCGGGATTGCTGGAGCCCTTAGCCACGCCACACAGGCCGTGGGAAGTGGTGTCCATGGACTTCATCACAGATCTGCCTTCTTCCAGGGGCAAGACCGCAGTGTTGGTGGTGGTGGACCTCATGTCCAAAATGTGCCATTTTATACCGTGTGCCAGGGCGGTCTCTGCAGAAGAGACAGCCAAACTGTTTGTGGATCACGTATTCAGACTGCATGGATTACCTTTAAGGGTTATTTCGGATCGTGGCCGCCAATTTGTTTCCAGGTTCTGGCGGCGGCTCATGAACCTCCTGCAGGTGGAGGTCAGCTTGTCGACGGCTAGACACCCGCAGACCAATGGACAGGCGGAGAGGGTCAACGCCATTCTGCAGCAGTACCTGAGATGTTACGTCAGCCAGAGGCAAACGGACTGGGTGGATCGCCTGCCACTGGCAGAATTTGCCTACAACAATGCGGTGCACGTCTCCACAGGGGTGTCGCCCTTTAAGGCCAATTACGGGCGTGACCTCAGATCTTTCCCAGAGAGGGAGGGGGAGGAGGAGGAGGAAGGCCCACAGGCTGAGGATTGGGCAGAGGAACTGGAGACGGTGCACCAGCAGCTCAGAGAACACTTGGAGAGAGCCAAGGAAGCGTACAAGAGGGGGGCAGATCGCCACAGGCGACCGGGGGAGGTCATTAGGGTGGGGGACAAAGTTTGGTTGTCCTCGGAGGGCCTTCCCATCAGAGGGCGATGCAAAAAGCTGGCGCCCAGAAGGTTGGGCCCCTTCACGGTCACACAACAGGTCAACCCGGTGGCATACAGGCTGGCACTGCCAGAGGACATGAGGGTGCACCCAGTGTTTCATAGATCGCTGCTGTCGCCGTACAGGGAAAGCAGCAGGCTCCGAGACAGCGAACAAACCCCTGAGGGAGGGGGGGAGAGGGAAGGCAGGGAGCAACTCAATGAGGCCACAGCCATCCTGGATTCAAGGTGGGGGGTGGGGGGACTGGAGTACCTCATGGCATGGGAGGATGCTCCACCGTCCCAGAATGAATGGGTCCCAGCCACTCAGATACAGGAGGAATTCCTGGTAGAAGAATTTCACGCCCTCTTTCCCCATAGACCCAAGCCCTGGCACATGGAAAGGGAGGGGGAGGGGGAGGAAGCACGGGAGAGCAGTTCACCATGGCGCTGGGAAGCGGAGTTTGAGGAACCAGAGGATGAGGTATGGGTGTCACCGAGATCCACCCAGTCAGAGGAAGGAGCAGATTGGCAGAACATTTTTACCCCCACCAGCTCTGATGCCACAGACTTTTTGGGATTCCCGTCCTCCCAGGCGGAAGGGGGGGGCTTGCAGGACTGGGGGGAGGTGTTCACACCAACGGGCTCGGAAAGCACTGAGTTTTTAGGCTTCCAGTCGTCACCGACACCTGGGGGGGACCTGGGGAGGGGTGAAGGAGAGCTTGGGAGGGGGGTGGATGTGAGGGACAGGGGATATCGCGAAGTCCCTCCCCTCCTGAGTTCAAGCCAATCCCCGAGCACAGGGGGAAGCAGAGAGAGTTCCGATTCCAGTGGGGAAGCAGGAAGTCGTGTCCGAGGCTCAGGCAAGGTAGAGGAGCCAGGGTCCCAGGTGGGACAGGAAGGGGCGAATAAGGGCGGGAGACCCATCCCCCCAACTCCGGAATTACGCAGAAAGAGGAGGGGAAAGAGGATGGGTCTGCCAAAGCTTTTGTGTTGGAGAAAGACGCGCCAAAAGCCATTAGGAGGTTCTGAAACCGACTGACCACATCACTCCGTGTAAATAGCAATGACTTAAGCACTGTAAATACGCAGCACCAATAAAAGAATAAAATGCAGAGCTGCGTAGCGTCGTTACTCTGAAGTAGTCCGCTCCGGCCACTGTGACAAAAGGTCAACACCTTTAAACACATTAGATGCTGCTAATGACATTATTCACAGAGGTCCCTTTCACAAAGAACAGTTTGTTGGGTTGATCTTTGTATTAGATATTCTGATAAAATGAAATAAAACCCCCGCCATCCTTGTGAAAATTCATCTGCATTTCTATATGTAAATTTGCCCAATGGTTTTTTTGTTTTTGTTTTTTTTAAAAGCAGGTTTTGCCTGATACAATGCCTTTGTATGCACACTTTAGTATACCTTACAGTATATGCACTTTTGTACACGTAACGTGGCTAGAAAACTGCGCTGTGAAATTCTGATAGGTGCAAATTTCAAAGGGCAACTGCTATTTGCAAAGTAGGTCCACCTCTTTGAGTGCCTCCTCCATCCTTAGTGATGATTGCATGAGCAACCTCTTGATGGATTGCTAAAAAGAAGTTTCACATTGCAGATTCCTTTTGATTTTTGAACTTCCTCTTTTCCTGGAATGATCACCATGGCCTTCTCAGAATCCCTCAAATGTGCCACCTGAAACAAAATTAATCCTGTTAGGATTTGGGGACTCGTGAGCACCTAGTCTGAGAAATTGCAGCAACCTATGCAAACTCTGCTCTGAGAATTCCCTAGACGTTTCGCCTATGGAGGAAAACCCACATATACGTCACATTTTTGCTCCAAGGCAACATTTCTGAGGCAACTGCCGTTCCTTTAACTACCGTAACATGAACAAAGAGAGACTAATATCTTATGTTTTCATTTTTTTCCCCTGAGCTCCCGTGAACATCTATTACACTACCCTAACAGAAATGTACAGATAATCGATGCTCTGAAAAGTTCACTCCAGCGTAGTAAGACTTAACGTGGAAATATTGTGCAATCGGGTTCTTGGAGTCACCTAATCCAACCTATTTTTTTCTTTGTTGTAACAATCCAGCTTAATGCTTTATAGTCTTGAGATAATGTTCCACTTTGTTTTAAAGCAAAGCCATTTTTGGAAAAGCATATAGTGATACTATGATCAGAAGTCTTTTTTTCCATTTTCGAAGATAAACTGAAAACTAAGAGAGGGATTTTTATCCCTCTCCCCTCTTCCTGAACCTAGGGAACTGGCTTATACACAATCCCTCTTTAGGATTTCTGAAGCTTACAAATCCAGTAGGAAATAAAAGAAGAAACCACACAATCCAGGTGGACTGTGGAGTTGTAGCCAACTAAATTCTATTCAGAATAAGACTACCATTGGCTACAAGAAGGGATACGTGAATCTATCCATTTCGGTTACTTGTTTTTCTAATATTAAATTCAGCTGACATATTTCTGCAGCAATGTTCAAGTCTATTTTTATTCAGGAAACCCTCTTTAAAATGCATGAGCATTTTATTCCAAACATCACCTAATAAATCCATTTATTGTGTGCAGTTTGGGCAAATGTACACATTTTGAAGGACAGCTGTTTTGGGGTTTGCGGAGGTGGATCTTTAGCAGTGGCCACCGTTGAAAGGGCCACCTCCAACTCCTGATATTTGGGGTGGTTTCACACATGCATGCACACTCACGCTGCGAGCCCCCTGAATATGTAGAAATTCAGGTAGGTGAAATATTGAGAGCAGCCTTCACAAAAAGCTGTTGGGATAAGAGAACAGAGATATAAAAAGTAAACACATGAAATTCATCTGTGCAAGTGGGCTCTTTCAAACCCGTGTTGATGCTGACATTGCGCCAGACAACCAATGTAAGGGGATATTTGTATTGCCCAAACAACAATATTCAGCCCCGTTTCTGTTTTGTTTTGAATTTTGGCAGGCACTCTAGGTCCAGCACTCAATAGACTTCACAGCCAATCCTCATTACGCAAGATAGATTTTTACAGTTTGTTCAGTTGAGTGTTGGCTGCGGAGTCCGCAGGGCATCACACTTCCCAGACAAACTGTTTCTACTGGATTCCCAGTGCAGGATGACTTCAAAAGTCAATGCAAGTAGAACGGCGGGAGGGGAGGAAGCATTTTCACCTGAACCCGTCCAACGCAGACTGATTCCTGCATACAAAGGGACTGATCCATCATTAACAGATCATTACTGGAGATGAGTGAAACACCCTTCAAAATAATGCTGGGCTTCGCCAAACTCTTTCTTGAGAAAATTTGCCCAATCAGAAATCACCAGTATTAATTACAGCTCACTAATCAGCTAGTCAAGTATGATTTTGTCTCAGGAAGCTGCCGCATTGTGAATCAGGCCACTGGTCCATTTAGCACAGTGCTTTGTATTCCACCCAGTCCTATTCAGAGTAAGTCCATTGAAAGGAATGAGCCTTGGGTAGTCATGCCCATTAACCTCAATCGGTCTAGCACTGAATACCATGCAGTGTTGTTTACATTAATTTCCAGTAGCTCTCCAGGGTTTCAATCAGAGGACATTCCCAGCCCTAGCTGGAAATGCGGGCGATTGAACCAGAGACATTCTATATCCAAAGCTGATGTTCTCCAACCAAACTTTGGCCCTGCCCTAGGAATTGCTAGGTCTAGATGCAAGCTTAAGTTCTACATGATTTCAATGGGTCTACTCTAAGCAAGCTTAGAGTAGTATTTATTTATATGCTGCCCAATAGCAATAAATCTCTTGGTGGCTTACACTAAAAGGAAACAATGATGTACAAAATTAAAACCATAACAACTTAATGCAGCATAAAGCCAAGAAAGGAAGGACAATGCAGTAGAATGGTGCCTCACAAGACGAATTTAATTCGTTCCGCGAGTCAATTCATTTTGCGAAAAATTCGTCTTGCGAATCGCAGTTTCCCATAGGAATGCATTGATTTTTTTTTGAATTTTTTTTTTTTTTGCCCATAGGAACGCATTAATTAAATTTCAATGCATTCCTATGGGAAACCACGATTCACAAGATGAATTTTTCGCAAAATGAATTCGTCCCACGAGTCACCATCAGATTGCAAGACACATTCGTTTTGCGAAAAATTCATCTTGCAGGGCATTTGTCTTGCGAGGTACCACTGCATAATCAAACTCACAGCAGTATCAAAACTTCACAGATCTTAACATTCAAGAAAAAACAAATCCGTAAATCACAAAAAGGTTTAAAGTTTTAAAATCCTGGGGAAATAAAAACCTGGCACTGAAAAGACCAGAACGTAGCTTTTGGGTGAGCTTCTCTATGAAGATATTTCATTATTGGGGTGCCGTCATTGAAAAGGCCCTATTCCTAGAAGCTACCCACGGCAGCATATAAGAACATAAGAAGCTGCTGGATCAGGCCCAACACCTAGTCCAGCATCCTGCTCCCACAGTGTCCAACCAGATGTCTATGGGAAGCCCAAAAGTAGGAGATGAGTGCATTGACACTCTCCCTACCTGTGATTCTCAGAAACTGGTCTTCAGAGGCATACGTACTCTCCATGAATTAAGAAGGGCAACATGGAAGTCCAGGAAGATAAATCTGGGAGAAAGCCATCTTTTAAGTCAGGTACATGGAACCAGAGACCCTCCAGGGATTGTTGAAATCCAGCCCCGGCCAGCATAGCCAATAGTCTGAGATGATGTGTGTTGTAGCCCCACAACACTTTAGAATCATAGGATAGAATTGCAGAGTTGGAACAATTCTAGTCCAACCCCATGCAATGCAGGAATCTTCCCCGCGGCCATCCCTGGGTGGGTTTGAGCCACCAATCTTCTGGTTAACAGCCAAACACCCACTGCAGCAAATGTTCCCCATCCATTACTACTTCTTAAATTTTCATATCACCCTTCATGTGAGGATCACAGGGTGGCTGACAAAATAAAAACACAAAAATCCACAACACAGTAGTAACAAACAATAACAATGACCCCCCGCCAAAAAAAACCACACAAACAGTTTAGAAGGCCATAGATGGTTTAATGAGCCAAAGGCCTGGGAGAAGAGGATTGCTTTTTCCTGGTGCTACAAATATACAATGAAGGCACCAGGGGAGCCTCTCTAGGGAGAGCATTCCATAAGCAGGGAGCCACTGCAGAAAAGGCTCGTTCTCGAGTTGCCAACCTCTGGACCTCTTGCTACCATTCCATTATTAGGGTGGCAGGTTCTATTCTATTCTAGATGAGGCATCCATGCTGTAGGTAGCCTAACTCCAACTTTTGTAGGATTTTAAAGCTTAAGGTGAACGCTTTGAATAAAGCCCAGAAATGGACCGGAAGTCATTGCAAATGACAAAGCAACTTGCATTTTCTGTTGTTGTTGTTGTTTTTCAAGCTTGTTTATCAATTAATGTATTGTAATTTGGTATATGAATAAACAAGCACAGTTTATCATTATCTACAAAGAAATTTCCAGGGACACATGGAGATTTCTCTCTCTCTTTTTGGGGAGCCCTTGCTTCGTTCATTTTTCAAAGATGGATCATTTGATCCAGAAACTTTTTAATTATAATGTGTAATTGAAGCACTTTAGTTTCAATTAAAACAAAGAGTCCTAAAACCACAGGGTGTTGGAAGCTTGTTAGAAGGGTATAATTTATTGCCATTTTGATGATCTTTGAGACTTCATCTTTCTTAAATCAATTATAAATAATTCATTTGAAAATGGATACAAGTCAAATTAACTTAATTGATACTAGTTTTCTTTTTGTGATCTGCAAATGTATGCACCGACTGCAAGGAGAAATGTTAATCAACCCTAGCTTTTGCTGCGATGAATCTCTCCGGTAATTGAATAACACTTTGTGCATATGCAGCATAAGCTAGACGCTGTTTTCAAAGATCTCCGAAGAGTTTTTGAAGCCTCGCAACACTCCTTCGGAGAGGCAGCATCAAGGAGTGGACGGATGGAAACGGTGTGGCCCGTGAACAAAACTGAAGGCAAACTTTGGCAAGCTTCTTTATTTACAATTCACATTTGGCCCTTCCTCCCAAAGAAGGCCAGGAAAGCAAACTGCAGGTGAACAAATGATCTTCAAAACATCCTTTTAAAACCTTGCCTGACAAATAGATTATCATTTGCGGAAACGTCATGGCTGTTGTTGTTTTGCTAAACCTAAGGCAAGGTTGGCGTCAGATGGAGGCATTTCTGGGCAGCTGCCAAGGCTTATACCTCTAGAGAATCATAGAGGTTCTTCTGATGTTTATTCAGAATGCCATTTCTTGTAACTTGAATCCATTTGTCCGGGTCCTAACCTCTGGAGCAGGAGAAAACAAGCTTGCTCCATGTGACGGATTGGTCTGGTTGGCAATAGAACCCCAGGGTGTAAAGAGTTAAACCCCAACCTCCTAGATAAATGACGCATTCCATTCCTGAGGGGCGGGACTGCCAGGAGTTTAAAAGGAATGGGAGGCAGTTAATTCGGGGGAGAGGGTTGTGGGAGCGAGGGAGAGTGTGGGTAGGCGTAGGAGATCTTAAAGTGTTCTGAGGAGTTTAATTGAATTATATTATCTAGCCATTGTTAATTGAAACTAAGAATATGCTCTAAGAGCCTGTACACATGAAACCATTACGCATTTAAAAGTCATCTTGTCTAAATAAAGCTTTCTTAAATGTTAGTGGATGTGCTTAGTTATTCCAGCTGGGTATCTAAACTCACAGAAGTGGTGGCTCAATAGAGGACAAAACTTACCTCGGGGATAGAGGCAACGGTTTGTGTCTTAGAGTTACACTGAGGAGGCTTAGGAGGATAACCTGGGGTGCTACAAAGTTGCCAGAGTGGAAAGGGCAAACTTTTTGCAGTGGGGAATCAATCTTTACTGTAGGCAAGAGGTTATCCCGTCAAACAGCCTAGAGTTTCTCAAGAT
Source organism: Zootoca vivipara (assembly GCF_963506605.1). Classification (NCBI taxonomy): domain Eukaryota; kingdom Metazoa; phylum Chordata; class Lepidosauria; order Squamata; family Lacertidae; genus Zootoca; species Zootoca vivipara. The sequence continues at coordinate 62,853,824 of NC_083285.1, read as the reverse complement.
ACCAGGCCACGTAAGCTGGAAGACACTCTTTACTAAGAAACCCAAGTAGCAGGGGTTTGTTTTAAGGCGGCAGGAGAAGTGGGGGGGGGGTGGTTTCACCCCTGGACTCCTGAGTCACATTTTTAGTAATAGAGAGGGAGGACATTTCGTCACATATTAAGAAAGATCCCCGAAAGTTTAGTGACAACGCCGGGACTGGGTTTGTCACATATTAATTGGTGGCAAAGTCCTTGGGTACGTCGCACTCCACCTTCCCTGTGACAGCCCCTTCAGATATTTGAAGGTGGTTCCCATATCTCCTCTCAGGTTCCTCTTTTGCAGGCTAAACATGCCCAGCTCCCTCAATCATTCCTCATAAAGTCTGGTTTCCAGATCCTTGCATCTTGGTCACCCTCCTCTGCACACCTTGCAGCTATAGAGGGTGTTAAACCCCACCCCTGACCTTCCTTGCTATCACTACCTGTTAATCTGCCCTCTCTGAGCAAACAGTGATACATTCCTTCTCTCTCCCCCTCTCCCCTCCCCATCATACAAACAGAGAGGACAAGCAAATAGGCAGTGTGGACATCAGGGAGAAGAATAAGAATAGGAAGAGTTTGGACTTACGGAGTCTCAAAGCAGCTAATAATCTCCTTTCCCTTCCTCTCCCACAACAAACACTCTGTGAGGTCTGGCCAGACCTCACCTGGCGTACTGTGTCCAGTTCTGGGCACCACAGTTCAAGAAGGATATTGACAAGCTGGAACGTGTCCAGAAGAGGGCAACCAAAATGGTCAAAGGCCTGGAAACGATGCCTTATGAGGAACGGCTTAGGGAGCTGGGTATGTTTAGCCTGGAAAAGAAAAGGTTAAGGGGTGATATGATACCCATGTTCAAATATATGAAAGGATGCCATATGGAGGAGGGAGAAAGATTGTTTTCTGCTGCTCCAGAGAAGCAGACACGGAGCAATGGATTCAAACTTCAAGAAAGAAGATTCCACCTAAACATTAGGAAGAACTTCCTGACAGTAAGAGCTGTTCGGCAGTGGAATTTGCTACCAAGGAGTGTAGTGGAGTCTCCTTCTTTGGAGGTCTTTAAGCAGAGGCTTGACAGCCATATGTCAAGAATGCTTTGATGGTGTTTCCTGCTTGGCAGGGGGTTGGACTGGATGGCCCTTGTGGTCTCTTCCAACTCTATGATTCTATGATTCTAGGTGAGTGAGGCTGAGAGACTTCAGAGAAGTGTGACTAGCCCAAGGTGCATGTAGCCCAGCTGCATGTGGATTAGTGGGGAAGTGAACACAGTTCACCAGATTACGAGTCCACCGCTCTTAACCACTACACCACACTGGCTCTCGAGGAGACGAGAGTTCCTTTTGGGGAGGGTGGACCCCTGAAAATATCTTGCCCATGGGACCTCCAAAGCCCAGAGCCTGGGGCCTGGTCTCTGAAGCATCTACCAAACAGGGTCAACCTATCCCCCGCCCCATGTAATTGAAATGCAAATCCTCTTATCATTGGCCTTTGGCCATACTGGCTGTGGTTGATGAAGTTTGAAGCTCAAAAACATCCCCCACCCCCACAAAGAAATGCCCATGGAATGAAAATGCACATTTTCAGAAATGTGGCTGCAGGTTTTCTGTCTCTAGCTGTACAATTCCCTTTTTCGAGCCTCCAGTTTTGGGATCAGCCGATGGATTCCATGGTAGATGGTTCTGAGCGTTCAATTTGTCTCAGCCCCGAGTTCCATTTATTCCTGCCAGATTAGATTGGTTCTCCAATGTAATTGTGATATCTTCGTATGTAACACCTCTTTTGTTTAAAACAGTCATTGTTTGCCAAGAGAATGCGATGCGAGTGAGTGGGAGGGGCTTTGTCACACCGAAAACCATCCATTGGATTGGGGAGTCATTTATAAAAATGACAAAAGACAGCTTCTGAATGCTTTTCTTGTGTTTCTGTCACAGTCAAGTCCTTGAAGTGGAATATTCCTAGCTGAATCATTTGGAACAAGGAATGCAATTCTGGCTCCTCAACACTCGATTTTGTTCTGTTCTGTTTTGTTTTGGGTAGCTCTGGGGTCCTCCAGCAGACAATGCTGATTTGGCAAAACAAAAGATGATATTAAGTCCTAATGCCAGCCTTTGTAATTAAAAAAAATAAAAAATAAATTTTGCTCTGGCAGCCCAGCTGCAGATGCCTTTCATTTCTCAATGTCTCCAGGTACACAGTTATGATGAATACATTTTTAGATTATTCAATTACAGCAGCTGACATATTCTGCGCACTGTGTATTTCCATGCCAGCCTCCAACTTTGCTCAAATGCTACAAAAAGAAAGGTGGAGAAGCCTCTCCCAAACTAAATGCAGTATTTTTCGTTCCATAAGACGCACTTTGCTTCCTCCTTAAAAATAAGAGGAAATGTTTGTGCATCTTATGGAGCGAATGTGTGGTCCCTGGAGCCGAATTGCCCAGGGGCGAAAGGCAGACCATGATTTATTTATTTTTTTAAGAAAGAGCTAAAGGCTAACGAGGGAATGAGCCATTGAAAGGAACCCACTCAGCAGCTGATTGCAAGAGATCGGGGAGGGAGTTAAGAGAGCTAGCTCCCTTCCCGGCCCCTCCCAGCCCCTTGCCTAGGCCTCAATTGTTGTCTGCAGAGGGAGATATGTGAGTGGCTGATTAGATTATTTGTCTTGAAACTGTAGAAATGGGTCCCTTTCCTAGAGAAGCTGCAGAACTGTGAGTTGAACCCCATAAAACAGGATTTTTCCCCTTTGCAAGGAAACTCAGCAACTTTGAGCTGATCCTAAAAAATGAAGCTTTTGCAAAAAAGATGCACAGCTCTGAGCTGACACCCCCCCCCCAAAAAAACCCGGGGCTTTTCCCATTTGCAAAAAAAGCTGCACAACTTTGAGCTGATCCTTTAAAAAATGGAGCTTTCCCCCTTTGCAAAAGAAACTTCCTCAAATATTTAATGGGGGGGGGGCAAAGGCACCTAGGCCTCTAGGAGTTGGCTGCTATGCCTAGGACAATTCAAGAAAGCAAAAAAAAAATTCTTGTTTTCCTCCTCTAAAAACTAGGTGCGTACTATGGTCGGGTGCGTCCTATGGAGTGAAAAATACGGTGCTTGCTGATGTCTCTTCACTTTAACTTGCCCCCACATTCCATTCCCCAGATTTGAATTTGCAAGATTGACAAATTTGGAGCCACTGGTTGTAATTGACTAAACTCTACTGAAATTAGACCACTGAAGTTAATGTAACCTACATTAATCAATACCATTAACATCAATGTTTCTATTCTCTGAGTGGGACTATCATTGCGTTGTCCTGGAACAGCTCAGACAGTAGAGGTTACGTAAGACTCTTATCTCAGGTTGTGGGTTTGAACATCACGTTGGGCAAAAGATTCTTGCACTGGAGGGGGTTGAACTAGATGACCCTCATGGTCCCTTCCAACTCTACAGTTCTATTAATACAGTGGTACCTCGACTTACGAATGACTCGACTTACAAATGTTTCGACTTACGAACGGAGCTCCGTCCACCATCTTGGATGCAGCTTAGATAGGGTTGCTTCGACTTACGGATTTTTTCTCCCAATGCATTCCTATGGGATTCGACTTATGGATTTTTTCGACTTACGAATGCGCGTTCGGAATGCATTAAATTCGTAAGTCGAGGTACCACTGTATTGCCCATTGTTTTGAGTTCTTGAAAGTGACATTGTTTGGGATGAATGAAGCTGTCAGTTTTGCTTGCTGTTAGCTTCTCATTTTTCTAAGCTTAAGGTCAGTTCATCTTATGCACATTTATGCTTAAGTTTGCATTGTTTTTTAACTTATAAAACCCACATAAAATTTTTCTGTACTTTAGTTTGCATTTCTCTCAGTATGCACATTTTTGTAATTGAATATGTCTAATGAAAAATTTTCAAAGCAACATTCCCAAATATAATGCATTTTTGTATGTTATTTTCCACTAAAATGTTCACACACACACACACACACACACACACACACACCCTGGCACATTACTGGTCTGGAAAACTGCATTGCAAAATTTGAGGCCGGGTGAATTTCAAAGGACGGAAACATCTTGGTACTCAAATTATTTGGGAAAGTTCATTTTGAAATCTGAATTTATCCTCCATCCCTATTGCCAGGCTGTCACCTTCTCATTGTGGCAGTCAACCAAGGCTTCATAAATATCAAACAGAATATAGACTTCCTTGCTTACTTTGATCATCAGAGGTGGCCTTTCTGGTATTGCTGTCTCCAGTGGAAGCCCATTTCCTCCCCTCTGGAAGGAGGACCTTTTATGCAGTGATACCCACCTTGTGGAATGATCTCCCATGGGCGATTCAGCAGCCATCAAGCGCGTTGCTCTTTTGACGACTGTTAAAAGTCCACGTTTGTCTAGGCATTTCCAAGCCCCTGTTGTTTTACCGGCAGGGTTTTATTTCATTGTTTTATTGTGTTGTGAAGCACCTTGATATTATTTTTAATTAAATGCTGTTTAAAAAACGAGCTGGACAAATAAAGCAAATAATGAATACACCAGCAAAGCGGGTCCAGAACCTTCTCCTAACAGGGGCTAGAGGCAGTTTACAGGGAACAAGGAGGGAGCCAGTCTAACTTCTCTGGGAAGCGAGTTCCAAACTCTGGGAGTAGCCACCGAGAAGCCCCTCTCCCACATCCCTACCAAGTGTTCCAGTGAGGGTGGCGGGACCATTTTGACTACACCACTGTAAGTAATTCTGATTTCAGTACAAAATGCTAGTGTGGAATGGATTGCCTGATCATGTTAATTTTGCCATTGTCCTGGTCCAGTCCCACCATTAGGCAAAGCGAGTTGGCCACCTCCAAGAGCAAATCTCATGAAAGGGCTATGAAATGTTAGTTTATTGATGTACTATTATTATAATTTTATTTCCAGGTAGAGATGCTTGTGGGGCTTTCTTTCTCAGGTGTCAAAATGACTTAGTTATCCTTGAGAACTTTGGGAGCATAGCTGCCAAGTTTTCCCTTTTCTCGCGAGGAAGCCTATTCAGCATAAGGGAAAATCCCTTAAAAAAAGGGATAACTTGGCAGCTATGCTTTGGGAGGAATGCAGTTTGGTGCTATGCCAATCATTGGATCTGCTCAAGCTTTTCAGCTTTTCAGCTTGCCAGATAGAATGACCCCCTCTCTCCTCACCCACGTGCTATCCTGGGGGGGGGGGTTCTCCCAATTCCCTCTCTGGCCAATTTCAGGGTGCATGGGGGCGCACAATGGGAGGGGGGGACACCCTGTTGTGTAGCAAAACTCCTGTTAACAGGATTCATTAGTCCGCTCTTCTGCCTCAGGCATTGAAATGTCCTGGGCCGGCTCTGTCATTGGCTAAGTGTCTTCTGAAATGGGAAACTTTAACTTTCCTATGAGGGGACAACTAAAAAAAAGCTTGGATTTTATTTCTTTGACCGACTGTGTTCTGCTTAATTGGAACCAACTGTTTCAATTGACTTTGACACACGTTTTATTCCCTCAGAGCTTCCCCACTCACTCTATCAAATACCAGAGTTGTTTTCTCTTCGTTGTAACCCCAAACATGTTTTCAGTTATAATGAGGGTGGTAAAAGTAAGCCACAAAATAAAGCACACAATTAAGTTGGTGTGGTTGTCAGATGAAAGAAATTATGAATGGATTGGCAGGAAGGATAGAATTACAAGCCAGATTTCTTCAATAAGCCCTGAGTGCACATATTTCATAGAAGAGTTGGGATGAATTTACCCAGTTTTTGGTTCCTGTCTTATCTGGAGGAGGTTCAGTTGCCCCCCCCCCCCCAAAAAATGGGAGAGCATAAGTGTATTGAATCAGTTTGGCGATGGCTGATGAGTGACTTCATTTTTATTTTTATTTTGGTCTTCTTTAAGGGAAAAACATGGCAACCACTTCCAAGACAGGGGCTCCTGCAGATCCCATTTCATCAGGATTTCTGTTGTGTACAATGTTGGAATTTGGCCTGTGTTGTGGCACCGACCCTTTGCAATTCTCTCCCATTAGATATCAATCAGGGCCCATCTCTATTGCCTATCTGATGCCTATTGAAGACCTGCCTTTTTTAATTGACATCTTTTTGTGTCAGTTGTATATTCAGTAGATTTGAATTGTTGCATATGAAATGACACTCTTAATCTGCCAGCAGTAAAAAAAAAAACATTTTCTCCTCATCTGTTTATTTTGTATACAATTTTGCAAAATGTACGTCCCCTGATGCAAAGCATTTTTGTATGTCATTCTCACTGATATATCCATTTTCATGTACATTTCCCCCTGGTATATTCATTTTTGTACACGTTGCATGACAACAGAGCTGCATTGCAAAATTCAGAGAAGTATGACAAATTCTGAAGCATGGCTTTCTTTGGTTTGTGTCCCTTTTAAGAAAGTGTGAATTAGGTAGGTTTGCCTTCAGATGTGAACTCCCTCGGCGCTGGACCTCAGTGTCCAGGGAGAACGATGGGGGTGGAGACTTGTGTTTTATCAATGCACAGGAGACTATGTAGACATTCAGAAGCATCTTGCAGAAAAAATTCTTGATGCAATCATACAGACGATCACATTGGGGATGCGTTTATGCAGGAGGGGTTGTGTTTTTTTTAATAATCAATGTACAGCATTTATCTATGGAGATTAAAAGCCGTGAATGGGCTGGAAGGTGCAGGAAACAGTGCATGCTCCAGTCCCAGAATTAATTTTAGAAATTATATAGGTTGACCAGAAGGAAGATGTCAAATACAGAGCAGAGAGTATTTTCTAATGGAACTGAGGAAATATGTTTCTCCTTTCTAGATATTCCTTAATGAAGGCTGTCCCAATACATTTTTGCAAAAGCTAAGATGCTTCCCCCATTCCATACAGGGATGTCGACTCAGCAAAAGCACCTAACCTCTGCTTAAAAACCTCAAATGAAGGAGATTCTATCACCTTCTGTCGAACTGCTTTGTTTGCCTGCTGCGTACCTGATGAACATCATATATGATGTCAGGTGCAGGACAGGAAGCTTTGGCTTGGGCCAAAGAGAGAGGTATGGCAGACCTAATTATGCCCATGGGGGTAGAGGTTCCCTACTGCAAATATAAAGCACAGGAGGAGGAATCAAAGAGGGAGTTTATCTGAGTGGAGAAACAATGGGGAAATGAATAGCTTAAACGCTTCTGCCCTCCCTTCTCCCAGGGATTTTTAAAAGCAGATTCCCCAACTGCACAAATTGCTTGTCAGACACCACACAATAAAATAACACGAAGAAGCCACATGATTTGCTTTTTGTTTACATCCCCTATAAGAGGCAGTTCCTCCATCAGTCAGTAGTACTTATCTACCATTCAATGATGATTCATTTATGGATCAGCCTTAGTTCGGTAATGTTATCTGCCTAAAGAAGAGTGGATTCTGGCCCCCAATAAGTTGTTTTAATACGGTTCAAGCAATTTGTTTTAACTATGGACACTGAGTGTGTTCAACCCTTGAATAATTTGTGTGCATGCTGTCCCTGACATTGCCTGCTGCTTAAGTGCTTAATAAGTCTAACTTGTCTCATTTCTCCAAACCCAATTTTTCCAGCTGCACATTATCAGCTTTACAACAGCACATTCCCCTCCACCAAAATGCACGTTTTGTTTCCAACTGCACACCCTGCATTCTCCATTCTAAATCTGCTACCCATCCAAAGTAGTGCATCTCTTTTTCTTTTTCATTTTGACATATTTAGGCATGGCTGTAAGAATTAGCATATAGCTTGTAACCAGCTCATAAATGTGCAGAAGTGGAGTCTTTTTATTTATGGCCCAATGGCTTACGATAGCCAAAAATGAAAGGCAAAGTCGCAATTCAGTTTTTTTGCCGCCATTCTCTTGCCTGTTTCCAATCGTTCCCAAGCAGGTAGAAAACTCTTGTAGAAATATATATATATTTAAATGTGCAGTTCCTGATGCTTGTTCGGGAAACTGACTCACTCATATCTTCTTGCCCTATTTTTATAGTTGTGATTCACACTTCCAACAGAAAGAGAGAAAACAGCTCAGAAAAAAAGGCAGAGAAGAGGCAAGAAGAAGAAGTTATCCAGGGGGTTGGCTATGCAAGAGGTTTCTGCCGTAAATAAGCCAGTGCAAAGCCCCAGAGGAATGCTTGTTTTGCTTGAAAGGGGGATGCCTTCTTCAGCCAAGCTTATTCCTTGGTTCAGGAAAAGGGGTTAATCTAAATCAAAGTGAGACCCTCTGGGATCAAAGTACAAGGGTCTACAGAAGAGACCAAAGCATCTTCTTCTCTCTCCTTCCCCCACCCTCTCCCTTTTTCGAACTGTGCTTTAAATTTAGCTGTCTGCAGGTTTCGCACTCGGAAAAAGCAAGATGTGTTTGAGTGCTCATTCAAACAGAGGCCACCCCATCCACCTAGTTTGGTATCCTACTTTTACACTGGTCAAGCAGATGCCCGTGGGAAGCCTGCAAAGCAGATTGTGAGTGCAACAGTGATCTCCCCTGTTACGAGTCCCAGGAACCAGTATTTAACAGGGGTGGGAAGCATAGAATCATAGTATTGTAGAGTTGGAAGGGACCATGCAGGAATCTTTTGTTGTTCTGTTAGAAGCCGCCCAGAGTGGCTGGGGAAACTCAGCCAGATGGGCGGGGTATAAATAAATAAATTATTATTATTATTATTATTATTATTATTATTATTATTATTATTATGCCCATGTTGCAGGAGAGAAAAGTCCAACTGAGCAAAGTCTCCTTCCCTCTCCTGGAATCTCATGCTCTGGAGTCATGGCAGGGATCATACCTAGCAAGTTGCTATGGGAGAAATAAGGGACCGGACCGGAAGTAGAAGACCGGAAGTAGCGCTGCTGCCATTTTGGAACTGGGCGGAGCATGCTCAGAAGCGACTTTTGATGCTGCTTTGCCCAGTTCCAACATGGCCGCCGCGCCAGAAGTCACACTGCAGCCATTTTGGAACTGGGCAGAGCTGCATCAAAAGTCGCTTCTGAGCATGCTCCGCCCAGTTCCAAAATAGCCGCCGCGCCAGAATAAACCGGGGGGAAACAAAAAAATCCGTTTTTTTCAGCTGAGAACAGTTAGAAAAACGGGGGTTTCCCGGAGAATACGGGAGACTTGGCAGCTATGGCAGGGATGGGTGCAAAGACGGATGAGAATATGAGAAGAGACAGAGCAAAGACCACTCTGCATATACAATGGCACATGGCTTCTTCAGGGTGAGCACTGGGAGGAGGAATCTGGAGGTCCCGGTGACCCCACACAGGCATGCTTGAAATACGGTACCATTTATATTTTGTGATTTCATTTTCCCTAAAAACAAACAAACAAAAAGTAACCTTTTGAGCTACTTTGTGGTTAACATAGTACCGTTTAAGCACAAAATCAGCATCTTTTTTTTTTCTATTTGCATCTCACTTTGTGGGGATGCTAATCCTTCACCTCCTTTTGTAAACAAGCACTTGTCAATCTGTTGAAATAATTTCAGCCTGGCGAAACAATAAAGGGAGAAAACAACAACAGCCCAGCAACCAGGAAACCTTCCAGAGAGGCAGGCAGGAAGTTCATGGGAGCTTTAGTTAATCTTCAGAAAAGCAAGCTCCACGACTCCCTTGTCACTGGCTGCTCCTTTCATCTATTCTTTATAAGGAATCCATTGAACTTTAATTAATATTTAAAAAAAATCAAAAAAATCTGGGTTTCATCAGATTTCAATGTGACTGACACCACACTGCTTACTAAAAGCTGCACAAAGCCCCAGGATGGTGAAAACAGTGCATGGAGCTTCTGGCAAAAGAGTCATAGAAAATGATCAGGGCATTGAAATTTATCCTCATATAAATGCTGGGTCCCTACAAATGGAACCACCGCCTCCCCGCTCTTTGACAACAACACCTCTCCCTGCTGCCTTGCCTCCAATGCAAACCATGATTGGCCTAGGAGATGTTTTCGGAAGTTATCCACAACATGCCCGATTGCATCATCCCAGCTAGAGCAAGGGTGGGGAGCCTTTTGCAGCCTGGGGGCCACACTCCTTCACATATAACCTTCTGGGGGCCACAGGGCAGCATGGGCCAGAGTAAGTGAGGCAGCAGAAGTGAGCCATACCTCCACCCAGTGGCTACATTCCAGCCGTGCAAAAGTCAGAGACTTTGACATTCACACATCTTTTCAGCATCTGTCAAACCAAGGAAGGAGCATCTGCACAGTTCAATGACACATTGCAGACATGTAAAGGTAAAAAAGAAGGTAAAAGACCTCTGGATGGTCAAGTCTAGTCAAAGGCGACTACAGGGTACAGCCCTCATCTCACTTCAGGCCGAGGGAGCCGGTGTTTGCCCACGGACAGCTTTCCAGGTCATGTGGCCAGCATGACTTCTGGCACAACAGCACACAAGAAGAGGACAGAGGTGGGACAGTGGTGGAGTGCCGTGGATTAAAGAGGAGGAGCCAGGGATGAGGCCAGGGCCGTCTCAAGCATGTCAGGTGCCCTGGCCCTGTGGTGCGGCGATCGCTCCGGCGCCCCCGCCCTGCTCTGTTTCTTGCTGCGGCTGGTGGGTGGGCGCAGTGCGCAACATGGTTTCCGCGCGGCTCTGTCGCGCGCCGGCGCCCCACGCCACCCAGATTACCCCTAGAGCTGGCCCTGGATGAGGCATGCCTTGCATCTGTGCGATGCTGTTGCACTTAACTGGCAAGACAACCTCCAAATGTCATTGGATGCTGACTAAGGCAAGGATCCCTGCTGTGTGGCAATGTTGGGAGAACTCTACCAAGTGTGGCCTTGAGTCACAAGAGAAAGACTACAAGGGCTGGGAGAAGGCGAGGTTCTCTTTACATTTCAAAAGGAAAGGAAAGGAAAGCATCAATGCAATCCAACCTGCCCTGGCATCTTTGATGTCTACAGAACCCATAGATCAAAGCCACTTCCCAAAACCGGCACTGGTTCCCGAGGCTCCCCCAACCTGGTCCAACCATCCAACACTTAGCATTGATAAAGGACAGTTGACAGATTGACAGGCCATCAATAGGAAGCACTGCCCACTGCAGACCAAACATTGGCACATTGGTCTGCTGCTTTCATCCAAGGAGCTCAAGCCAACATCCATGGACCTGCCTTCTCCACTCATCCTCCCGGCCACCCTGCGTGGTAGCAACTTCGTGGCTGATTGGAGATTTGGACCCCTGTCTCCTAGGTCCTGCTCCAACCTTCTCACTGCTACCCAAAGTGACTCTCAAATGTACAGATGTAGGGAGAAGATCTGAGCTTCAGCCGTGGGAAAGAAATGGCAAGTTTCTGCAATCTCCTTTGAGCTCTTATGGCTTTAAAACTCACTATATAAAGCTTAATTGAATGATGGGGCCTTTGCTATATTGGGTAAGCATTGGATCAAGGGCTTTATCCCTGCTATCGATTTCCACGGTGGTGTTCAAAACTCTTTGTGAAAGGATTAATATTTTTTGGGGGGGGGATTTGACGTGCTTCTGTCCCTCTGCACTCCCCTTGGCTGATTTAATCTCCATTCCAGAGGACGATTCCAGAACCTAGTGCAGTGCTTTATGACATCTCTGTGATGATCTAGGGTAGAGGCAGCACCAAATAAATGATATGTAAGAAGACCTGTGGATTTTTAACATTACAGTATATAAGTGAGGGTTTCAGCCTCCCGATTGCTTAGCAGCACCAACATAATACTGCCTTCTTTATTCTAAATTACAAAGCTGAAATGAAGGAAGCTAGAAATTTGTTCCCATTCTGGGTGGAACATAGGAAGCTCCCTTATACTGTTGGTCCATCTAGCTCAGTATTGCGTGCACTGACTGGCAGCAGCTCTCCAGAGTTTTCATACGAGGGTCCATCCTAGTCCTACCCAGAGGTGCCAGGGATTGAACCTGGGACCTCCTGCCTGCAAAGCAGAGGCTCTAACACTGAGCTACAGAATTTGCCAAGAAGCAACACAGGAAGCTGCCTCATACTGAGCCACACCAATGGCCCATCGAGCTCTACAATAGCTTGGCTTGGTTCCCCAGTGCTTCAAGCAGGGAGGAATGAACAAATAAAAAAGGAATTGTATGCTGAAGATGCTCCTCTTTGCCCTAGCTTTTGACTCTCTCTCTCTCTCTCTCTCTCTCTCTCTCTCTCTCTCTCTCTCTCTCTCTCTCTCTCTCTCAGTTAATAAATAAAAATAAAGTTTTCTCCAACCACTAGCTTTTTTCTATGAAAGGTCTGTGGGGAGGATGTTTTCTTCGATCTATTCTCCCTGAATGCCTAATTATTGCGGTTCTAGTCCTCTTTGTCAAAACTGAAGCTTATCTAACTTTAGTTTTGGGGGGAAATTGCTACTTTGATAACGTTTTGCCTATCCACACTGTACATTTAAAGCCCATGTCTCTCACCTCTCCAAGAATCCTGGGAACTTTAGTCTCCTAAGGATGCTTGGAACTGTAACTTTGTGAGTGGAAACTCCAGTTCCCTGGATTCTTGGGGGGGGGGGGGGGGAGCCATTTGCTTTAAATGTGCATCGGATGTGCTTTAAATGCATGGTGTTGATCTGCCCTTAAATTTCTCCTCTTATCTTTTCATGTTAACAGGAGTAATGCTTCATTCTGTCACTAGATGTCACTGTTAGCAGCTAATCTTTTGCCTAAGGACGACTGTGTCCTGAAATAGCAGCTTTCTGTCATGAGGTGCTGCTGTTTGCTGTTTGGCTTCAGCACATAAGGATTCCTTCTGTGTTCTGACAAAAGAAGAGGAAGTCTCCTTTACATTTAGGAAGTCTCCTAAATGGCCTCGGTCCAATATACCTGAAGGAGCGTCTCCACCCCCATCGTTCTGCCTGGACACTGAGGTCCAGCACCGAGGGCCTTCTGGTGGTTCCCTCGTTGTGAGAAGCCAAGCTGCAGGGAACCAGGCGGAGGGCCTTCTTGGTAGTGGTGCCTGCCTTATTATTATTATTATTATTATTATTATTATTATTATTATTATTATTACTCATGACTCAAAGTGTGCTGAAAGGAGATGCTAGGCTGCAGCTATAGGCCCACATCAAAAAGGCTGCTTCCATCCAGCCCTGAACCTGCTGTCCATGCAGACAGGGAACCTTTCAAAGATCTACACATGAAGGCTTCCCTTGGGTCTTGGAGCTCTGGCTGAGAAGGCACCCGTTTCTCAGATATGGATGCTATTGTGTGGCAGGGAGAAGCCAGATGTGGATGCTATTGTGTGGCAGGGAGAAGCCATGTGACAGTGAAGTGGGGGGGGGCAGAGACAAAGCCCCACAGCCCCTTTCCACAAACTTTGCCCCTTCATGGGACCCTCGTACCTCTACGGGACCGCCTCTCCTGGTATGCCCCGCGGAGGACCATAAGGCCCACAAACAACAATATTCTGGAGACCCCGAGCCATAAGGTGGCTAGATTGGCCTCTACTAGGGCCAGGGCCTTTTCAGTATTGGCCCCAACTTGGTGGAACGCTCTTTCACAGGAGACCAGGGCCCTGCAGGATTTGTCATCTTTCTGCAGGGCCTGCAAGACAGAGCTGTTCTGCCTGGCCTTTGGACTGGACTTAGTCTGACCCCTGTGTTTTCCTCCCTCATGGCTTGGATTTATGGACTACTTAAAATGAGGCTGCATTTTAAATTTTAATACTGTATTTTAATCTGTATTTTAATTAATTGCTTTTTATGTTTTATTGTAATTTTATTGGTGTGAGCCGCCCTGAGCCCGGTTTTGACTGGGGAGGGCGAGGTATAAATAAAAATTTATTATTATTATTATTATTATTCATGCAATTAATGCTACACATGAAGGGGGCGGGAGATGTGTGCGCATCACGAGAGAAGCTACCCACTGTGGATGCATAATCAAGAGCAGAAACCATAGATCTAAGCTTCCAACCCCAGCTAGACAAACCACATGACCTTTGCCCATTCATAGAGACTGAGGACGCTCACTCTGATAAGAGAGTTCCCAGAATCACAGCCTCCTGTTTCTTGTTTGTGTTCCCCCGTCTTTTGTCTTTGGAGATTTCTCTCTTGGCAAGCCTGATACCCGATGTCAATGCTTTAATTCCATTCCCAGTCCTGTCTGAGCCTTGTGGATTACTGCAGGCTCCCCTCCACCCGGCGTGTGGGTCATTGAGTGCCTCTGTAGTATGGAACCAATACGAATTATTACATTTTATTTTTTAAGATCAATACTTCATTGTCTCTTTTCTGGGAGCCTCGCGGAGAGCTTCGCTTTATATGTGTCGGAAGACACCGAGCATTTATATGGAAGCTGGCAAACAGTTTGGAGTGCCTTTTGGCAGGAGAAGAAACAGCTGGTCCCATCAAAGTGATTGCATTCTTGGGCATTAAATTAGATTTGGAGAGAATGTAATGAAGCCTGCCTGGGGATAAATTTTATAATCCTAGTGGGTCCGTAACTCCAATATGTCAAGGCGGTAAGGTGTGCTTAAAGGAGTCCTGTTGACTTCAGCCACTTATCACTTGAACTTTGGAGGTAGAGATAGAGTCATTGAGGTAAGATGGATAATTCCATTCTGACTTTGGCTTCTCCACGCTACAGAAACTATTGTTATAATGCTGAGTAATTAGTCACCTCCCTTTTTCGCCACCGGGTACAATTTTGTCGAATCCCCGTACATCCGTTAAATAGCAGATCAAGTCAACGCAGCCAGTGCCCAAATGAATTATTTATCAGTATGCAATTGGCCAAGCACCGTTTTCTGGGATGCATTTTCAAGAGTTATATAGCAGAGTGGCATGTAGTGCAATAGAAAACAAAGGGAATTCGAGAATGTGTGAGTAGGCACCTTTCCCCCCAAAAAGATGCACAGAGAGATAGATGGGAGCCAATTCGAATTCACATCAAATTTTCCTCTAGTATAATTCAAAGAAAATTTGGGCATCCTGCTAAATAAAGAAATGCCTCTAGAAGCTTTTGGGAGGATAATGCAAACAGTTGAACCTTATAAATACTGAGATATCAAGGCAGCATTGGCTTATCTTGGTGGCAAGCTATCACCTTTATCCCTTATATTTGATCGTTGATTTCCCCCCATTCTTTATTGAAGTTTTGGTCTTCTTGGTTCCTGAGCTTTCCGGTCACTTTTGTCATTTTAGCATAATCCAACAGCTTAGTTTGCCATTCTTCTCTGGTTGGTACTTTGTCTTCTTTCGATCTCTGGGCTAGTGACATCTGTGCAGCTGCTGTTGTGTACATAAAAAGTCATTTCTGCTCCTTTGTATTATCAGCACCTACAATTCCTGATTTAAAAAACTTAGTTTTTTAAATAAAAGTTATTTTAAACATTTTTTTTCCAATTCATCATATATCATTTCCCAGAATGTTTTTGTTACCTTACACGTCCACCACATATGGTAAAAGGTACCTTCTTTTTGTTTACATTTCCAACAGGCATTTGTACTTGTCTTATACATTTTTGCTAGTTTCCTAGGAGTCAAATACCACTGGTACATCATTTTCATATAATTTTCTTTCAACGTACAACATATGTTTTCAAGTCAGTTTTCCATAACCTTTCCCAGTCTGAAAGCTGGATATTATGCCCCAAATCCCTCGCCCAGTGTATCATTACAGATTTAATCTATCTATTTAATATATAAACTCAGGTGAGTGTTAAGCATGTGCCTAAATACCAAGGTGAAAGGTTCCCGATTTCCAACAATGAGCCAGGGTGACCATACCCTGTACTTATTATGAACTTCAGGACATAAGATAAACCTTGATAATTTTCTATCAAGGCCACATCATTCCATTCTGTTCTGAACATCTCATTGCCACTCCTGATGAACATGTTTATCCCTTGCATTGATCCCCAGGAATCCAATGTGTAAGTCAGGAAATCCACATTTTGTCCTGGGTAGCTCTTGGATGGAAAAACTATTTCAAGCGAAGCTTCAAAGCATGCACTGAAAAACAGGTGCTTTTCCAGCAGTCACGAAACCGAAACTCAAAATACTGCAGTGTTTCAGCTCATCTCTATTCAGCCCTCCCACCACAAGAGATATAGCCTGACATGCACATTTACAATAGGAACTGAGATACAAGCAAAAAGAAATCAGGAGGGTAGATGGAGTTTTTAGAATGGAAAACCTATGATATCAGCAGCCCACTCTCAAGTACGATGTGCATTTAGGGGCAAAATACAAGAGGCTGATAGTATATTTTGCAATCTAAGTAGGAGGGAGGACAGAATGCCAATCCTTGCACAACTGCACTGGCTGCCGATTAGTTTTTGGGTTCAATTCAAAGTGCTGGTGTTGACCTCAATACCTTAAGAACTGGTTCTCCCCATACTGGTTCTCCCCGGACCCTGCAATGGTCATCTGAGGTCCTTCTCTATATTCCCACTCCTTGAGAGCTTTGGAGGGTGGCAACAAAAGAATGGGCCTTTTCTGTGGTGGCTCCCTGATTGTGAAATGCTCTCCCCAGAGAGGCTCACCTGGTGCCATCATTGCATGTCTTTAGATGCCAGGCGAAAACATTCCCCTTTACCCAGGCCTACGGCTATTAAATGTGAAAGTGTGGGGGAGGGGACTGTTATCATCTTTATTATTATTTTACTACTAGGCTTTCTGTCTGTCAGTATGATTGTTCTTATCACTGATATTTTCTAATGTGTTTCTAATGTTGTACACCACCCTAAGATATTTTGATGAAGGGTAATATAGAAATTGGAGGAAGAAGAAGAAGAAGAAGAAGAAGAAGAAGAAGAAGAAGAAGAAGAAGAAGAAGAAGAAGAAGAAGAAGAAGAAGAAGAAGAAGCCAGGCTAAATTCAAGGTATTGATCCTGGCATACAGTTTAGGACCAGGATACCTAGAAGATTATCTCACCCCATATACACCCAGTTGATCACTGTAGATAATCACGTCATACTAGGACCTTTCAAGAGGTCTGTTCCATACAATACAGGAATTTAGCCTTTCGAGCTGTGGCACCTACCTGTTAAATTATTGGTCCTGTGTTGGTCTCTGTTGCCTTTTGCGAGCATACTGAAGATGTTATTCTTTCAACAAGGCTTTTAACATCAGGGTTTTTTTTCCCTCATCCTCTGCGCCTGCATTGCAATTGTTTCAAGATGTTTTTAGTGTTTTATTGCTTGTGTGTTTACCTTTGGAAGGATGGGTGGAATAATAATGATGATGAAGAAGAAGAAGATGGTGTCTTCCCCAGTCTTTGGGTGTTTTGTACAGACAGCAGTAAACTTTAGAACACAAGCATTTGAAAAGCCAGCTTTCATGGACTGGAAGGACAATGGGGAGGAGGAAGTCGATCCCATTGGGGGGTACAGCCGTGAGTGGGACCCACCAGGGCAGGCTGGGGATGGGGGAGGAGAGGTTGGGGTTGCAAGAAGATACACATGGGATGACAGAGGACTGTCATGGCTAAAAATTGGCCACTGTTTCTTTAATGCTAAAATAACTAAGTCAGCGGCCTACAATGACTCATGCAACCTCTCACCTAATTGTACCTGTATATAGAGAGTGGTCAATGTTAGTGGTTGGTAGCTGGTTGTGTTTGGTGTTGGTCGTGGTTGGAGGAGTTTTTATAATAAAAGCAGCATTCTGCAAAGTTTTTTCTCTCAAGGACTCTTTGTGCCAACTTAGGGTCTGAGGACCAGGCAAAGCAGGCAAAGGAGGTCAGAACCTTTGCTATATATTTTTTCCAAAAGACTGACAAGGACCACTCATCAAAACCAGAGAGGTTCCCATCTTCAGGACCAAGGCAGGCTCTGAGGCAGAGGAAGCAATGGGAGGTACTGCCTGGGAAGCTGAGGCAGGCATAGATTGAACAACAGCCTAGGTGGGGCTCATTAGCTCTGGGAGAAGGTGTGTGATTCCTCAGCTGGAGAAGGCTCAGAACAGGTGAGGGTCACCTGCCTCGTCAAGCCCAGATGCTCCAATTAACATGCAAGGTATAAAAGGGGAGCAGAGCTGAGGTGAAGCTCTGTTTGTGCTTTGGGTTTGACTCTGGACTATGTTCCGTGGCTCCTAGACTTGGGACTTGGCTTTCTTGAATTGACATTAGACTGCATTTCCTGATTGTTGGACTTTGGACTCTGCTTATGTGGCTTAGTCCCCAGAACATGTTTCCTGACTGCTAAATTTTGGGCTTGGCATACTTTATATGCCAGCAGGACTTTCTGCCAGGTAGGCTGGGGATTCCGGACACCAGTGTGTAGAGCTGGATGAATTAATCAAAGCACCAGATTCTGCTGAAGTTTTGTTCGTTTGGCTTCTTTCGTCATCAACCTTTCTTACTGTAAATGGGTAGCAGGGTGTACTTACAGGACAATTGCATGTTGGAGTCTAACTCCAATATGGCAGCAGAGGAAACCTCAAGGTGCATAATAACCTACAGTTATTAAACTGGACATTTTTCTAAAGCAGGGTGTGAGGACCCTACTTTTCATTCATTCAGTTAAAAAATATATTCAGGCTGCCTGTGGGCAAAATTACCAGGGATGATGAAACACTAATATAAAATACAGAATTGTATTTAGAGAGGGGTAGAGACAAAGCAGGCCTACAGTATTAACAAAACCAAAAACCAAAGTGTAGCAAATGTGCTAAAAACTTCATTTTTAAAATTGATTTGACCTGTCAAAAGCCAAGGTTAGCAAAGATGTCTTCATCTGGCGACAGAATGGCATCAAGCTTGAGGGAGATGGGGGGCCAGTGTGCTATGAAGGTGCTAGTATGCCTCAATCAATCCATCAATTACAGAAGGATTCTTGTGAATCCGAAGTGCCCACTCAAAGAGGAGGGTGCCCACTGTGTCTCTGATGAGTCTCTAGCCTGGGCTGATCTCCTTCCAATCAGTCTCCACTGGAATTGGAACGGTTTGTTTCCGGGCAGTGACTCATTGTTAAGAAACATAGAATAGTTTCAAAAGTATTTGAAGAATAACGGGAAAGCACTTCATTAGCAATTAGCTGCTTCACTTTAACAAGCATTTTAAGAGTCATCATTAGCAGGGGGAAACCATTATGGCTTTATAATTGACAGGCGCAAATGGCAGGCTCAGAGCTGTTGGAGGGGAATTAACATTTGGGGGGGCTAATCCATTGTTTGTTCATTTCTCGCAAGCTTTCGTAACTCATAAGGAGAGGTGCTGAGAGAATTGCCTGTCTACACTGATGTAGTGAGTGGAGAAATGGATTTCTTCATATGCCACTACATACTGATGAATATTGTCCACAGGAATGTAGTAGGAGAACAGGAGGGGGAGGGAAACAAATTCCTTCTCCAATCTGCCCTGGGTGGTGTACACTGGATGCAGAGAAGTGGGAGGCAGTCGGTGTACAAAAGGTACTCTACATAACTTGGAAAAAGTCAAAAGTTCAATAGAACTTATGGAAGGATATTTATCGGCACAGACTGAATGATTGCAGAATTCCTGATTGCATGGGCAGAGCATTCATATAGGATCTGAAAACACAGCTAAAGGCTGAGAGCAGTGGATCTGATGTGGGTGATCCAGCTGGCCCTTCCATGCAAATTCAGTGCACACACTCATAGTGTGTGTACAAAGCTAACGTTTCTGAATGAGAGATTTGTGGTAGGTATTAATGGAATGTCTTCGCAGAAGTGTCTACCTCCCCTGCAATGCCAGCCTATGGTTGCTTGTTCAGACCCAGAGACCTCCCCCCCCTAAATAATTCACACTTGACTCAAATTTTAGTTTGGTTTTTGGCAGAATTTAGGCCACAACTTTATTGATTGCAGAAAGTGAGTGGTTGCATAGGTTCTGGTTCGACTAGCTCCCTGCACCCTTGCAGGTAGCGCTGATCCAGGGCACCAGCATAGGTCAGCCAAGGGTGAACACCTGGATAGGTGGAAAGCCAGGAACAGGTTGTGTCCACCACCCAGATGTCCCCCTGGACTCAAGCACAGGCACAACCCCCTCTCAGAGGTTGACCAAACCATTTGAGTCCCTGGATTCCTTTAACGGAATACCTTTCACATAGGGATGGCGAGAGCGTTCTCCCGTCCCTATCACCTGAACCAGTGCCTGTCTGCAACCTTACAAGTTGTGACGATTTGCTACGCGGCAGGCGAAACCCAAATGGCAACAGCCAATCAGCCAAGTGGGGAAAATTCCTGCCGTGTCCCTTTGAATAAATGACCACCAGGTGTTGAAGCACACTTCCGCCCACGGGCAAGCCACAGCTGTTTAAACACCATACCCTCTATCTAACCTTTTACTTTCGTAGTAGTCTGCTGTGCCCTGTCTGTGATCTTTGCCTCCTTTTGGAGAGGCATGGCTCACTTTCCACTTGGTAGGAACATGACGTGGTGGAGCAGGTCTCGCAAATATCAGAGGAAACATGTGTCAGCTCATGATGCAGAAGTGCTAAAGGTCAGACTGTTCCTAAATGTGTGCATATTCTTGCTAATAAAAAGAGCCTCTGCCGAGCTAGCAATCAGCTTGCTTACGCACAGCTCACCTGTTTCAACAACTCCCAACTTGTGTCCTTCACTTCACCCCTGTCCCAACAACAGACGACACATGACGGCATAGCAAGGTCAAGCACAACAAAGCCCTAAAAGTAGGGAGAGGTGGGCAGGTGTTCCGATGCACACACCGAAAGAGGAAGCTCTGGGTCACGTGCATGGGTATATATAGGTCCCTCAATCCATTTGGACTGTGCCCCATTGGCCAGATTAAACCCAACATCGAGGGACCTACCAATCGGGTGTTGTGGCTGACCAATCTTACCCACCCACAACACAGGAGGTCGGTCTCCAGGTCTCACCGCAACATGTGCCCCCTTTGAGGGAGGACACGATATGTGGCATTGAAACTTGCTTGTGTTGGTATGGCCCTGCATTTTCAATTGGACTATTTGTAACTTCAGCAAACAGTCACAGTTCATGTAGTCCTATTGGTAAATTTTATTCAGTGCCATTATGCCCACAGGAAGTGGCTCCTATCTACATTTTAATACTGAAATAGCAAGCATGCAGTTGAAATGGAGATTAGTTTAATGAAGTTGTACTGCATGTCTTTACATCAATAGTTCTCTGCATTAGAAATAGGGCATTCAATGAATACAAATTCTGTCTATTTACCCTTGTATGAGCTGAGCAATTAGTACGAGAGAATTAAGAAAAAGCACCATTTCGCGCATTTCATTTCATTTTGCAATTAGACGGAAGGCACGTTTCAGTGATGTGGGTGATATCCAACTCTCTTTTCTAATTTTGATTTTGTGTTTGCTTTGGAAACTGAGTCTTAAGAATGACAGTCACAAAGTGTGCTGTTGTTGTTGTTGTTTAAAAAACAGATTGGTACTCACGACACACTCAAGTGAAACATCCAATCACTTACATGGGAATAAAGGCTGTAGAGGTCATGAAACATACACATGACATATTCTACTACAAATACACACACACTTATACACATATGCAACTCTGATAAGTCTACCCTGAGAATTGTCATTTAGTGGGACTGTTGATAATTCTGTAAGAGATGCCTACATCCTACCAATCTACACACCCAATTACAAGGTACCTAGAGATCACTGGAAAGAGGTAACCAGCTCAGGTCTGTATTTGTAGATAGCTGATGACGATGAAGATTTTATCACCCCTTTCCTCCAAGATTCTCTGAGTGCCCCACAGTGTTTTAACATTTATCCGTACTTTGCAAGCATTGTTCTGCCCTGTCTTTCAATTACTTTTCATCTGCAATTGCAATGATTTAAAGAAAGGTGTTTAATGATCAGGGACTGGGAACGGAAGCGAAGATAACTCCCTTCCCTTCAGCTTATTAGGCAGACGTTCACCCAAGTTTTATATATAGAATCATAGAATCATAGAGTTGGAAGAGACCACAAGGGCCATCCAGTCCAACCCCCTGCCAAGCAGGAAACACCATCAAAGCATTCTTGACATATGGCTGTCAAGCCTCTGCTTAAAGACCTCCAAAGAAGGAGACTCCACCACACTCCTTGGTAGCAAATTCCACTGATGAACAGCTCTTACTGTCAGGAAGTTCTTCCTAATGTTTAGGTGGAATCTTCTTTCTTGTAGCTTGAATCCATTGCTCCGTGTCCGCTTCTCTGGAGCAGCAGAAAACAACCTTTCTCCCTCCTCTATATGACATCCTTTTATATATTTGAACATGGCTATCATATCACCCCTTAACCTTCTCTTCTCCAGGCTAAACATACCCAGCTCCCTAAGCCGTTCCTCATAAGGCATCGTTTCCAGGCCTTTGACCATTTTGGTTGCCCTCTTCTGGACACGTTCCAGCTTGTCTGTATCCTTCTTGAACTGTGGTGCCCAGAACTGGACACAGTACTCCAGGTGAGGTCTGACCAGAGCAGAATACAGTGGTAAGAGCAGAATACAGTGGTATGTCTTATTAATTTTCACCATGCCCAAATACCTCCTATTATATCAGCAACATATAACCCCCCCCCCATGAGCTGCTATGTCTGTACAGTCATACCTCAAGTTATGAACGCTGCGGGTTGTGTATTTTCGGCTTGCGGACCGGGATTGTGCATGCACAGAAGTCTAGTCCAACCCCCTGCAATGGCCGGAATCGCAGCTAAAGAATCCCGGACAGATGGCCATCCAACCTCTGCTTAAAAACCTCCCGTGAAGGAGAGCCCACCACCTTCCAAAGCAGTCCATTCCACTGTTGAACAGCTCTTACCGACAGAGAGTTCTTCTTAATGTGGGGTTTGACATCTTTCCGCAAGGCCTGCAAGACGGAGCTGTTCTGCCAGGCCTTTGGTCGGGGTTCAGTCTGACTCATTTTCTCCTTGCATAAAATCAAGCATGAAGGAGGTTCCCAGTCCGCTCACAGGTGCTGATAATATCAGTGGAAACAGTTGGTAACCGCCTTCAATTTTAACCTGAAGATTGCCACTTGTCCAGTTTTAATTTTAATTTGTTTGAATTAATGGTGGGATGTATCTTAATTTATTGATCACTTGTTTTTGTGCATTGTCTTACTTGTATGATGTTAGCTGCTCTGAGCCTGGCTTTGACAAGGGAAGGTGGGATATAAATAAAATTTATTATTATTATTATTATTATTATTATTATTATTATTATTATTATTATTATTATTATAGTTGGAATCTCCTTTCTTATCATTTGAATCCATTGGTTTGAATGCAACCCTGTGGAGTAGCAGAAAACAAACTTGCCCCATCTTCCATGTGGCGGCACTTCAAGTATTTGGAGATACCTCTCATATTACCTCTCAGTCCTCTTCTCTCGAGGCTAAACATCCTTTGCAGGGTTACTGTAAGTCTAAGAATCGTCTCTGAGTCCCTTGTAAGAATAACATTATACAAATGTAACCCATACTGAAATTCACTCCAAAAACAGAAAATTAACCGGACAAAACAGAAAATTAACCGGGCAATTGTTTTCTCTGGAGTACTTCTTAAGATACCTTACAATGCATTTCTCAACTCACCGAACCTGTATTAACTGTGGGGGGTGGGGATGTTGTTCTTGTTGACAACATTTGTGTTGCAATGACTCCAAGCCAGCTGCCTCCGGAAAGGAAAATCATGTCATGTTTGAGGAAATATAGCTCTCATCATCTGCTGGGCTTGCATCCCCTAATCAGAAATTAAAATTTCATGCCACAAACAAAACTCCCAAACAACCACAATCATAACAAGGAAATAAAATCCGCTAATGATTTGTAATCTCAGGGAAGCGAGAGACTTGCGGTCCCATAATGTTTAATTTCTTGCTGTATTTGTTTGCATGGTACTCGTCAGTAGCAGCTTGGCAGGTAGTAAGAGGAGCAGGGTGGAAGAATGCAGCTTAAATTCACAGCAAATTCAAATCACCCATTTTCTCTCCCACCAAATGTATAGCCTTCCCCCCCACACACACTACTATGCGACAAACTGAAAAGATTCCAGCACATGATAATTTAATAACCTTTCCTCTTTTTGTCTTCCACTAGGATAATTGAAAGAGAAATCTGTAAAAGCAACATCCCTTGAAGTGAGTTGCTGCTGCTGCTGCTTCGCGCCGGTAAGAGGAAATTTAATTTTTCTCCTGCTTAATCTCTGTGATTCTTTTCCGTCTTTGGAACGGCAAGCTTTTGTATATGCAGTGTGTTTGCTGAAGTGCAATTCCCTGCGGCGTGTGTGCATGTGTGTGGTGTGTTTGGAGGTGGGAGGGTTTAAGATGTAATGAAAAGGTGTGATTGTGTGATATATGACCTTTTCTTCTTACTTAAAATGGGAAATAACAGCATGCATGGCTGTCTCGGGGTGTTTTCTCTCAGCAAATTCTCTGCTCTCCCACCAGAAGTCATAGAATAGAATAGAATAGAATAGAATCATAGAGTTGGAAGAGACCACAAGGGCCATCCAGTCCAACCCCCTGCCAAGCAGGAAACACCATCAAAGCATTCCTGACAGATGGCTGTCAAGCCTCTGCTTAAAGACCTCCAAAGAAGGAGACATTTTGGTTGCCCTCTTCTGGACACGTTCCAGCTTATCAGTATCCTTCTTGAACTGTGGTGCCCAGAACTGGACAAAGTACTCCAGGCGAGGTCTGACCAGAGCAGAATACAGTGGTACTATTACTTCCCTTGATCTAGATGCTATACTCCTATTGATGCAGCCCAGAATTGCATTGGCTTTTTTAGCTGCTGCATCACACTGCTGACTCATGTCAAGTTTGTGGTCAACCAAAACTCCTAGATCCTAGATCCTTTTCACATGTACTGCTCTCAAGCCAGGTGTCTCCCATCCTGTAAGCAGAGAGACTTTAGTATTTTTTCCATCTCGACTTCGGTGTACAGTGTTGTGTACAATGTTGGTGGTTAAATGTTAAATGAAATGAGGCTGCACTTTAAATTTTAATACTGTACTTTAATCTGTATTTTAATCAATTGTTTTTATGTTTTATTGTGGTTCTGTTGGTGTCAGCCGCCCTGAGCCCGGTTTTTGACTGGGGAGGGCGGGGTATAAATAAAAATTTATTGATTATTATTATTATTAAATGAAATCTTTCTCATTGGTTACTCCAGCCTTTGTTTGAAATAAGAATGAAAGTGCATGCATGCTCTGTTTGGAGTAATTTTGCATTGTGTGGAAAACTTTTGCATGAGTTTTCGTGCTGAGGTGATGTGTTTTAATATGAAGAAGAAGAAGTGTTTGGATTTGATATCCTGCTTTATCACTACCCAAAGGAGTCTCAAAGCGGCTCACAATCCCCTTTCCCCTCCTCCCCCACAACAGACACCCTGTGAGGTGAAATGGATTTGTTTTTAGCTTGAGGGTAGGGAATATAGTCATTTCACGATGCCCATGTTCAAATTAATTTTGTTCTTATTAGTGCATTTAGACCTGGGGTTCATTTTGGAAGCCACTTATTTATACTGTGCCATTAGATCTGAAATGCACGGTCCGTACATTAGCTTAGCATTGGCACATAAGTGATTTGTAAAACTTTCAGTTGATTAAACTTTGACAATTTCTTATTGTAAAGAACTATGGTATATCCCTTTCTACTTTCCTGTTTTCATTTATAAAGTATAGGAGCACTTTTTTTCTTCTTTAAAAATTGTCAGTTAACCTCCAGGGATAGCCTGAGGTAAATTTGTGACAGAGGTGGACAGCTGAAATGGTAGCCGCTGTGGTAGAACAACGATGCTGAGGTAATAGCTGACAGTTTCCCATTTTTAGCAAAAGAACACAAAAAGTTTTGTCACCTGGGAAAAAAAAACATTTGTCTCAGCGTCAAAGTTGGGTTTGGCTTGGCCTCTATAAGTGACCAAACATCTGATCAAATGAATCCTTTACTTAAATAAACATGGTGAGGCCTCTATGCTTGATTAGATATGATAGCCATTTTGACCATTGCATTAGATATGGCAGCCATTTTGACTTCCACCAGCTTCCGTTGGTATTAGATACTGCTGCCATAGCTGCCAAGTTATCCCTTTTTTTAAGGGATTTTCCATTATGCTGAATAGGCTTCCTCGCGAGAAAAGGGAAAACTTGGCAGCTATGACTGCTGTTGGTTTGGGCTTCAGTTGCATGCACAATGGAAACCATGAAAGATGGGCGAACATTTCCCTGTCTTCCTCAGCAAGTGAAATACACCTGATTCTTGTGACAATTCCTTGTGAGTAGTCACAAAATATTCAAGGAGGGAGCTTGGCTTGCACTTGGAAATTCTCCTCAGAGTATACCTGTGGTGTTCACCTGGCCCTCCTTACACTTTATGGCAGGCATCCCCAAACTTCGGCCCTCCAGATGTTTTGGACTACAATTCCCATCATCCCTGACCACTGGTCCTGTTAACTAGGGATCATGGGAGTTGTAGGCCAAAACATCTGGAGGGCCGCAGTTTGGGGATGCCTGCTTTATGGTCTTCTTCCTTTACTGGAGCAATGCCTGTGGATGACTTCACAAGTTTCTTTATAAAGATGATTTTTATTTACAGTATTTCCCATTTTATAATATACGTTCACATCATAACACTCCACTTTACGTCCCTGGCTCTTTAGAGCCTGTCAACTTCCTTCCCTTATGCCCCACGGCTTTCAAAATTAACCTTTATATCATTGCATTTTGTACGTTTTCCCATTCTAATTACACGCATTACCAAATAACTCGAAATTTAAATATATATAGAAAGGTAGAAAATTTCTCATTACAAGTCTTCAGACAACCCTGCTAGTGATGTTAATTGCTTACAATAATCTTTCAGATATTGTATAAATTTACTCCAGTCCTTTTGGAATACTTGATGTTGCAGATTTCGGATCTTTCCTGTCAGCTTCGCCAGTTCTGCAAAGCCCGCCATCTTCGTCTGCCACTCTTCTTCCGTTGGCACTTCTTGTTGTTTCCATTTTGGGGCTAAAAGAGTTATTGCCGCTGTTGTTGCATACATGAACAGTCTTTAATCTTTTCTTGGTATCTCTTCGCCCACTATTCCCAATAAAAAAGGCTTCTGGTTTTTTAACAAAAGTATTTTTTTAAAAAAATCTTTTTTTATTAATTTTCCAATTAAAACACAATTATATCACATCCATTATTTCAAATTATACAAATACATATCAATTAAACCGAATGTTATACCAAATCATAAAAAAAAAATTGAGTTCCCATGCTTCAAAATTTGGGGATTCCTAACAACTGTCCACACTGCCGTCTTTATTCTAATGTCCAAATCGTCACTCAAAGTCCGTAATAATCCCGATCTTTCCCCTACAGTCACTCAGATGTTTTCTTCTTTCATTCAGTTTTTTCCACAGCTGCTGAGATAAGCATCAAACGAGATTTCACATATATTCGTTCTCCTGTGTGACAAAAGTATTTTTAAACATTTTCTTTAACTCATCATATATCTTTTCCCAGAAAGCCTTTACCTCTTTGCAAGTCCACCACATGTGGTAGAAGATACCTTCCTTCACAAGTTTCAACTAGTTTCCTCAAAGCTCTGGGTTTGCTCGGCTTCTCCACATGGGTGAAGGAAAAACGAGTGGCAACGCCGCACACCAGAACAGCTCCCTCTCAGTGGTGGAAGCAGTAGGACGAGCAGAGTGCTGCCTCTTGCATTTCTGTCACCTGAGGCAAGCACTTCGCCACACCTCATGAGTGGGCCGGCCGGCCGGCTCTGCCTCATGGACCAGCCTCCATTGTCCCCCCACCCCAGTTCTCATTTTATGAGGACTGAAGTAATACACAAAGCTCCTCTGCTGGGGGTTTCCACACATACTTTTCATTTTCATTTCCCTTTTAATTTGTGTACTGCCTTTCTATATTACTCTACACAAAGCGGTTTACAAAACAGACAACAAAGATCTCACACGTAATAGCAATCTGATCCAATACAAAAAAAGTCATCGTAAAAGCGTAACTTTAAAATAAAATAAAATATTTAAAATATTTTATTTAAAATAAATAAAATTTTATTTAAAATAAATTTTTATTAAAATTTTATTTAAAATAAAAACAAAAACTTGTGTTTATCAAACTAACATTAAATAATCCATTAGAATTGTTGCGACGTGGGGTTTGTGATTTCAGCTCTCTTGACATCATATGCGGGAGACAGTTCTCTAGTAACACTTCTTTATTAAAGCAAACAAGACTGAGCTCTGAGGAGAGGAAAGCTTCATTTATAGGGACGGGGGACTAGCTAGAAAGGGATATATTTTGGAGGGAACAATATCAGGCAATCACAGTGCTGCCTTTTGGAGGAAACCAATAAGACAGAGGATCCAAATACAGCAGCTTAAATGAACCAATAGTAGCTGTACCTTCTGGAACCAAAAGGCAGTTACTTTACCCTAATACAAATACAGACAATAGTAATACAGATATAAAATCCTTTGACTCAATACACAACAAGAATATAATAGTACACAATAAAATTAAATACCACCAAATAATAATTAAACAAATTCACTTTTAACCATTACAATAATTGCACATCAAGGCCCCACACCCCCCCCCCCATTTGATGAATAAAACATGTGGTCACAAGTTGTTTAGGTTAATGGGCTAATAAAGGCCACAACTTTATTAGTTACAGAATGTGAGTGGTATTGACTTAGGCAACTGGACCTGAACCGACTGTATCTGACTCCTGCCCGCCATGCAGGACATCTAACAAGGGTTAACCATCAGTAGGGGGAGCTCTGTTGATGCACATCAACTCGGAACTCCCCTCAGGGTCTCTGGAGAGGTCTGCCATGGCCCTAGCCTCTACCCGGGCTTCGGACGACCCCGGGATTCCTTTAATGGAATACCCTTTAAGGGGAGGGGCAGGTGATGGCCACAGTCTCCCCTCCCATCAACCAAGCTTTTCCCATGCCTAACCGCCAAACCTCACAAAGTTGTGACGATTTGCTATGAGGTAGGCAAAAACCAAGTGGCTGGTGCCAATCTGCCAAGTGGAAAAATTCCTAGCAGGCCCCTTCAACAGGCGATCAACCAAGGTCCATAGCATGGTCAAGGTGCCGAACGCAAGAAAAAAGGGCGGGAGGGCGGGAGATCTGCGGAAGCAGGAAGCTGAAGGAAGAGCTCCCGGCCACGCAGCTGCTTAAATGCAGCAAACCATGCCCCCCCCCCCAGCCAGACTAATGGCACGAGGGACTAGTCACACCCCCGCTAAGCGCGGGAGAGTGCGAGGCCAGCTCGCAACCCCGCCCTCCTGTGAATGCAATAATACACACAGAGAGAGTGTACTGTACATAATTTATCACAGGGTTTCAGAATTCAGATCATTTTATTTAGTGCAGCATTTGGGGGGCTGGGTGTCAACTAGTTGCTTCAGGAGAAGCTTTTGTGGATGTATGAGATGAGGCCGATGAATCCCTTTCAACACTGCAGGCATTATTGTAAACTGAGCACATGTCTCTGATGCAAAAGGCCTGACGTGGCTCCAACCGTATTGATCCAAAGAGCTGTACTTGAAAGACAAATGTCTTGCCAGAAGTGTCTGTTGCTCATTAAGTCTATGGCACTGTGCTTATAAATTTCAAAACACAACCACTTACTTTTCAGTTTCCCTACCACCCTGCAGACTTCCCTTCCCCATCAGATGGCCATCTGTCATGGGTGCTTTAGCTGAGATTCCTGCATTGCAGGGGGTTGGAATAGATGACCCTTGGGTACCTTCCAACTCAACGATTCTACAATTCTATGATCAACCCACTTTGGGAGAAAATGGCTGGCATGCATGGATATTTTTGGGGTATCAGGGTTTATGATTCCCACTAGACAGAAAGGAACTGGGGGCTGCTTATGGCCCCCAAACACCAGTTGACTATTCCTAGCAAGACTTTTTCTGGAGTTGCAATGTATTCACCATTACCTCTTTTGTGTGCTTTTGGTGCTGGCAGCCTGCACAGATCCAAATATGTAAAGAGGAGGAACCAGACCTCTGGACAACACTCTACCCACAGGGTGTTCCTCTGTAAGATGGGAGGAGTCAGGCTTAACTGCCTCTCTACCTCTCCTTCAGCCTCCCTGAGAAGCAATGAGAATCATACAGTGGCAGACTCAATGTGCACCCTATAATAAACTTTAGCTGTTATGCTGCTACATCGACCATAAGTTGCACAGCATCAAAACTGTAGCAGGGGGCTATGTTCTTAACTGCAATCCATATTGGCTTCTCTGACATAACCTGACACCTGTCCCTCCACTGTACAGAATGACCTTGTGTTTCATAACTGAGCCGTACACTCAAATGTTGTTCACACGTGACAGTCAACAAGTCTACAGCTTACGCACCAGTGTGCACGGTAGCAGTGTGCGCCAATGTGCCTTTCACGCAAACAGCATGGAGACAGATTGTACCTGTGTGGAACATGTCTTTGTGGAACACCTGTATCAAACGGTCCTCTAAGTGTCTGGTGGGCAGGACGGGTTTATGGCACGTGCTAATTTCTTCCCGTCGTGAATTGTTCTGTTGAACCAGGCCTGCATCTCCCCTAGTTGTCTGAAGTCTTGTTGAATCTTTTTATGAAATAGCTGACAGCAAGATTTCATTGGGCGCCTTCATGGTTGCCAGCTGCTCTGATAAGCAAAAATGGTGTATAATATATTAAGTGTTAGGACTATGATTACCATCATTATACCGCCCTGTGGAATTATTACTTATTGACCCTGATGATCACATTCTTCAGCTTAATATATTTTCCATTTTCTCACTCCCACAAGATGTGTTGTGTGGGCAGACTCCCTCTGGGGCAGCGGCTATGAGCCACCCACACAGAACAGCTTGGAGGAACAAGACCTTTGGTCTTGTTTGATTTTTTTTTAAAGGAGTTGCAAAATAAGTCTGCTTGAGTTTTAAATCTTATTTCCATGTAATTTGAGTTTCACCTTTCCCATCGTTCTTAAACAAGTCTTTTAGAATGTTGGGAGGGCACCATATGAAACATAAATAAATGTTATCCTCCTGAAGATATATGACAATCTGTGTTTATCTAACAGTGCAGACAACTCCCCACCCATTTGACTTGGAGATATAAGAAAATGCTTTATATTGACTCAGACTATTGGTCCATCTAGCTCACCATTTTGCAAGCTTATCCAGTGGCACTGGGAAGCCATCTCTCTGAGGGCCGCTTGTCAACAACACCACATTGGTCATCCCTGCACAAGAGCACCTGTACATATCGATAAAACATTGCACACAAGCACTGGCGCATTGGTGAAGGCACAAATAGAATCCATTCAGGGATTATCAGGGCGCATACATGCACATTCATCCCAGAGAAGAGGGACATGATGCAAATGGATTGAGGGAACTGTGCAGTTCTGGAATTAATTTCATAGTGTAACCTAGTTAAAGCAGAATCTAGGGCAAGTGGATGGCAGAGCAAACCCACCCAACAACAAAGGAGGAGAACAGGGGGTGCACTTGACCAGGGAAAGGGAACCTTTTCCGACCCAAGGGCCACACTTTCCCATGAGCAATATTCTTCTGGGGGCTGCATAACAGCTGGTCTAGAGGGGAGAGTGGGAAAAGCAGCACACCTGCCATGCAAAAGTCAGATGTTCCTACCTACACACATCTCTGTCCTCTGTTCCACCAAGCAAGACACATTATCACAGGTGAAGCATGTAGTCCAGCTGGGAACAGGGTGAAAAGCACAGCTACTGATGGGATTTGCCTGGAGGAGGGGGCTTGGTCTGGGAGGGCATCTGATGTGGGAGAGTGAAGATACCCAGAGGACCACGTTCAGCTCCTGGACCTGAGGTTCATCACCCCTAAGCTGGTTCATCACCCCTAAACTGGTTCATCACTAGCTCATGTTCTGCTGTGAGTTTCAGTTCTGCAAAGAAGAGACTGGCCTTTGATGGTCTTCACAGCTCATGGCCAACGCATACTGGTTTGTGGCACTTATACAGTCATACATTGTTTTGAGTACACCTCGGTTTGAGTACTTTCAGTTTAAGTACTCCGCGGACCTGTCTGGAACGGATTAATCCACTTTCCATTACTTCCAATGGGAAAGTTCGCTTCAGGTTAAGTATGGACTTCCGGAACCAATTACACTCATACCTCGGGTTAATTACGCTTCAGTTTAAGTACTCCGCGAACCGTCTGGAACGGATTAATCCACGTTCCATTACTTTCATTGGGAAAGTTCGCTTCAGGTCAAGTACAGGCTTCCGGAACCAATTGTGTTTGTAACCCGAGGTACCACTGTACTGGTTTGTGGCAAGCTGTGCCCATTTAAGAATGAGCAACATGGGTCAAGTCATGCATGTGCATGAACGGAGACCTTTTGGCTCAGGTAGACAGCTTCCTTTCTGAAATTGTGGCAAACCACTTGTTGATTTTTAAAAAAAAACACAAACCCAATCCTTCTTTAAATGCACGTGTTTAGACTTCGTTATTTCTTGAATGCATTCAAATGATGATCCACCAAGCAGCTCCATCATCCTTAGTTATACCTTGAATAATAGCTGCTGAGCTCTCATTGCATATGCAAGAGGACCAATTTAGTGGAAAGTTATTTCTGGCAATGCAGTGCTCAGAATCCTTTATGCCTAGTTACTAATGATGAGGTTACTTCATTTTTTTTTTATTGTTGGCAATCCAGGTAGGTCTCTTGGTCCACATTCTCAATATCTTTTCCTTTACTGTATTTATTTTTAGCAAACAGTTCCTTGGCAATGTTCTGCAATCCTTCTAGGACCCAAGCAA
This sequence comes from Zootoca vivipara, assembly GCF_963506605.1. Taxonomy (NCBI): domain Eukaryota; kingdom Metazoa; phylum Chordata; class Lepidosauria; order Squamata; family Lacertidae; genus Zootoca; species Zootoca vivipara. Next base: position 62,821,106 of record NC_083285.1, on the reverse strand, counting down.
GCAGGGCACAAAGGGATTCTTAGAAGGTGATATATGTCCCTACCCAGAATTATCTGTGATGTCCCCTCTAGCTGGGTCTTCTACTGCACACTATTTCACACAAACCACTGGTACATGTATAGAAACAGCTTGTACCTGTGTGCAGTGTAACATGTGAATAAGCCTACAGCGCTTCAGTAAGTAGTGTGAACATTTCATTCCATTATCAGAACCTCCCAGCAAAATGCAAGGGACTCTCCTGTTTGCAGCCTGTGACCATGCTGTATCTGTAGTGTTTTGACCCTTCCGGGTTGCCGTACCTGAAAGTGCTTTCTTGGCAAGCTTTCAGACTCTGTATTTTCAGCCTTGGGAAAGTTACGCCGGGCTGAATGAGGCTTGTGGGACCTTAGCTGCCACCCCTGGCATTGCTGTGTTGAGCAGAAGGTTCCTTCTGAACTCTCTGCATTTTAAAGACATGCCTTAGAATTATTTCACTACCACCAAATTCTTGTTCTCGCTGTTGAGGCATTTCTGCCTTCCTCTCTTAATGGCAAATCACTTAGTGCAAGTTGCTCTTTGAAGAAGGCAACTGCTGAGTCACCAGAAACTGGATGAGTCGCTTATGATGAATTATGCTCTGTAGCTTTATGTACAAGAGAAATTATTCATTTCCCACACCGTCTTTGTCAAATACCCATTTATCTCAGTAAAAGCATTGATTTCGCTGGGCTTCACATGGAAACTGTCCTGGTTTGTGAAACTTAATTTAGCAAGCTGTTGACAGACAGAAGTACCCCCCCCCCCAAAAAAAAAAACCACCACAAAACCTTTCCTATATGCAGAAGAGGTTGTTGTTTCAGTATTGACAGAGAAGTAGCTTTTAAAGATAAGCTTGAATCATGCAGATGATTTGTCATCGTATGCACAAACTGGAATTTTGAACAGACACTGGTATTCAGCATAGCTGCCAAGTCTCCCGTATTCCCCGGGAAACCCCCGTTTTTCCAGCTGCTCCCAGCCGAAAAAACCGATTTTTTTTGTTTTTTCGTGGTTTATTATGGCGCAGCGGCCATTTTAGAACAGGGCAGAGCAGCATCAAAAGTCGCTTCTGAGCATGCTCCACCCAGTTCCAAAATGGTGACAGCGCTACTTCCGGTCTGCTACTTCCGGTCCAGTCCCTTATTTCTCAGGCCGGAACTTGGCAGGTATGGTATTCAGTTTCAAGATGGAGGCTCTGAGGCCCAAAAGGAAATGGAACCCTTTGACCTGGAAGCACTTCCCTGTACTATCTCACATGTAAACCCATCCTCACACTGGTTACCAGTTCATCATTATGTGCATGCCAATATTTATGTGCCCCAAAAGGTACCAACCATGCATATGATTATATATTGACAGACGTGGAAGGACCTCAATTATTTTTATAGGTATAAAAAACGTTTTTAGCAAAAACTACCTAGGGATGAGGGATTCCCAAAACAGTACAGTGTGTGGTATGAGGTGTATAAACTCCAGGAGCACTAGGTATCATTAGACAAGTGAAGGGCGAATAAAGCTTGCTTTCTGTTTTAGCCCAGCATGGTGTCTAGGTTTATTAACTACAAAATGAGGACTCAGTGGGCACAGAACGGCCACTGAAGGTTTTATCCCCATGTGTCATGGATGCTTTAGTTGAGATTCCTGCATTGCAGCGGGTTGGACTAGTCATCTGCTCCCTATAGGTGGTTGAGCTTTCTGAACACTTTTCAAAGCCACATAAAGTTCTCAGCTACATTAGTAAAGTGTTTTAAATGCGTTATAACACTGTGACACCAGATGGCGCTGTGGAGTTCCATCTTTCGGCAGCGTGATTTCCCATTATGAAGTTTGCAACACATTTTCCTGAAACCTTTTTTTAAAAATATGTCTCTAAATCCAGCCGTAGAAAGCATTACAGTAATCCAAAGTGTAGGACAAATGGATGGTGTATTCTTGCTCCATCCAACCAGTCAGCCATGCCCTTTCCAGACTCGGTCAATTCCACCCCCCTCTCCCTTTGGTTTTCCATCCCTCCTCCGATGGCTGTTCTGTGCCCACCGAGTCTTTATTTTTTGTTGTTATTTTTATTGGGTTTTATAAACAAGAATGTTATACTAACAAGTATGCCAAGTTTTCTCATGTCATTTGTATATCACAAAAATAGCATAATAAAGGTGGGAAAATATCTACAACGTAAGTTTCATTATTAGTGGTCAATGTATAAGTTCTTGGTTTAAACAATTAGGAAGGAAGGAAGGAAGGAAGGAAGGAAGGAAGGAAGGAAGGAAGGAAGGAAGGAAGGAAGGAAGGAAGGAAGGAAGGAAGGAAGAAAAAGAGAAGAAGAAGAAGAAGAAGAAGAAGAAGAAGAAGAAGAAGAAGAAGAAGAAGAAGAAGAAGAAGAAGAAGAAGAAGAAGAAGAGGAGGAGGAGGAGGAGGAGGAGAGGAGGAGGAGGAGGAGGAGGAGGAGGAGGAGGAGGAGGAGGAGAGGGGGGGACTGGAGAGACCTGTCAGAAGTAGGCATGGACCAATGGTATCAAATAGTGTGGGAAAGAACCTTATTAGAAAAACTAACCAATAAACTGAAACTTACACAGGGACAAATAGAAGAAGACTCCTTCAACCTGGTATGGCTCCCCTTTATCACATCCACTGCCCAACAAGACAACAACAAGAATCCCTCAACGGCATACGAATTAATGGCTTTGCTGCCAACATCTCGCCTACAACAAAACACAAAGGGAATGTGTGGGCTGGCTCCTCGGGAGATATATCAGAGGATGTGTACATCAGCATCTCTCAGAGGGGTTCCACACACATCCCTAGGCTGCTATCGCAAAAGTAAAGTGAACTTCAAAGTGAATTTGGAGGTTCCTCCTTAGGTGATATATCTGAGGAATGTTGAAGGAGTAAAAACAAGTTTTAATAAAACTGATTGAATTTGGCTTTTTGCTCAGAGTCTTTGTGAAACCCTGAGGCTGGCCTGCAGAGCTTCCTTTGGCAGCATAGGACTCCATCCATCAAAAAAAGCTATTTCAGTGCTACTGTGTGGTCTGAACCACTGGAGGCCAATAGGGGTCAATCTCGGAGTCTTGGTAGACCACAAACTTGACATGAGTCAGCAGTGTGATGCAGCAGCTAAAAAAGCCAATGCAATTCTGGGCTGCATCAATAGGAGTATAGCATCTAGATCAAGGGAAGTAATAGTACCACTGTATTCTGCTCTGGTCAGACCTCACCTGGAGTACTGTGTCCAGTTCTGGGCACCACAGTTCAAGAAGGATACTGACAAGCTGGAACGTGTCCAGAAGAGGGCAACGAAAATGGTCAAAGGCCTGGAAACGATGCCTTATGAGGAACGGCTTAGGGAGCTGGGTATGTTTAGCCTGGAGAAGAGAAGGTTAAGGGGTGATATGATAGCCATGTTCAAATATATAAAAGGATGTTATATAGAGGAGGGAGAAAGGTTGTTTTCTGCTGCTCCAGAGTAGCGGACAAGGAGCAATGGATTCAAGCTACAAGAAAGAAGATTCCACCTAAACATTAGGAAGAACTTCCTGACAGTAAGAGCTGTTTGGCAGTGGAATTTGCTACCAAGGAGTGTGGTGGAGTCTCCTCCTTTGGAGGTCTTTAAGCAGAGGCTTGACAGGCATATGTCAAGAATGCTTTGATGGTGTTTCCTGCTTGGCAGGGGGTTGGACTGGATGGCCCTTGTGGTCTCTTCCAACTCTATGATTCTATGATTCTAAACCTGCTGGAGACATCCTGAAGTTCCCTGGACCAAGCAGAATGTAGCAGGCAGCAAAGACAGCAGATGCACCAGATTAGGAGATGACATGAAGAACAGCAGGATGAGCATTTGGGGAAAGCAGTCCAAGGAGTGCTGGGGCACAAGCTCAAGAACCACAGACAGCCAACTTACACAGCTAATGGCCAGAGCTAAGCCACAGGTCAACTCTGTGTCCAGGGCAACTGTTTATCAGCTCCATCTGGTATGCAGGCTGAGTCCCTACCTGCCCACTGACTGTCTCTCCAGAGTGGTGCATGCTCTAGTTATCTCTTGCTTGGACTACTGCAATGCGCTCTACGTGGGGCTACCTTTGAAGGTGACCCGGAAACTACAACTAATCCAGAATGCGGCAGCTAGACTGGTGACTGGGAGCGGCCGCCGAGATCACATAACACCAGCCCTAAAAGACCTACATTGGCTCCCAGTACGTTTCCGAGCACAATTCAAAGTGTTGGTGTTGACCTTTAAAGCCCTAAACGGCCTCGGTCGGGTATACCTGGAGGAGCGTCTCAACCCCCATCGTTCTGCCCGGACACTGAGGTCCAGCTCCGAGGGCCTTCTGGCGGTTCCCTCATTACGAGAAGCCAAGTTACAGGGAACCAGGCAGAGGGCCTTCTCGGTAGTGGCACCCACCCTGTGGAATGCCCTCCCACTAGAGGTCAAAGAGAACAACAATTACCAGACCTTTAGAAGGCATCTCAAGGCAGCCCTGTTTAGGGAAGCTTTTAATGTTTGATGGATTTCTGTATTTTAGAATTTCTGTTTTTTTGGAAGCCGCCCAGAGTGGCTGGGGGAACCCGGCCAGATGGGCGGGGTATAAATAATATATTATTATTATTATTATTATTATTATTATTATTATTATTATTATTATTATTATATATGCAGGCCACGATGTCTGGGCCAGGTTCATGAGGCCACAGTTTCCTAGCCCCTTGACTTTGACTTTCTGTGGCTTCTTGGCAAGCCAAGCAATGAATTTCTTGACACGTTTTTGTGAGATTTTAAGAAATAGGTTTGCAAACTGATGTGGGAATATGGCAAAGTAAGGTTACCAAGTGTCCCCGTTTCCCGGGGACAGTCCCTGGATTTACAGCTTTCTCAGCATTCACATGTACATAGCAAACAATAAGTGTCCCCGGATTCATTGCAAAAAAAATCTGGTAACCTTCTGGCAAAGTGAACTTAAAAATGGGAAGCTGTGAAGAACCAATGTTGAGATTTGCCCGTCCCCTATGAAGAAGAAGGGGGAAAGACAGCAGGAAAGAGAAGGGCTTCCTGAACCTGGAAAGTGGCTTTTGAGAAATGACATTCAGGGCAAACTTTCTTTTTCTGGACAGGGAATTGTGGGGCGGTTTGCAAACGTGCCTGTCAAGACTCTCGGTGTTTTCTGGGCGCTCAAGAACCACGCTTTACAGATCCCAGTGACTTTTAAAGCTTGAGCAAAACAGTGTCCAGCCAGTCCCAACCTCTCTTCATACCACCAAACTCAGCTGGGAGATCAGTCATTACTAGTAGCAACTCGTCCCCTTTGAGGCTGGGTTGCATCAATTCAGGGTGCCCAAGCCCCTCGGACCCTCATAGAAACTTTGATGCAAGTCCCACTTCATCCACAGACTCTCCGGAGCCATGACTGGAAATGACCAAGTTGCATCTCCTTCCGTTTCACAATATGAAAAATGCACTAGGGTTTCTGCTCTGCTCCCAATGTAGTGCTATTGACATTAATTATCCCTATTGTTTCCATTCACTGATCTTTGAGGAACAATTTAGTTGGGTAGGTGGGGGTTACTGATAATATCAAGAACATGGTGTAACTATTACTGTCCATTGTCTTCTTGCTTCCCAAAAAAGGAGAGAGTGAGCAAGGAAGCTGAGGCCATTGTCCTTTACACGGTGCAACATAATTCAGTACAGAGCAAAACCGCTGTAACATGATAAAAAGATCTGGGCAGTGATTGAAATAATAGCAGACTATTTAATTGCTAAATTACAGTGGCGATATTATGAAATAACACATTATATCCGCGTTTATAACAAATTAATCCATCATGATTAAAGGTCTCACAATGAATACCAAACGAATTAACACATGATTGGCTTTTATAAGAACCCCCCGTAACAATTATGCCACTGAATGAGAGCATTAACCACCCCACGCAGAAAACGCCAATCTCAAAAAGAGAGATTGATAACTCTGCAAAACAGTGTGAAACTTGAGACTGGGAGGATTGCTGCTGGATCAAACTGAAGTGTATCTCGACCAGTCTCCTCCTTCCACCAGTGGCCAGATAGAAACCTTGCAAAGGGGAGTGAAGGCCTGACCCTTTGCTGCTGTTTACTTGCATCCACTCCTTGGAGATATACTGCCCCTGATCACAGAGGCTCTACTTAGCTCTTGGACATTCCCAATTCAAACATTGTGGCATAAATTACCGGTAAGCATTTCTTTCCCTACCTACACATCACTAAAGTTTTGTCTGCCTGTCTCTGTTGTTGTTGTTTAGTCGTTTAGTCGTGTCCGACTCTTCGTGACCCCATGGACCATAGCACGCCAGGCACTCCTGTCTTGCATTGCCTCCCGCAGTTTGGTCAAACTCATGTTGGTAGCTTCGAGAACACTGTCCAACCATCTCGTCCTCTGTCGTCGCCTTCTCCTTGTGCCCTCAATCTTTCCCAACATCAGGGTCTTTTCCAGGGAGTCTTCTCTTCTCATGATGTGGCCAAAGTATTGGAGCCTCAGCTTCAGGATCTGTCCTTCCAGTGAGCAGTCAGGGCTGATTTCCTTCAGAATTGATAGGTTTGATCTTCTTGCAGTCCATGGAACTCTCAAGAGTCTCCTCCCGCACCATAATTCAAAAGCATCCATTCTTCGGCAATCAGCCTTCTTGATGGTCCCGCTCTCACTTCCATACATCACTACTGGGAAAACCATAGCTTTAACTATACGGACCTTTGTCGGCAAGGTGATGTCTCTGCTTTTTAAGATGCTGGCTAGGTTTGTCATTGCTTTTCTCCCAAGAAGCAGGCGTCTTTTAATTTCGTGACTGCTGTCACCATCTGCAGTGATCAAGGAGCCCAAGAAAGTAAAATCTCTCACTGCCTCCATTTCTTCCCCTTCTATTTGCCAGGAGGTGATGGGACCAGTGGCCATGATCTTGTTTTTTTTCTTATGTTGAGCTTCAGACCATATTTTGCGCTCTCCTCTTTCACCCTCATTAAAAGGTTCTTTAATTCCTCCTCACTTTCTGCCATCAAGGTTGTGTCATCTGCATACCTGAGCTCTCTATTTGGTTGCAAGTTGCTTTGGGTTACCCTGGGCAAGATAAAGCGAAAAACAAGTTAATAAATAGATAGATAATAAAGCCACAAATGGCTTTCCAGAGAGCTTATGATGGATGAACCTGACAGTTCCAGTTTCCTTAATCCCTCCCCTCCCATATGCATTATTGGTACACTTTTTGTTGTGTTGCTGCATCGCAAATTTCAGACAAGTGGGCATTTCAAAGGAAAGCTGGTTTTCATTTAGTGCATTGTCTTGGGAAGTCTAAGTTAGGTGCGTCCACATTCAGATGTGAACCCAACCAAATTTCTCCCCCATCCCTGGAGAGCGTCAACAGTCTAGCAATTAATGGAGACATATCCACTTGCTTATTGCAGCGCTGCCAACCTGCATCCTTGGCTTATTAATTCCTCTCACCAGCACAACTAGGTTGGCGTCTTCTAAATTAAAAACAGTTCGCCTTAGGAAAGATTGCCAACAAATTTGTACATTAGAACTCTCTGGAGAGGCAACTCTTGCACACTGCTGCTGTCGCTGGGGAGGTGTACATGCTTATCCTCCAGGAAGTGTCATCTGCCAATTATGACAGCTACAGATTTGTATTCATTTATGAATTTGCAACTTACAACTGTGGCTAGTTAACACTACAATTCCCCGCAGGAAGAGCCACAGGATGGTGGGTTTGCATAATAAAGGAGGACTCTCAAGGAAACACATTTCCCACTCCTCCTGTTTCCATGCCCAACTTGGTTAGCAGACGAGTTTCATGACTGGCCACACCACAATTTCAGTTTGCATGGGTGTTTCCCTTAATTGTCTTCATCAGTATGTGTGAATGTCCATATCACTTTTGCATGTTTTCCCTTGCTCTCAGGGGCTTGCTCTCAGCACCTATCATCTGATTGGCAGTAAGAGCAACCCCCACCAGTCTTTACCTGCCCCACACATGATCTCAGGTGTGGAAAAGATGTGTGGTTTGGGGAAGATGGCCTTATGGCCCAATTAGGCTTGGGGCCAGAAGCTCCAGGCCAATGCCAGAGGGGACAATCAGCTCAATAAGATGCTAGAAAATAAGCATTGTAACGGGGCAACCTACTGTTTGTTGCAGACACCTATCTCCATCAGTCCACCAAGGTTACAAGGAGGTTCCTCCTCTCTGAAGCAGCATCTCCTCTCTGCGGATAGGCTCCTCTCCCAACATAGGCGGAATTTCACAAGCCTGCTGGCCTTCAGTGACGGAATGTGCACTCCTTCTGCCGGCCAGATGGCACTAATGTTGACATTAAGAGCGAGGAATGAGACTCATCTATTTGCTCAGACTTTTGCCTGAAGGATGAGAACAAGCTGAGCCGAGTCCCTAATAAGGAAGGAGGATGAAGGGAGTTCACCGGTTGACATTTGTCCATTTGTTTGGAGCTGTTGTTTTCCTGTCTCTTTGGTCTGCTTTCCAAAGATGTGTTGTGCGGCTGGCTTTTGCCCATACATCAAAGCAAAAGTGACAGGCCCATATTGTCCGTGTTGTTAAGATACTGGCAGGGGCAGGAGAACAAGCCCAACTCCATGGTGTAAAAAGCCCAGATCCAACCAAGTCTTTTGCTTTGCTTGATTCTACCAGCCCATACTCAGGGACAGGGAGCTTTAGCTCTAGGGGGTCAAATACAAGTCTCCAGGCTTCTTTGTCTGGCTCTCAGGACCACACTTCTCAAGGCACCACCCCTGGATGGCTCAACTTTACCCCTCAAGTGCTATTTGCATAGCAGGAATGTTTCTTTCAACTCTGGGAATGCCTCTTGGTTTCTGGAATGGAGCACAGAAAGGGATGTGTGAGTCTTTATAGAAACCAGCAGACCGACTGTTGGATGATCTGGTCTAGGACCTTCCCTGGTATTGATGTCAAGCTCACCGGTCGGAAGTTAACTGGGTCTTCCTTCTTCCCCTTTTTGGAGATGGGGGACAACATTTGCCTGTCTCCAGTCTGTAGGGATCTCACCTGTTCTCCAAGAGACAAATAACCTCTAGCTATGTCCAACATAATAGCCTCTAGCTATGTCCAGCAGTGGCACATGGTCTCTGGAAGGTTGTCCAGAAGGGGAAAGGGGTTCTGAGGCTTAGAAAGTGTGATGTAGAGCATGGGACTCTTAATCTCAAGGCCGTGGGTTCGAGCCCCATGTTGGGCAAAAATATTTGTTCATTGCAGGGGGTTGGACTAGAAGACTATAGCCGCCAACATTTCTCTGATGAAAATAGGGATGTCCTATTATAAAAACATAATATAATAAAACATTAAACATTTTTTTTAAAAAACTTTCCTATACAGGAATGCCTTCAGATGTCTTCTAAAGATTGTTTTGTTACTTATATTCTTGGCTTGTGTGTTGCATCATTCTGAAACCTTCAACATTTCTCTGATGAAAATAGGGAAATTCTAAGGAAAAGCGGGACATTCTGGGATCAAATCAGAAACCAGGACAGCTTCTGTAAATCCAAGACTGTCCCTGGAAACTAGGGACACTTGGGGGGTCTGGAAGACCCTTGTGGTCACTTCCAGTTCTACAATTCTATGATTCCTGTGCACACCCTATCAAACACATGCTATTCTAAATAAACTTAAATTGGGTCAGTGGTTGAATGCTTGACTAAACGACACACATTTGATAGGTTGCTCTTCAGCTGTGCCCTGAAGAGTATTTGCTCATTAAGCGTGTGGGTCCCTTTGGAGTTCAGAAAACTGGGTTTCTTTCTAATCGTTGCCCTGCATGACATAAAACATCTGGTTATAAGAAGGAGCATTTAAAGCTGAAGTCCTATGTGCAATGGAATAACCTGTTCTCAAAATAACAAGACTTACGTGCTGAGGAAGGGAGAATGAAAAGTCCTTTCCTCCTCTGTAATTTCACTAATTTTATGAACTTCTTTCAACTACCCTTGAAATTCTTATTGGAGCTTCCTCCCTCTTGGACCCAATTCAAAGGCTATGAAAGCAGAGGGCCTTTTCTGCAATTATTTTCAGGTGCGTAGAAGAGATTTCAGGAGCGGGGAACTTCTGGGAAATGTGGCGTGGACAGCCACTTACCTGCTTCTCAGCACAAAAATCGCTGCCAACACGTGACACAGCAACGTTGTTAGTGGCAGCCCTGTGGCGGTCATTTCCCCTCACAGTGCCCCTCTTGGAATGATGCTACGGCCACAGTGGGAGGGAGGTTAAAAAAAACGAAACCCGCTCTGCATTATTCTCTTTTGGTCGGCGGTTCAAATCCTCGCAACAGAGTGAACTCCCATTGCTCAGTCCCAGCTCCTGCCAACCTAGCAGTTCGAAAGCATGCAGTGCAAGTAGATAAATAGGTACCACTCCAGCGGGAAGGTAAATGGCGTTTTCGTGCACTGCTCTGGTTTCGCCAGAAGTGGCTTAGTCATGCTGGCCACATGACCCAGAAAAACTGTCTGCGAACAAACGCCAGCTCCCTCAAGATGAGCGCTGCAACCCCAGAGTTGTTTGCAACTGGACTTAATTGTCAGGGGTCCCTTTACCTTTACCTTAGACCAGGCACCCCCAAATTGCGGCCCTCCAGATGCTGGCTAGAACAGCTTCAGAGCTCTGTGTTCCCCAGAGCTGTGCATGAACCATGCCTTACCCTGTGTCTTGACTCACTTTGTCGTACATCCAGGTTGAGATGGACAGCAGTCTCCCAAGAGGGAATAACAATAACAGTTTTATACACAGACTAAGTAGATGCAAGAATATCAGTGGAGAACATTGGAGAACAGCCTTTACCAAAGGTGTCATGGACTAGTCATGCGGTTCAGATGCTTGGTTATCATTTTCCAAAGCAACTAATCTAAAATGGAAAGCGTAATGCTGGTGGTCAACAAAAGAGGTTTAAAGACTCTCTCAAGGCAAATCTTAAAAAATGTAGTATGGACACTGACAACTGGGGAAAACTGGCCTGCGAGGGCCCCAATTGGAGAACAGCCTTTACCAAAGGTGTAATGGGATTTGAAGACGCTCAAACTCAGGACGCAAGGGAGAAACGTGCTAAGAGGAAGGCACCCTTGGCAAACCCTCACCATGATCAACTCCCGCCCAGAAACCTTTGTTCCCACTGTTGAAGGATGCATGGATCCAGAATTGGACTCCACAGTCACCTATGGACTCAGCGTTAAGACCGTGAATTCACAGAAGACAATCTTACTCGGCTATGAGTGATCACCAAAGAAAAAAGTAAGATGATACACAGACTAAGTAGATGCAAGAATATAAGTGAAAGGTGACTATATCCATACATGCCAATACATGATACATGACTTCTTAATGAGATCCCCCCCCCCCTGCACATTCTCCTTCTGAATCTGCTTCAAATACATGCCAGGTGCTCCTGTCTTAAGGCACTCCTTTATTTCTCTTTTCCAAATCTTCAGTATCACTTTTTAAAAATAGGTTCCTTGGCATCACTTCAAGTTTCTTGCCTGCTTCGATTTCGTTTTCAGTTCTGAAAATGTACTCTTTTGGAAATCTATAAGGAAGCTTTCAGCCCTGGACTTAGCAGTCTCTTCTCAACTAAGCCAGCATTTTTCCATTGGTACATCACAACTCCCAGTATCTATCTATTCGGTTCTCCCTTTCGGTTCTCCCCCATCTTCTAGACAACTGGGATAGCTCAGTTGGCAAAGCATGATACTCTTCATCTCAGGGTTGTGGATTAGAGACCCACATTGAGCACGATTCCTGCATTGCAGGGGGTTGGACTAAATGACCCTCATGATCCCTTCCAACTCTACAATTCTATTCTATTCTGTATCTGAAACGAGGATAATAATTCTGCTTTCCTGTGCAGGGTTGTTGTTAGGAGCAGAGAGATAAGTGTAGGGTGTGCGATGTGGCAAGACACTAAATATCTAGGCAAGCACTGTGAAATGACAGTGAGATGCTAAATGTTGACATTTACTTTTCCATATGTCGAAGGCAAAACGCACTGACTTTTGTGACAGTTGCTGCACAAAGCAGACATTTTATTTTATTTTATTGCAGCAGGGATTGGGGATGTCTTTTTTATCTAGGACTCTACCTGTAATTACTGACCACTGATCAAGCTGGCTTGAGTTGATGGGAGTTGGAGCCCATTGACAGCTGGAGGTCCACCACTTCCCCATCCTTGATATCTGCTTTTTGACTTTCAAAAAAATATTCAAAGAGCTGCTCACAAGTCAGCTTGCCAAATATTATCCAGATCACAATTCCCGTGGTTTCATGAGCCTCTGGGTGCTGATGGAAGGCTTGATGTGACTCTTCACCACCCCTGATAAGCTTGGGTAAGAAAAGGAAGTGGCGGGCCACAAACTGTTGAGGATTTCAGTATGGTTCATAATGTGGGAATGTTCAGGGAGGCAGGAGAGGACATATTGTTTGATAATATCCTTCCTAACTTGTGCTAGCAAGCTCTATAACTTAGCAGAGTTTTACATTCCCCTTTTAAACCCACATCGGGTAGCTGGTTGCAGACTTGCTTAAACCTCTTAATGTTAGATTCCTGGTAAGTCCCCTTATGTCCCTCCTAAAAGAATAAACACACCACAATCTTGTGTAAAGTTTATAAAAGACGTTTACTCACACATTCAGTTCACAGATGGATCCCTGAAGGCAGACTTAGTTACAAAGTATATACATGTGGGTCTATCCTATATGGAGATAGTCCCGTTGTCCTCTGTTGGCTGAACAGAGCATCTCTAGCTATAAAGCTGCTGGTCCTACGATGGAGGAAGTCAAAAAGAGAGAGGGTGCTCTGTGCCCTGTGCTTTTGTTACCTGCATAGGTAAGGTCACACCCACCTCTAGTCACATGCAAAAGGAAGTAAGTCCCAGCCCAGGAGGAAAAAGGAATTTCCGACTGGCTGGACGAAACATCCCCTTGCATGTCCACTCTAGGAAAACAAGGAATGTTCTACTTGACTGCTACTTATGTATCACATCCCACACATAATGGGAACCTTGGAACATATTTTCATGCCTGTTGGGAATGCAGAATTGTTTATACAATTTGGGCCAGGGTCTTTGATATTATCCTCAAAATTGTTAAACAGCCTCTCCCGCCAAACCCAGCCTTATCCCTGCTTTCACCAAACCCAGGACTCAGCTACATTAGTAAAGAAAATGCTTTTTATATGTGTTATGACACTGTGGCACCAGATGGCGCTGTGGAGTTCTGTCTTACGCCAACGTGATTTCCCACTTTGAGGTTTACAACAGGTTTTCCTTTTTGATGTGTCTGGATCCAGTCCCAGGTTTGAATCCTACTTTTCAGCATAAAGATTTGATTCAGCAACAACAGCCTTTATTGCAGTCGTAGACCAGCATAAGGAGGGAGGAGTACAATAATTTTAAATCTGAAAAGGTTTTTAAAAAACCAAAAGGAGTTAAAACAGAAAGTATATATAAAAGTCTATGAGAGCCCAAAAGAAGCTAAGAGAATCTAACAGAAGGGTTAGGAAGATTGGACAAGAGTGGAGGAGCGTAAAGGGTTAGTATAAATAAGACTATAGCTATCAGTCTACATAGCACTCTGATACGAATGCTCATTATATCTAGTTTGTGGCACAGGTCATCCGACGAATTCTGAGCGCTGCTGTGCAGAACCTGGCAACGTTGTATGTTGTAGCAGGGTTGGTATCTGAAAGCAGCAGGGAGGTATAGAATTGTCCTGTGCACCCTGGGTACTTATGGAGTAGTGGGGAGATGAGGCTAAAAGAGTGTCTCTATAATATAGGCACTGGAGAAGCACATGCTCTGTTGTTTCTATTTTTCCAGATTCTGTTTCTACTGGTAGCTGTAGAAAGATCTACATTGGCTCCCAGTATGTTTCCGAGCACAATTCAAAGTGTTGGTGTTGAACTTTAAAGCCCTAAATGGCCTAGGTACAGTATAGCTGAAGGAGCGTCTCCACCCCCAATCTTTCAGCCTGGACACTGAGGTTTAGCTTCGAGGGCCTTCTGGCGGTTCCCTCCCTGCGAGAAGCCAAGTTACAGGGAACCAGGCAGAGGGCCTTCTCGGTAGTGGCGCCCGCCCTGTGGAACGCTCTCCCACCAGAGGTCAAAGAGAAAAACAACTACCAGATTTTTAGAAGACATCTGAAGGCAGCCCTGTTTAGGGAGGCTTTTAATGTTTAATTGATTATTTTATTTTTTCTGTTGGAAGCCACCCAGAGTGGCTGGGGAAACCCAGCCAGATGGGCGGGGTACGGGGTATCAATATATTATTATTATTATTATTATTATTATTATTATTATTATTATTATTATTATTATCTCATGATAGCGTAGCACTGGAAATCCCAAGTGGAGCTGCCTCTTGAGATATGATATTCAATGATATCTGGGATATATTCAGAACGACTAACTGGGCTTAAGAAGAGTTGCGACAGGGGTTGTTAAGGAAAATACCTTTGATAAAACCTGGTTTCCCTTCTTTTTATATGTAAAGAGAAAAGAAAGTAAAGCTCTCCCAGCTGTCCTGTTTATGGAGAACCTATATGGACTGACAACATTTTTAGACCATATAAAATGACCCGATAAACTTAATGCTATGTTCTTTTATCGGTGGAGACTGTATTGTATACCGGTAATAAAAAATTATTATTATTATTATTATTAATAATAATAATGGACAAAATCCATGGTGGGAAGGAGGCTCATTCTAAACTTTAGAAGTATCTAATCTCTGAGGTACACAGGGCCGATCTCAGTAGCAAAATCCTTATTCCAGGAGAGGGGACAGAAGGCCTCAAAAATCCTTTAGTTATCACTGGAACAGTCCCCAGAGGGTCACCTGACATCAACTGAGCCCAGAAGCCCAGCTCCCATCCTTCACCACAGGCCCATATAATAGGGCAGCCATCTTGGGAAGCAGCCATCTTGGGTGTTATGGAAGGGGAACAAAGTGTTAGTACCGTAATTTGATTTCTTAATATTGCACTTTTAGTGCCAGGGTGATAGAGAGCTACTTGAGAATTGTTCTGTCTCAGGGTCCAAAACAACTTGATTCTCTTTGAATAATATGCACCTCGATGGGAGATGTTGGGTGGTGGGTGCGATTTGGTGCTCCACCCCAGGAGCAAAAAGTCTCCGGCCTCACATCAAACGACAACTGTTCTGTGAGAAGGAAGAGGAGTGAGAAAGACAGAAGCTCCATCTGCACTGTAGAATTGAAGCAGCATCATACCACTTTAAACTGCCATGGCTTCCCCCAAAGAATGCTGGGAACTGTAGTTTAAGGGTTCTGTGAGCCAATAGGAAACATTGCTCCTGTTTCAGAGCTGCAATTCTCAGGGTTCTGTAGGCAGAGGAACGGTGCTGAGAACTGTAGCTCTGTGGGGGGAACAGGGGCTGAATTTTGAGGTCATTATAGAAAGGGAATGTATAAAGAGATCCTTAGCCAAACCTTCACCTAGTCCTTTTTGTCCCATCACAGAGCCCCTATTCCCTGGGAAGAGAGATTCATTGTTAAACCGCTCTGAGAATTCTAGCTCTCTGAGGTGGTTTCCTTACAACTCAGAGCAGCCCTAACAAACTACACTTCCCAGGATTTAATCAGACTGAGGAATGCAGGAGGCAGGGGAAGACAGTATCACATGCCTGGATTGTTCACACATCCATCAGAGGGCTCCAGCTACAAAAGCTGAGGCTGTTGAACTAACTCATGGCCTGGGGTGTTGTTGCTGTTGGTCATGGTAATAAATTTTTGCATATTTATTTTGAATTTTATTATTTATGTGGAAATTGTTTGATTTGGTTGTGCACTTTTTGATGTTTAATTTTTTGTTTACGACTACTTTTGTAGTTACATTTCTAGTTATGCAATTTTTTATATACAGTGGTACCTCGGTTTATGAACACAATTGGTTCCGGAAGTCTGTTCATAAACTGAAGCGTTCATAAACTGAAGCGAACGTTCCCATTGAAAGTAATGGAAAGTGGATTAATCCGTTCCAGACGGGTCTGCGGAGTACTCAACCTGAAGCGTACTTAACCCGAAGTATGAGTGTAATTGGTTCTGGAAGTCCGTACTTAACCTGAAGCATACATAAACTGAAGTGAACTTTCCCATTGAAAGTAATGGAAAGTGAATTAATCCGTTCCAGATGGGCATTCGTAAACCGAAAACTCGTAAACCGAGGTGTTCATAAACCAAGGTTCCACTGTATATTGCAAACCGCCTTAAGCATGCTTTTAATTTTGGAAAGGCGGCATACAAGTAAAATGATTTGAAATGGATGGCCATCACCATTGCACCTTTTGCAAGAGCAGATTCCATAGCTTAATTCTGTGCTGTGTGAAAAACTACTTCCTTTTGTCTGTCCTGAATCTTCCAACAGTCTGCTTGCTGAGCTGGCTACAGATGCCTTTTGGCCTCCTTTCAGCACGGCAGGATCTGTGTTTGACTAAGTACCAGCTCAGTGGACAGAAGAGGAGCCCTAGCCTGTCACGAGGCAGGGGTATGGCAGGAGAAAGCAAACCACAAAAGCTACTTGCAAGCCCCATATCTTCATTAAAACATCAGCTCGCCTACTGAAAGTGACAGTCCTAACAGATAATCCCCAGCACCTTCATGAAAGCTAATTGCAGAAGTGTCTAGTAGCTGCTCCTGCTGTGTGTCCTTTTGCCCCCAAAATAGCCTTCAAACGATCAAAATCAGAAAGTTGCCATCCGGCTATATATCAGGGATGGAGTAGAAGTTTGTTCAGCTTGCATTTTTAAGCAAATTGGTCTCGTTTGCACCTCTTGTACTAATATATGGAGCAGAGTTTAATCAACTTTTGCATTTTCCACTTCTCTGAATTTGACGATGCAATCTTTGGCTCAGAGACTGTATCAAAATTCATTTGAAATTAAGACAAAATAAGTATAGAAAAGGGTGCAGTCACCTGATATACATATTTAAATGCATATTTCATGATATGGATTTATGTATTGAGTTTTTACACACACAGAGCGAGAGATAATTGTAGAGTGATGATAATGGAACAGACTGATGAATGAACACATATGAAAGTGGAACAGGGAGGAAATAGCCGATGGTTTCAATTCAGGCGGACGGAGGTATGTGTGGTCGAGCATCTGCTTTGCATGCAGAAGGTCACGGGTTCAATCCTTGGGATCGCCAAGTAGCATTGGGAGAGACTGCCAGTCAGTGTAGACAATACCAAGCTAGATGGACCAAGGTACAAGACAGCTTTCTATGATCCTATGGAACTGGAGGTACTGGGTATCGAACCTGGGACTTTCTGTGTACAAGGCAGATGCTTTACCACTGAGCTACTGCCCTTCCCCAAAGAGAAAGAGGGGTGAGCTGCCCACTCAGTACAGGAGACAAAGGGAACTTTTTTTTCCCCTGAATGAGTCAGAAATCACACCTTTGGGTGGCATCCTCATCCTGCTCTGTTTGTGCTTTCACCCCACCTAGCACCCCAAGGGTCCTTCCTGTCTTTTGGCTGGGGTGAAATTTCAGTTTCTTCCCTCTGTTAATTGTTCTCGAAAAGGACATCTGTACAACGGCGGGTAATGTTGCAATTAACCCTGAACGGAGCACGGGAAATAATGGAAGCGAAACATTCAGCAGTGCTCCAACTCGAGCAAAATCCTCAGGCACAGCAGTCCCTATTTAAATCAACCCTAAAGCCATCCCTTCCTAATGATTTGCAAAACTGACAGGTTTATTCATATGTTTCAGCATGCACACTTAGCCCCCGAGGGCCTTGGAACAGTTCCTTCCCAGTTCCTGGGGGAATTCATGCAAATACTGAGCTCTTGACTTAAAGAGAGTTTCAGGCACTGTGATAACAAGGAAACGGCAGCTCAGAAATTGAGGAGCAGTGAACCAGGGATGGAGTGGCAGTGGTTAGTTCCACAGCAGCCCAGTTGCTCTGTCCCCAGAGCGAGGGATCAGGAAGACATCCGTCTGGTTCGTGTTTTAATACAAAGCTACTTCCCAAACCAGTAGGGGAACAAAACTGCAATTGCCCTCCCAGATTCTCATCTCTATATTTTGCAATACAGTTCTCAAAAAAAAGGGAGGGGGGAGCATAAGACAATGCCATGCACACACTTAAAATGTGCATATAAGTGATTTTAAAAATGACTTCTATTGGGGGGGGGGTTGCATACACAAATGAGTACATTGAAAGAAATGCACATGAAATTCGAACGGACTTTTGTATGGACTTTGAAAAAAGAAATCGCAAACTGATGCAAAAATGGGGTGAACTGGACTTAAAGTTCAAAAAGTGAGGAACTAAGAGGAACCAAAATCGGCAAGTTTTTTTAAAAAATCTCTAGCCAGTCATGCAGGAAACCACAGAAGGATGCTGACTTGGAGAAAGCTAGTTGTGTTGAAAGCAGCAATCTCATGCACTTTTACTTGCAGTATCCCACACTTTAAAAGCAGAGACATCACCTTGCCGACAAAGGTCCGTATAGTTAAAGCTATGATTTTCCCAGTAGTGATGTATGGAAGTGAGAGCCGGACCATCAAGAAGGCTGATCACCGAAGAATGGATGCTTTTGAATTCTGGTGCTGAAGGAGACTCTTGAGAGTCCCATGGACTGCAGGAAGATCAAACCTATCCATTCTGAAGGAAATCAGCCCTGGGTGCTCACTGGAAGGACAAATCCTGAAGCTGAGGCTCCAATACTTTGGCCACCTCATGAGAAGAGAAGACTCCCTGGAAAAGACCCTGATGTTGGGAAAGATGGTTCCGATCCACGGACCTCTGAAAAGCGTGAAAACAGGCACGTAAACAGGCACGAAAACAGGAGAAGGGGACGACAGAGGACGAGATGGTTGGACAGTGTTCTCGAAGCTACGAAAATGAGTCTGACCAAACTACGGGAGGCAGGAAGACAGGAGTGTCTGGCGTGCTATGGTCGACACGTCGACCAAGAGTCGGTCACGACTAAACAACTAAACAGCATCCCACACTAAATTGAACGGGCCCTACTTGCAATAGGATTGGGGTTGCATTCAGCCACTAGCACACTAGGTTAGTTGAAACTGGCTGATAGTAAAACAACTGCATCAAAACATTCATAGTTAAGATATTTATAATAAACAAGCCCATTGAAACAGCATAACAGTTTTTTTAAAAATAAGATAACAAGTTCAATTCAGGGGCATTCTTACCTCAACAGGATCTGGTGGGGTGCCAATAGTGATGGGGCGTTTTTGTAAGTTTCATAGGATTAGGGTTGTATTCAACAAGGTTTCACCCAATGTACACCCCCTGAAATTCATGGCCTTATCTTAGCTCTATTAATGTCAACGGGGCCAACTCTGCATAGAATTTACATATGTTAATGGTTTATTGCATTTATATGGTATTCTACCTTTTGTCTCCAAGGAGCTCCAGGTGGCATACATGATTCTACCTGCCTTCCTATTTAATCCCCGCAACAACCCTGTGAGGTAGGTTAGGCTTAGAGGCATTGTCTGGCCCAAGGTCATTATATGAGCTTCATGCTGGACTGGAGATTTGGTCCCTCAGGTCACAGTTTGATGTTCTAACCACTACACCACACTGGAATGCAACCCTCAATCTGTAAGTTCTTTTGAAATCAGTGGGGCTTATATATGGGTAACACTTCCTTTCCATGACAAACTTGGAGCCAGCAGGAGGTTGTGGCATTTTTCTATATCCCCTGCTCATTAAGAGGTTGGGGATGAAATAAAATGAAAACCACAAAGAATCAGGCCTTGTCCTTAAAACCAAAGTAACTTTTCTCCACTGCATTCACCAAGGGGCAGCTGTTACACATTGTAGCCTAGAAAGATAATTGAAAGAAAAATTGATTTTATTGCCTGTAATAAAAAGCAGCTCTTATTACTCTTACAAATTACTCATAATTGCAATTGTCTGGAGAGAGTTTTATCAGCCTGAGTGGGACAGAGCTAAGCTGGGCACACAATAGCTTTTCGTGGGTGATGTTTTAACAATGGAGTTTGCTGTTAATGGCCACATAAATTAACTCTGCATGGCAAGCTATGGGTTTCTATAGCTTTGCTAGGCAGAATCTAATAATGTGCATCGCCAGTTTTAGATTTAGCACTAACTTGGGAAAGATTGGCAGACTTGAGTCCTCCTCAGGCTTCCCTCCCCTGCAATTCTGTATCTCGCTAGCCTGGTACTTGAGTCTCCGATCCAAGATTTCACTTGTCAAAACTTTCTGTGATCGAGGAGATGCTGCAAAGGGGAAGCCAGAGTGAAACACCTGGAAATTGATTCCAAGACAGGGGTGTGGTGGCTGAATGCAGCCCTCCAGGCTTCCCCATCTGGCCCTTGGAATTCTTCCTGGGCCACATCCCACACCAGCCCTGCTTCACCAATTCCTTGAGTGCTTATGCCTGCCTGCAGGACAGAGAGAGATGTATGTGAGTTTGTGCCGAAACTATCCTCCTGGCAGTTTGAAAGCATGCAGTGCAAGTAGATAAATAGGTACTGCTCCGGTGGGAAGGTAAACGGCGTTTCCGTGTGCTGCTCTCATTCGCCAGAAGCAGCTTAGTCATGCTGGCCACATGACCTGGAAGCTGTACACTGGCTCCCTCAGCCTATAGAGCGAGATGAGCGCCACACCCCTAGAGTCGTCCGGGACTGGACCTAATTGTCAGGGGTCCCTTTAACTTTACCCTTCCTTACTCATATTTGTGAGTTCAGCAGAGTGCATCCCTTTGCAGCGTAAATGGGAGGCTTAGTTTAAGTAAGCCAGACTGGATTTTCCTAGTATCTCCCCCTTTTTCTCTCCCTTAAAACAATACAGTGGTACCTTGGTTTAAGTACACAATTGGTTCCGGAAGTCTGTATTTAACCTGAAGTGTACTTAACCTGAAGCGAACTTTCCCATTGAAAGTAATGGAAAGTGGATTATCCGTTCCAGGCGGGTCCGCGGAGTACTTAAACTGAAAGTACAGTGGTACCTCTACTTACGAATTTAATGCGTTCCAAACAAACATTTGTAAGTCAAAAAATTTTGTAAGTCGAATCCCATAGGAATGCATTGGGAGAAAAAATTCGTAAGTCGAAGCAACCCTATCTAAAAATTCGTAAGTAGAAAAAATCCTATCTAAACCGCACCCAAGATGGCGGACGGAGCTCCATTCGTAAGGAGAAACATTCGTAAGTAGAGTTATTCGTAAGTAGAGGTACCACTGTACTCAAACCGAAGAGTACTTAAACCGAGGTATGACTGTAATCACACAAACAGTCCTGTAAAAGGTAAAAAATAACATTGACTCGTTCAGGATACTTGCTGAAGAGCAACAGATTCAGCAGCTTTGTTCAAGATGGCTTAAAATGGTCACAGTTACAAAGACATGCTTAAGTCTAGCTTAATATGGTTTCTGAGCAATGGAGCTCAGGCATGCAGATATCCTCACATTTCTGGAATGAGGTGAAAGAGGAAAGAGCAAGGAGGAAGCGCCCAGCCAGGTGAGGAGATTGTATGTGGCTATGGCCTCCCCCTGTTAAGGAAGAGTGGGAATGTCTGTCAGAGTTCTCTCTAGCAAACTTAGAGGAAAACTCTGAGCTTCAGCTCCTTTCATATGCCTATCTAGCAAATATGCATTGCTGGTTTGACTGCATTGTAAATATCACACACATTTGTGTTCGTTGTTCTGCTCACTTTTTCCTTTCACTGCACACAGCACCACCATGTAGCCCACAGAAGGTTGTTCCAAAGGGAACATGGCCCTTGGGCCCCAGTAAGGGCATGAAGAGCAACAAATGACACCTGGGTGGCTGTGCCATAGCCTGGTGGTTATTAGCCGCTGGTGGCATGGGGACAGGCTTCTTCATCAGTGGCACTAGATGATTAAGGGTCTGGAAACCAAGCCTGATGAAGAACAGTTGAGGGACTTGGGTATGTTTAGCCTGGAAAAGAGGAGGCTAAGAGGAGATGTGATAGCCATCGCCATATCTCAAGCAATGGAGCAATATGTTTTCTGCTCTGGAAGGTAGGACTCGAACCAAAGGAAAGGGGATTCTGACGACACATCAGGAGAAACTTGCTGACAGTAAGAGTTGTTTGGTATTGGAACGGATTTCCTCTGGAGTTGGTGGACTCTTCTTCCTTGGAGGTTTTTAAGCAGCGGTTGGAAGGACATCCATCATGTATGCTTTAGTTGACATTCTGGCATTGCAGAGGGTTGAATTAAATGATTCTCGGGGTCTCTTCCAACTCTACAGTTCTATGATTCTGTGACTAATACCATGGAATGTTATCCTTGCTAACGTTTGAAAGACCCCATCAGTATTGACACCCCACCAGATCCTGTTTGGCTCATTGAGCTTGTACTCTTATTGTTTTAACTGTTTTTTTTAACCATTATGCTCTTTTAATGGGCTTGTTTATTAACAATATTTTAATTATGGGTGTTTTAATGCAGTTGTTTTCCTATGGGCCAGTTTTACTATGGGCTAGATTCAGCTAAGCTAGTGTGCTAGGGTCCTGCTGGTGCGATGGGGCTTGCCCCCTGCTCCTTCCCTTTGTGCCCCATCTGCCTCCCCCCAGATCCAATCTGGAGGGTTAGGAGAACCCCCAGAGCTAGGCACATGTAGGATAGAGGGGAGGTTGCTCCATCAGATAAGCAGAAATGTTTGCACTAACAGAAAGAATCCCTATGTTTCTCTGAGCATTCTAATTAGGCAAGCAATGATAAGATTCGGAGGAGATTAGAAAAGTGTGCCAACAGAGAGATGCAACTACGCAGAGCTCTTTCCCTTTTTTCACCATGCATTTTCTTGGGCCAATGCTCCAGTAAAACAAAACAAAAAAACCATGCCAAATTATAACCAGATGGATGGTGTCATCTATAGTAGACTTTTAGACATCTATTTTAAGCATTTAGCATTTTGCTGATTACCCCTTTGGAGACAAGCTGAGCTACCTTTTTCTAAGTTATCATTTTCAGGTTTCTCACAAACCCAAGGGCAACTCGGCAGCGGCACTTCAACCCTTCTTGTGTTTATGATGCAAAAAAGGGAGAAGGTCAATTAAAATTTGTATCTCTACTCCTCGCCTCCAGTAGTGCCAACTATAACTGTGTCTCAGAAGATCAAAACAATTTCTCCACTTTTTCATTGCATTTTCAACAGTGGTCAGCCAGATGCATTTTAAAACTCATAAGCAGGGTGTGAAGACAACACACACACACACACACACACACACACACACACACACACACACACACCACTTCCTTTGTTTGTTCTTAATATCTTGGCCAGGACTTTAACTAGGCTGGATTGTTATAAAGAATGAGGAGTTCAAAAGTTTTTTTGTTTTGTTTTTGTCAGTTCTGCACACCTGAAAAATACACACTTACTGGTCAGACCAGTAAAATATTGGCTGGTTGGAACTAAAACCCTAGTTTATAGCTATTCTGGGGAATGTAATAGCTTCATAAATATTTCAAAATATTCTGCTTCTCCATATGGCTCTTTCATTTGTTCTTATCCATAGCCTCTTAACTAAACACAAAGATTCTAGTAGGAAGGTTGTAATCATGCTTGACAGACATTTTAAGAATGGTATGTAATTCTCATCTGAAATAGTGGTTTAATTAAATACACACACACACACACACACACACACACTTATATAACTTTGCATCTTCCTAAAACTCATGAAGTGAGACTGACATCCTCCTTCTATAGGATTTGATTGACGGGAAGGAACAGATTGACTTGGCATGTTAGTAGAGCTCATTAATCTTCTTCAAGTACAAACTAGAGAAACACAGAGTTTTCTCCACAAGCTGTTCCCAGAATGATGCTTCAACTATTTGGACTACTAGCAGTCAAATGTCATAGACAAATAAAGAAAGGGAAGTGCAATATTTTATTTTTATTTTTAAATATGTTCTGTTACCACTTCTGAGCCCAATCCTTAGATTAGGAAGCTACACTGAATGCAGGAATGTTCTGGTTCAGAAAGCTTTTGTGAAAAGGTTTTCTGTTGTCTTTTGTGCTGATTATGGATGGATGAATCTGTCTGATCCAAGTAATTTTCACATACGCTCATGCGTATTTGAATCAATGTGCAATTTTTTAACCAAAAAAAAATTAAATGCATATTTTGAGCATATTTCAAATGCATTTTGATGCTGCTTTTTAAGCGGAAAACTGCAGCACAACATTCAAAGTAGGGTGGAATCCAGTGACTTTCCAATCCACACATTAGCCAGGGAAGGTTCATGTCACATTGTTTGGGATTGTAATTCACAAAGATCAAACTAAAGGGTGTGAAGCAAAACTTGAATGAGCTGCAGTTTGGGTTCACTGGGTTCCAAAGAAATAAACTTGTACAGAACCATGGAGAGTTCCTAGGTAGCAGAGAAGTTGCCCCTGTCTATATCCCCACCCAACATAAATCTGACCACTTCCTCTTACCAGCAGATAAACCATACTCATTCCCTAAAGAAATGTGTGGAGGGAGAAGAAACAAATGTAGCTAATCTTATCTTAAAGAGCATCTGCAGCCAGAAGTCACAAGAAGCTTGGAAGCCTCATTTGGAAGAGAAAAAGTACCTGAAAGAGGAGTAAGTCTTGCTGAGAAATGCTTTCTTAGTGGTTAAAGTACCGAGGCAAATGGAGGAGGGGAGGGGGAGAGGCAGCTGAGGAGATGTATTATACTGGCTGCATTCCAAGAAAACTTCTGTGTGGAGAATTTGGAAGAGGATACATTGTGCTTAAAAGCCCTCAGGAAAGAGTATGACACTGATAGGAATCAATGCAGGAAATATGACAAGCACTATATATATGTGAATGATGTGAAGACTGCCAACATGCTTCAGAAACCGTAAGTCAGCGCTCATAAAAAAGCAAGAAGCTTAAGCAACCTGTTGCCAGATAGTTCTAATGCCCACAAACTTCCAGACTTAGAATTATTTCCATCACAGCATCATTCAATCCTGAGATCCTAGAGCAGGTGTAGGAGGGATCCACAACCCACCAGGAAAGGCTGCTTTTCAGCCAGAACCATAGCTGCCAAGTCTCCCGTATTCCCCGGGAAACCCCCGTTTTTCCAGCCGTTCCCAGCTGGAAAAACGGGGGTTTTTTTGTTTTCCCCCGGTTTACTTACCAGCCCGGGGGGGGGGGCTCCTTCTGCGCATGTCTGGAGTCTCTGGACATGCGCAGAAGTGATTTCCAGCGCGGTGGCCATTTTGGAACTGGACATTGAAAGTTGCTTCTGAGCATGCTCCGCCCAGTTCCAAAATGGCAGCAGCGCTATTTCTGGTCTGCCGATCCCTTATTTTTCCGGCAGGAACTTGGCAGGTATGGCCAGAACTCAGTTCTGGTACCTCTCAGGTGAGCATCATTGCTGTTATAAAAGAACAAGGGAGGCATTCTTGGCGAGTTCTGGCACCTCTTTTTCTAGAAAAACAACGCTGCCTCCAGGTATCGTTGGACTTCAACGACAGCCAGCTTGATCAGTCAGGGACGATGAGATCTGTACTGAGGAACATTGAGAGGACCACAGGTTTCAACCACTGTGCTGGGAGAGGGATAGTGATACATCTGAAAATGGACTGAAAACTCAAGCCTCTTATGGCCACAACAGGGAGGACAATACATGGCTTTATTTCCTTCCCACCTTGCTTTCAGAGCAGATCACCCAATCATTTCACCCTAAGGACATAAGAAGAGCCTGCTAGATCAGGCCAATGATCTAGTACAGCATCCTGTTCTCACAGTGGCCAACCAGATACCTGTAAGAAACCTGCAAGCAGGAGCTAAGGAGCAATCTCCAGTCCTGTGGCTTGAAGCAACTTGTATTTGGAAGCATTACTGCCTCTGACTCGCAAGGCAGACCATAGCCTTCATGACTAGTAGCCATCTCCTCCATGAAGTTGTCCATTTTCTCCTTTAAAGACATCTAAGTTGGTACCCATCACTGTCTCTTGTGATGGTCGGTTTTGAAGTTTAACAATGCGCAATTTACAATTACTGGTTGTGCTGATTCGTGAGAGTTCACAGAGAAGTTAAATAATAACTAAATAAAGCCACCTTCAAATATCTCAAGGGCTGTCACATGGAAGAGGGAGCAAGCTTGTCTTCTCCTGCTCTGGAGGGTAGGATTCGAACCAATGGTTCAAGTTACAAGAAAGGAGATTCTGACTAAACATCAGGAAGAACATTCTGGTAGTAAGCGTTGTTCGACAGTGGAATGGTCTCCCCTCAGGAGGTGGTAGACTCTCTTTCCTTGGAGGTTTTTAAGCAGAAGTTGGATGGCCATCTGTCATGGATGCTTTAGCTGAGATTCCTGCATTGCAGAGCATTGGATGAGATGACCCCTGGGGTTCCTTCCAACTCTACAATTCTATGAAATAATGTCTGTGGTATCTCTTAGCATTCAGCATAATTAAAAATAAACTGGACCTTTAAAAAAAATCCCAAATAGTTTTTTAAATAAAAATTTATTCATTTTATAAACAACAACAACAAAAAAGAAATACAACAATACAAACAAAAGCAAACAACACCTTATATAAACCTAATTTCAATTAACATCATTAAGTGACTTCCCTCGGTCCCTTCCTTCTGGATTTCATTATAATTCCTCTTTAGCAGTTTAGTCATCATTGTCATTAAACGTTTGTTAATTTAATTAATCCATTTCCTAATAACCTTTCCTTTAATTATACATTTACTAATTCTACCTTCAAATCCTAATTTTTTTACGCTTTAGCCTATACTATCTTCACTAAGGAAGTTATTTTTCTATATATTGCATTTTTTTCAAATATGCTTTAACTTTTCCCCAATCTTCTTCCACCGTCTCTTCCTTCTGGTCACGTAGCCTCCCCGTCATTTCAGCGAGTTCCATATAGTACATCATCTTCATTTGCCATTCATCTATTGTAAGAATTTATTGTGTCTTCCAATTCTTGGCAAGAAATGGTTTTGAACCAAAGGAGGGGAGCAATAACTCACTGGAATACATCATTTTCTTCTGTCACCTATCAGTTGGGCTAATTGCCTTAATGGAACCAACCCAAGTGCCAATGCAGTCAAGGTGCTGGGAACCCATTTAAGCTCACAGATTATGTTCACAGAATTGAGTACGCTGCTTAATCGCTGTACTTACCCGCCTGTGAGTGAACCAGCAATAAAAAACCAAGCATGGTTTAATGAACCAAGTATCTCCTCTGCTGCCATCGTGTATCATGGGATGTCAAAGGGACAGTACATATTTCCAATTAGCCAACACCTTCACCGAGAGCAAGGAAAATGAAATTAAAATTTATACGCCACAGATGTGCTCTTTATTATCATTATTCTACCATGGCTGCCCCATATGGATGTAGAGAAGCTGATTTGGGATGTTGGATCATGACCGCAATATGGAATTAATCATCCAGGAGCGGCCAATGAGAAGCAGGACAAAGCCTGGTAGATGAAGGGAACGCTATGGATGTAGCATATCTTGATTTCAGCAAGCCCTTTGACAAGGTGCCCCATGATATTCTTGTAAAGAAGCTAGTAAAATGCGGGCTAGACAATGCTACCATTCAATGGATTTGTAACTGGCTGACTGACCGAACCCAAAGGGTGCTCATCAATGGCTCCTCTTCATCCTGGAGATAAGTGACTAGTGGGGTGCCACAGGGTTCTTTCTTGGACCCAGTCTTATAAATGACTTGGATGATGGGTTTGAGGGCATCCTGATCAAGTTTGCAGATGACACCAAATTGGGAGGGGTGGCTAATACCCCAGAGGACAGGATCACACTTCAAAATGATCTTAACAGATTAGAGAACTGGGCCAAAGCAAACAAGATGAATTTCAACAGGGAGAAATGTAAAGTACTACACTTGGGCAAAAATGAAAATGAAAGGCACAAATACAGGATGGGTGACACCTGGCTTGAGAGCAGTACATGTGAAAAGGATCTAGGAGTCTTGGTAGACCACAAACTTGACATGAGTCAACAGTATGATGTAGCAGCTAAAAAAGCCAATGCAATTCTGGGCTGCATCAATAGGAGTATAGCATCTAGATCAAGGGAAGTAATAGTACCACTGTATTCTGCCCTGGTCAGACCTCACCTGGAGTACTCTGTCCAGTTCTGGGCACCACAGTTCAAGAAGGATACTGACAGGCTGGAACGTGTCCAGAGGAGGGCAACCAAAATGGTCAAAGGCCTGGAAACGATGCCTTATGAGGAACGGCTTAGGGAGCTGGGCATGTTTAGCCTGGAGAAGAGAGGGTTAAGGGGTGATATGATAGCCATGTTCAAATATATAAAAGGATGTCATATAGAGGAGGGAGAAAGGTTGTTTTCTGCTGCTCCAGAGAAGCGGACACGGAGCAATGGATTCAAACTACAAGAAAGAAGATTCCACCTAAACATTAGGAAGAACTTCCTGACAGTAAGAGCTGTTTGGCAGTGGAATTTGCTGCCAAGGAGTGTGGTGGAGTCTCTTTCTTTGGAGGTCTTTAAGCGGAGGCTTGACAACCATCTGTCAGGAATGCTTTGATGGTGTTTCCTGCTTGGCAGGGGGTTGGACTGTATGGCCCTTGTGGTCTCTTCCAACTCTATGATGCTATGATTCTATGAACTTTTTAGAATAATCAAGTCGATAATGTCCATAGAGGAACAGCCATGACCCCCCTGCCGATTTGGATACAGTAATGGAACTGGAGGCCCCTCGACTGTCTTCAGGTCCAGTGTTGGACCATTTCAATCAGATACTCCTCACTGATGTGGACATATTCCTCTGAGCCGTTATGCCCACCACTTGCTCCCTTGGCCCGTGCCCATCTTGGCTGATTAGAGCATGTCCAGACGTCATGCGGGTCCCCCTGGCTGAAATCATAAATTTGTTCCCTTGGCACAGGGACATTCCCAGAGGAGCTGAAGGAAGCAGTGGTGTGTCCACTCTTAAAGAAAACTTCATGAGATCCTTTAGATCTAGCCAATTACCCCCCAGTTTCGAATCTTCCATATCTGGGTAAGGTAACTGAGAGAGCGGTTGCTGAACAGCTTGGTAGGTTTCTGGAGGAAACATTGGCTCTAGATCCATTCCAGTCCGGTTTCCGTCCTGGTTTTGGGACCGATACGGCTCTGGTCGCCCTAAGAGATGATCTCCGTAGACAACTGGACCGAGGTGGGTCAGGACTGCTGATTCTTTTAGATTTGTCAGCAGCCTTTGACATGGTCGATCACGATCTTCTGGACCACCACCTTACCAACGTGTGGATTCAGGGCACATGTCTGGTCGGGGACAGAGGGTGGCGCTGTTGAGACAATCACCGAAACTGGGAAGCCAACAGCCCCCTTCTTCTCTCCCTCCAGTAGCCCGTGTCTCGTACGGAACACGACCCAGGGACCGCAGTAGCCTGGGCACGCAATTAGCAGAGATTATCCACGCAGTGTTAGCAGTGTTAGCGGAGAAGACGAGGCAGATGAGAGGCATCTTGTATTTCCATAAGCAGTTTTATTTACAGCATCTTAGAACACTCGGAAGAGAGAGAGAGCAGTGCTTCTCCTCCTATATATATATAAAAAACCCTTAACTTCAATAGCAATACAGCGCAAACGCAAATGCATAGACATGTGACACACTATCTCAGCAACATGTCTAACTCTTAAGGTATAATGCTTAAGGTGGAACTGAATTTACCAACAGGCGCTTGGGAGGGAGATGTTGTCGCAGCACTCCTTGGTGTGTGGAGTGCTGCAGGGCGCAATTCTTTCGCCGATGCTTTTCAACATCTTTATGTGCCCCCTCGCCCAGATTGTCTGGAGATTTGGGCTGGGTTGTCAGCAATATGCTGATGACACTCAGCTCTATCTGCTGATGAACGGCCACCCCGACACTGACCAGATGCTTGGAGGCTGTGGCTGGGTGGCTTCGTGGGAGCCAACTGAAATTAAATCCTTCGAAGACAGAGGGCCTCTGGCTGGGTCGGGATGGTACAGGGTTGGTATAGGGTTGGGGGACCAACTCCCTTCTGAGGCTTGCTTCCTCTTCCATGTGACAGCGGGGGCTCAATTCTTGCCAGTGCCTTCCGTTAAGTTTGGGTGTAATCCTTGACGCCTCCCTTTCCATGGAGGCGCAGGTTGCAGCAACAGTCAAGGGGACATTTTTCCAGCTTCGCCATATTAAGCAGTTGGTCCCTTACCTTTCTCGCCTCGACCTGGTGGAATGCTCTGTCCCACAAGACTAGGGCCCTGCAGGACTTGATCTCCTTCCTCAGGCCCTGTAAGACAGAGCTATTCCACCTGCCTTCAATTTGAATTAGCCTGATCCTCCATTCCCTTTTCCCTTTCCTTTTTCTATGAAGAAACCCTTCTGGGACCCCACATTTAAACTCTTCCCTGGTCTCCTTACTGGCCCTAGCAGGACCAACTTGGCCAGTTAGCCCTGGTGATCACTTGACATTTACTGAACTGAGTTCCCCCCTCCCCCAAAAAATAACCCTGGTTTTTTTAAAAAATTATTGACATGGATGCTACATTTGTGTTGTATTTTATGCTGTTTTTAAGCTGTTTTTAAAGTCACTTTTAATTAATGTTTCACATTTGCTGTTATGTTAGCCGATCTGAGCCCGGTTTTCAAACCGGGAAGGGCAGAGTATAAATATATTATTATTATTATTATTATTATTATTATTATTATTATTATTATTATACATCCATTTCAGAATGTCATTTTATCTACATGAAGAGGACACTTGCAGTCCATTAAAAATGACCCGCAAAATCAATTAAATGCAGCACAGTTGAAGAAACAAATGCACACACAAAAGTGGAATCTTTGCAAGGTTCAGAACGTTCAATTAATTACTGCCTTGTGAATTAGAGGCTATTTAGATTGCAGTCTTTTGATTGATCTGAACTGTATTAGCCTCCAGCCAACAAACTGGTGTTATAAAAGACTATGAGGGGGGGGGATTTTGACCTCAAGGACAGGTGAAAAGAGCCTGGAACAACATGGGAAAGCTTTTTTTTTTGTCCTGAAGATCCAAAAAGAGGGGGGGGGGGTTAGAAACCTACATTTGCAGTACCCCCTGTCCCCCTTTGGTGACTGTCAGAAGGAACAGGAAGCATAACTCAGTCTCTGTGCTTCCAATAGCAACTTGGTGGCCAGGCAATCTAAACCATGTATTAAGAAAAAGCTGGATTTTGCAACTAACATAAAACATGCACGTGGATAAAACTTTTCGCAATGCATCTTATTTTGCATAATTTATTCCACTATGTGCAATGTTTTGGTGAATTCATTCTAGGCATGAGAAGAGACAAGGTGGTGGGCTGGTCCTAAATTCTCAGAAAGTTGGGATGGATGGGGGCGTCTGTCAAGTTAGGGGTTTCTCTTTTTTTCTTTTCTTAAATTCACATTTCTGTATTGGTATATAATTGTTTATTTGTTATTAAGAAAGGCTCACATCAAAACTATCGGGCATTTTAGTGTGCATTCCTCTTAATATCGACACTTTTTAAAACATACATATATACATTACATTCCTCCCACAGGAGCCCAGGGCAGCAAACATGCAAGTGATAAAAGTAAACAATTAAAATATCTACAGTCATCTAAAAACCATTCCAATACAGATGCAGATGGAGAAAGATGTCAACGTGAAAGGCTTCATGAAAGACTAAGGTCTTCACCTGGCACTGAAAAGACAACAGAGATGGCTCCTGCCTAATATTTAACGGGAATGAGTTACTGCAGGAATAGGCAAACTCAGCCCTCCAGATGTTTTGGGACTACAACTCCCATCATCCCTAGCTAACAGGACCAGTGGTCAGGGATGATGGGAATTGTAGTCCCAAAACATCTGGAGGGCTGAGTTTGCCTATGCCTGAGTTACTTTATTGTGCAGGATGGATTTCTTGATATGATAATATTTGCAAGAGGCCATCACCTACAGTATCGAATGATCTTTTAATCCCAAACTGCATAGGATTTATACAGCAGAATCAGCATGTTGAATTTTGTCCATTAGTATGCTTGCATGCATTCATTGTCCTGCACACTTTCCCCCAATATATCCATATTTGTACACGTTGCAAAACAGAGCACTGCTAATTCAGGCATGCCTTTCTGCAAGGGGCCCCCTGTGTTGCCACATGGTCAGCAGTGCTTTTCTTGGGGGCCACTGGCTGGCAGTCACCAGAGCTGTTCAACAGTGGAACAGACTTGTGGGAGGTGGTGGTCTTTCCTTCCTTGGCGGTTTCTAAGCAGAGGTTAAAGGACCATCTGCCATGCATGATCTCGTTGACATTCCTGCATTCCAGGGGGTTGGATTAGATGACCCTCAAGCCCCTTCCAACTCTGCAATTCGATGACCTATGGCTTTATGACGTAGACCCAGAGGAAGGGCTGAATGGGTTGTAAAGAATCACATCAAGAGTAGGTACTCCAAGTGTAGCATCTTAGCCAGTTGTTGTGGCTCCCCTTCCAATGGCACCCCCTGCCAGCAACGAGCCTCCCCCTTCAGGGAGATAAACCCTCTGCAGGTCTGGCTTAAAGAATCTGGAGGGAAGGACAGGGCTCATGGAGGAAAGGCTAGGGTCTGGGGTGACCTGGGAGTATGCTTAAAGAAACTGAGGAGGACACTTACAAAGGCCAAAAATAGTCACACCCTCTATCACCCCCAAACAGAAGAGCTGCTCCAGAGCCCACCTAGAATGACCAGGTCAGGATTATACCTGTTGAGGCTACATCCCATCGCCCGTATCATTTGCATTCTAGGCCCATTACCAGGGGCGTACCCAGGATAAAAATTATGGGGGGCAAGGGGCGGGGGCAAGGGGCGGGAGGGGAGGGGCCACAGTGGGAATGTGGGCGGGGCTACGTTGCCTGCACTGCCCAGCTCTTCCGAGGAGGCAGCCCCAGGCTGCTTAGCTGCTTAGCGCTCCTCCGCTTACGCTCCCCGCGCGCCTCTGGAGCTTCGCGCCGGGAGCGAGAGCCTGGGGTTGCCACGCCTGCGCCCCTCAGCCTTTTGCTTCTGGGGGGGCAATTGCCCCCTCCTGCCCCCTGCCTACGCCCATGCCCATTACCACATTTCTCTGTTGTTTTTCTGCTCTGCGGTGGACTTGTGGTACGCGTACACACACACACACAGCGAGAGAGAGCTCCCTGGTGATATTTAAAAGTGATGTCTTGGAATATATTTCACTCCAAGCTGGGTTATTTGACCTCCCGTTTTGAAATATTTTAGTAGTGGGGTGCCAGCAGGGTGTCAAAACTGCAATTACTAGCTGCATTTTTTTCATTTTCCCTTTTTCCCCTTTTTGCTTTTTTTTGAGAAAGGCTTTCACAATCATCATAGTAATAGTATTATTATTATTATTAGAAAAAAGCACCAGAAATCTATTTATTTATACTAATAAATACTAATCTCAGCGCTCCCTGTGCTTTTCAGACGTCTGTTTAGAATTCTGGCGGGTACAAAATCTCTCACATCTCTAAGCTCAAAGGAAAACTGGGAGTTATTCATCATTTTCTATCGGACTTTCACCCCCTGATCCAGTTAAATGAGCCAATTGTCCTGACCAGATAATGAGAAACAACATCAATTTGACTGCATTCTGGTGCACCATGCTGACCAACCGATTGATAGTACTGTATCACTGGTTTTATAAACAGGGCTATCAGCCAAGCCTGAGACCTTCTACAGGAGCAGCACTGGTTGTCCCTCAAGTTGGTGAGGCTCAGGTGACAGCAGCAAGAAGCAAAGCCTTTGTTGTCGTTGGTCTAGGCCGGTAGAATTCAGAGAGATTCAGCAGGTACCTTCTCTTTTAACCTTTAAACATGCTATGGTAAAGGACTGCAGCTCAGTGGTAACATAGAACATCTGCCTGGTAAAGAGGAGACTGAGAGGAGATATGATAGCCATCTTCAAATATCTCAAGGGCTTTCATGTGGAAGATGGGGAAAACTTGTTTTCTCCTGCTCCGGAGGCTAGGACCCGAACCAATGGATTCATCTTACAAGAAAGGAGATTCTGACTCAATATCAGGAAGAACTTTCTGACAGTAAGAGTTGTTGGACAGCGAAACAGACTCCCTCGGGAGGTGGTGGACCCTCCTTCCTTGGAAGTTTTTAAGCAGAGTTTGGATGGCCATCTGTCATGGGTGCTTTAGTTGAGATTCCTGCATTGCAGGGGTTTTGGAATACCACAAATAGATGACTCTCAGGGTCCCTTCCAACTCTACAATTCTATGATTCAAACAGTGGTACCTCGGTTTATGAACACAATTGGTTCCAGAAGTCTGTTCATAAACTGAAGCATTCATAAACTGAAGCGAACTTTCCCATTGAAAGTAATGGAAAGTGGATTAATCCGTCCCAGACGGGTCTGCGGAGTACTCAACCTGAAGCATACTTAACCCGAAGCATGGGTGAAATTGGTTCCAGAAGTCTGTTCATAAACTGAAGCGTTCATAAACTGAAGCAAACTTTCCTATTGAAAGTAATGGAAAGTGAATTAATCCGTTCCATTTGGGTCCGCGGCGTTCGTAAACCGAAAATTCGTAAACCGAGGTGTTCATAAACCAAGGTTCCACTGTATTATCTCCAAGTATCACTGGGAATATGTAAGGCATCTTCTTATATTCCTGTGTACTAAAAAAACACCAAGATTATACCAGCAATTAAGAAAACATATTTTTGTAATAATTAGTTGATGATCTCTTAGTTTAAGTTTTGTACATGGTTTTTTAAAAATTGTATATAGCTTCTGTTGTAAACTGGTATGAGTAATTTATTTTTAATGCTGTGGTGAGATGCACATGCACATATTCAGCAGTTGCACTGGGCTGGGAAGGAACCCTATGCAAAGCATCATATGAGCACAACCTTCCCAGCACAGTGCATATGTACCTTCTGTCTGGATCAGGGCATGACTGTAAAAAGGTCAGAAAGCAAAGAAGGAACAGATACAAAGAACCGAGAACCATGCATTATTTAGACGATTCTCTTGCTATTTGTTGTTGCTTGTAACTTTTTAGGCAGAAAAAAATCCCAACGAAAAAGGCTGCATTTCAGACTGAATAGAGCCTTTATTATTTGGCTGTAGTGTCAGGAGTCAGGAGTTGAGTCAACAACAAGTCCCAAACCTGGAATTTGTTAAGGAGGGAGTCAACCTGCGAGGCACAACCCAGCCCCAGCTAAGGCAGTGGTTCACAAATAGGGGGTACCATGACCACCCACCGGTGGCAGTGGGGTTCCCTATAGGGGTGCTAAGAGGCAAGTGGGCAGCAGGGGACACCGGAGGTTTAAATGACAATCATTCTTTGAAAAGCTGGTATCTCTGGATCAAGTTTGTCAATTTTGTTGAGCTGATTAAACTTATTAGTTCTAATTGGATTTTGAATAAATGTGTGCAATGAATAGTTACTGTTTGGGAACTACTGAGCTTAACGATGGAAATGCAAGACAATCATTGAAATCAACGCTGGAGACTTTTCAAAACTGAAAAGTGATCAAAGATCATGGGGCAAAGACTACCAAAATTCCCAGTCGTGCCTGTTCTCTGGTCTGAGCAACAGGGCTTCGACCAGGACATTGAGCACCTTACTTAACAGAATCTAGGCTGGACAAGAGCATGGGGGCCACTTTCCTGTGATTGAGTCAACCAATCAATCAAATTAGTTTATTACAGTCATGCACCAGCAGTTGTGGTTGAGTCTATGACACTGCTGTCATTTTTCTTTCTCAAGACCCACAGTCAGGACATAGCAACCACATGGGCACTCCCTACACAATAATCTGGGCCCATCAATGTTTGCATGTTTAAGGACCCATGCTGTTAGCCCTGCCCATGTGCTGGCACACTTTTGAACCTTACAGCAATGGAAGCAGCACTCAAACTCTTGTTGCAATTGCTAAGGGCACCTGAGTCAACCTGGATATTCTCCCCACACTTATTTTGCTGAGAAATCTGGCATGCAGGAATCTGAATAAGCATTTATTATTATTATTTTTTGCAAGATTCTTTCATTAAGCGAAAGCCCTAGCACACGCATGGCTTTGTCACCTCTCCGGGTTTTTTTCTTTCCTTCTAACTCTGGAGACAATACATAATACCGAGGCTTTTCTTTAATGACACCATTAGTATGCAGTTGCCCAGAGAGCACCTGTGTTTACCAGCACTGGTGGTTTTTCTCTGTCAAGTGCAAATCCATTGAAATTAAAGGAGCAAGGTTCATTCATTGGATGTATTTATCAGATTTAGATCCCACCCTATCTGAAAACAGCTCAAGGTAGGAATAGCCTAAGCTTCTAACAGCAAATTTGCAGATTAAAGAAGATAAAACCAGAAGACCTAAAGTAAAGTAAAATTAGGGCTGGTTGGAAACCACTTGCCTGGTTTCAAGTCTGCATGCTCAAACATTTCAGCAGATGATTATTTTGGGCAATAATTGCAGGTGCATCCATGTGCTTTTGGTGGTGTTCTGCTTGGTGCAATTTAAAAACTCAAGAAGAGCTCTGCTGGATTAGACCAAAGGCCAAGTTGGTTCAGCATCCTGTTTTCTCAGTGGTCAACCAGATGCCATGGGGAAGACTGAAAGAAGGAGCTGAGCGCAACAGCGCCCTCCCCACTTGTCATTCCCGGCAACGGGCATTCAGTGGCATAATGCCTCCCACAGTGGAGATGAGCTATAGCCATTGTGGCTCATAGTCGCAGACAGCCTTCCTGGCGTCACCCTCATTTGCTCACATTGCTGCTTAATGCTACATGCAGTGCTGGGTCATATGATTCTGTCGATTCTGCAAGAAGGGCTAATTGTGGCTCACAAGGCCTCTCTATCTGACCATCAGGACTCTTCCGAGGCCACACAATCTCCCCAGCCTTATTGTTCTGCTCCTTCCCTGAGTATTTTTGCCTGGCTGGAATGTGCCCTTGAACTCCCATTATGCCTCTTGCTTGCCTGAATGCAGGGGCGTAGCAAGGGAGGGGCGTTGGGGGTGCTCCGCCCCGGGCAGCACACGATCCCGAGGGTGCCATAGTGGCTGCCCCTGCCCAACCGCGCTGGGCGCCACGCCCCCCAGAATGCGCCCTGCCCCCAAAATGTGCACCCCATCCCCACGAGCGACGCACCCTACCCACAGAATGTGTGCCAGCCCTGTCGCTGCCTGCTCTCTGCCCCTGGTGGCGGTGCATGAAGCTATGCCACTGCCTGAATGGAGGTTAGAGAGGGGTGTGTGAGTGCATGTCTGCCACACAAAGGGGTATATCAACCAAGCCTTAGGAGGAACAGTTGAAGGAACTATGTACATTTAGCCTGGAAAGGAGATACTGAGAGGAGATATGATAGCCATCTTCAAATATCTCAAGTGCTGTCACATGGAGGATGGAGCAAGCCTGTTCTCCCCTGCTCCGGTGGGGATCAACCAATGGCTTCAAGTTACAAGAATGATTCCAAATAAACATCAGGAAGAGCTTTCTGTAAGAGATGTTTGGCAGTGAAATGGACTCCCTCGGAAGGGATGGACTCTCCTTCCTTGGAGGTTTTTAAGCAGAGATTGGATGGCCATCCGTCATTGATGCTTTAGCTGAGATTCATTACAGGGGGTTGGATTGGATGACCCTTGGGGTCCCTTTCAACTCCCACTTCATAGAATTGTAAGACTACCATACAGAGTTAAAACTTGTCAACTGTACAAAAGTAAAATTTGCATGAATTGCGCTGATCCTATTTGCCTTTGGCATGTGGCCCCTGGAAGGCTACTCAGAAAGGAATGTGGCCCCCAGGCTGAGGAAATCTCCCCACCCTTGACATACCTGATCTTATCCAACTGACCAGGAGTGGGAAACTTAGGGTCCTCCAGATGTTGCTGAACTTAGGCTCCCATAGCCTATTGAAAGAAATGCAAATGAACTTGGTTCACCTTGCCATGGTTGCTTCTTCTCTTTCTCCTAAGGCGGTTGGTTCTGAAGACCTCAGTACCACAAGAGCTAAAAAAGAAAAAGAAAATTCCCACAACCCTAAAGAATAAATCCCTACAACACCTCTCCTGGCAATGGACAAGTGCCTTTGGATCAACTTTTAGTAGGATGTCCTGCACCAAGTCCAATTGCATCCCAGGATGTCCTGTTTCCACTGTGGACCAAATGGAGTCCTGCACCAAGTCCAATTGCATCCCCTTTGCTGATTGTCTAGGGGCTTCAAAAATTCATCCTAGTGGTCCATGGTTGGGTGATGTCTGCAGAGGGGTCACATCTCTCTATAGGACCAGTTGGCTACCTTATTTTGACTCAGAGGAATGAAACTTCAGTCTTTGGTTCCTTGGGATCGTGTGCTCATAGAGGGGCCATGAGCCTTCTGTTTCCTAGATCCTACCTCCTAGGGCGGAACATCCGGTGATATCATCAGGGCCAAGACTTTCAGGGCAAGAGCTATGCTTGCTATAGATCAGGGATTTCCAACTCCCAAGAGACTGCGATCTACTCCCACTATAAAAACACTGGCAGTGATCTACCCATTGGATTGACCAAAGTTGTTGAGCTTTTTTTGGGGAAGCCTTTTTGATTGCGATCGACCTGTTGGGCATCCCTGCTATAGATGAATGCAGAAATAGGCTGCTGTGGCTAAACACATGTTAAATGGATGTGGACCGGAAATAGCCTGATCTGTCCATCCCTGCCCTGAATACACTATTAGCCAGGAAAAATATGCTCTGGTTTCCATAGGAAAAGTGAAGACCCCGAATAATAGGGAAAATTAGGTGTCTGAATCTGAAAGACAAGTATGCCCCAAAGAATAACTCACTCTGCAGTCTACATAAAGTTTCATTTAGCTGATGTTAATAAGGACAAACCTTTCACCTTTCCAGTAATTGGCTTAAAATAGGGAGTAGACAAGGCAAGTGGCCTCTTCCTGGAGTATAATTAATCTATCTCTGAATCCGTGAAATGGACCCTGGGTATTCTATGATGGACACCTTGGAAGTACATATAATAATAGTAATCCATTGAAGAACTCAATTTCACCCAAGAGATGAAACCTCACATTAACAAAAGTACATGATGACTTTAAGATTCAGTAATAAAATGTATTTTTCCCCATGTGAGAACTGTGTAGAGTATGGTGCATGCAAAGTGGGGTGAACAGGAGGCAAACGGCAGAAGGACCCAATGGATAGAAATAGATAAATCCACAAAATAATGCCCTCACACACCCCAAAAAAGCAGGATGAGAGGGAACGGTAAGATACATTAGATTGTGAAAATTATAGACTCCGTTTATTTCATAAACATTTACATTTACATCTGTATAAGGCTTCCTGTTAGCTGTTGTAAATGGTGGGAACTCTTCCACATTTCTAACTGATTATAGGGAGACATTGTAGATGCTCCATTCTACATTTTGTACAGGTAAACATCCAATTTATTTCATTGTGTCTTGTGGTGACCAGAAAGGAAGCTTCACATCATAAGCATGTTCATCTTTCATGTTTAGTGTGGCTCATTGACGGAGGCAAAGCAATCAAAGATTCGGGGTACCCACAGGCTAGAATACTGGTATCAACAAGTCTGGTCCATCATCTCAGTGGAAACACTATCTGTCCAGGACAAAGAAGTCCAGTTGTGGATGGTGGGTGTAGGGTAGTTTTTTCTGAATGTTCAGTACTGCTTTATTGCCTTGTTATCCAATGAAGGACAAGATGGGCAACTGCCTTCCAGAACAAGATTGTTGCAGGCTGATGTTGTGGGATGATACATGAAACTAGTCATTGGTAAATGCCCTCCAATGAAAGTGGACATTAACCATGCTGTGACCCGAGTTCGCCATCAATGTTTCTGTGATAGCATTCCTTCCCATTGTCTCTCTTCAAATGCATGTGCTCTTGTTGCTACCGTATTCCGCAAAATGAAAAACAAACTTTAAAATGCATTTCTTCCCTGTCTGCTTATAATATGAAATGAAGAAGGGAAACCTCTTCATGCGATGGATCTCGCATCTGCTAGGCACCACCCCGTCACCCATTAATCCAAAGCACACCCTGCTTCAACAATGGTCTTTTATTTCACAGGAGGGAGCTCATAAGCTTACAACATGTGGGGGGGGGGATCAGGCTTGTGGTCTTAAGCATCTCTGCAGCACAAATCTAGGAAATCTTATTTTGAAGTGTCTCGGGGTCAGTTTAATTGTGGAAGCTTATTTCATAGGATGTGAAATCATGGAGAGTCCGTGTTAGCCAGAAAAGACACTACTGAGCTAGATGGGCCCCAATAACTTCAGTTTTGCCTAAATATTAATCCCTGTTCCCCAATGAGTAAACTCCTTAAAAATCCGGAGTGGAGTCCCTAAGACAGTTGGATGGCATCTTGTACGCCTCCTTCCAGCAACTCCTGCAGCCAAGCTGGTGCCAAACATATTGTTCTGCTTTCCTTTGGACCACATCAGTGAGGCCAAGAGGGAGGTCTTGTTGTCTGGGCAGCCCAGGACCTCCATACCACCCCAGGGAGGCCACTTTGGTGCTGCTAGTGCAGCAGTTTGACTTCACCACCAGAGGCTCGCTCCACTGTCTCTCGAGACAGATAGATGTTAAGAAGGGACAAATTCTCCAAGGCCAGCCCATGCAGTATATATTTGTGGAACCAATGGCTCCAGAAGTACCCCCCTCCCCCAATCTGTGTACCTGCACCTTCAGAGTGTGTAAAATAAAAAAAAATTCCTTCAGAAGCACCTTAAAGACCAACTAAGTTTTTATTTTGGTATGAGCTTTCGTGTGCATGCACACTTCGTCAGATACACTGAAACAGAATCAACCAGACCCTTATTTATATTCAGAGGGTGGGGGGGTGTAACTTGAGAGTGTGTGTAACTCCCTCGATTCTTCAGCAGCCTTCCTCATCTCTGCCTCCTGCCCCCCACTCCTATCCTATCCCTGAGTCTATATTCCCCTCTGCCCTTCCTCCTCCAAGTCTGCTCCCTCTTCTCCCTCAGACCACTCATTGTCATCCCACCACCATGTTAGCACTCCGTAGCCAGGGGGCCAGGTGTTAGTCTGCCCCCCCACAGCTAACAGAAGCTAGAGCAAATTGTGATTGCCTTCAGCTTGAAGAACAACACACAGGAATCAATAAGTAGTGTCTAACTACTTTAATATAGCAAGAGAGATACATCTTTGCGTCTGGCATCTTGCATAGCCGTAAGAGAAAGTGTACAGAGTACAGTGGAAAACATCACGTGAGCAGGAGATAAGGACTTCCTTTCTCCTGGGAACAGACCCAATGACTTCCCTAGCTGGCTCAAGCTCGCCAGTGCATAGAAATCCCAACACCCTCCCCTGAATTCTGTAACGAAAGAGCTATGTAAGCAAAAGCCTTATCCAGAGATGTAAACAAACAGTTGTCATAAACATAGTACGGCCCTGCCGTCTTTGTTCCAACCTTGGAACTCTCTGAGACTGGTTCTACCAGCTGGAGCTTCGGTGTGCCTTTCTTCCAGGGGACCAGAGCAGTTGCTCTGTTGGCAAAAACAGTGTTGCGTCTCACACCCTGTT
This sequence comes from Zootoca vivipara, assembly GCF_963506605.1. Classification (NCBI taxonomy): domain Eukaryota; kingdom Metazoa; phylum Chordata; class Lepidosauria; order Squamata; family Lacertidae; genus Zootoca; species Zootoca vivipara. Next base: position 62,779,533 of record NC_083285.1, on the reverse strand, counting down.
GTTGTGGCTTAGTCACAGCTGTGGACTTAGCTGTGAAGGAGCGTCTCCACCACCACCCCTCGTTCTGCCAGGACACTGAGGTCCAGTGCCGAGGGCCTTCTGGCGGTTCCCTTGCTACGAGAAGCCAAGTTACAGGGAACCAGGCAGAGGGCCTTCTCGGTAGTGGCACCCACCCTGTGGAATGCCCTCCCACCAGAGGTCAAAGGGAATAACAATTACCAGACCTTTAGAAGGCATCTCAAGGCAGCCCTGTTAAGGGAAGCTTTTAATGTTTGATGGATTTCTGTATTTTAATATTTTGTTGGAAGCCACCCAGAGTGGCTGGGGGAACCCGGCCAGATGGGCAGGGTATAAATAATAAATTGTTGTTGTTGTTGTTGTTGTTGTTGTTGTTGTTGTTGTTGAGCCTGTGTCCTGTTTAGGAGTGCAAAGCACAGCTATATTTGCAATCGCTGTGTTGGCAAATCCCCTGGCTCTGAGCCTTCTTCCCTTGGGGGTCCCCAAACAGGTTCCTCCCGCCACTCCTCTGTATCCAGCCAGTCCATGACACCTCACCATGAGCTTGGACTAATGGGAGTTGTAGTCCAACAACACGCGGAAGGCACCACATCAGCTGTCCCCACTCTAGCTGGTGCCAAACATATTGCTCTGCTTTCCCTTGGGCCATATCAGTGAAGCCATGATGGAGGTCTTGTTGTCTGGAAAGCCCAAGACGTGTGTACAGAGCAGACTCGAGCAGCTTTGCCTATCTGTTCCTTTAAGCACTAAATAGTCCCCAGAGACGGAAAAGCAGGTTAATCAAAGTAGCACATGCCGGTGTCAGAAGAGACCTTTTCTATAAAGGAGAATTAAGTAGAACTAGCAATTATAACCAGTGAACAACCTTTCAGTGTAGTCAATAAGAAAGTCAATTTACTTATAATAATGAGGTACTCTGCCATGAGCAATCTGTTCATATTTTGTTCCCAAAAGCTTGGGTAGTGTGCGTTGGAATCACAGCCCTGGATGACATTTGATGCTTTCTGTCACATTATCATCCCAACATCAGCTCGAGAGTTATAAAAATGGTGCTGAAAGAGAGCTCGGTGAGAGAATATAACTTGAGGAGATGCAAATTTATAGGGTCACAAGAATGAAACCACCGTTGGCGGAGAAAAGTTGATTCAGTTTGCGTTGAAAGGCAAACCTATCTTTCTGAATTCAAGCTTTCTGAAGCAATGCAAAACATACATTCTCATACATTCAAATTTTCACTTCTCTGAACATTGCAATGCAGTTCATCAGCCAAGTAATGTGTTCAAAAGTGCATATACTGGGTTACAGCATCCCAAAAGGGACATATATTAGTGAAAATAGAACACGCAGGTGCAGTATATTAAGGAAAGTCCCTTTGCAAAAATGTGTAGCTTGGGAAAGTGTTTCATACAAATATGTATATTATGAGAAACTAGCATCGAAATGCTGATGAATTTTCATGATGAATTTTCATGCAGTGTTCCACTGCATTTAAGATGGTGGGGAATTGGAAACTGAAATGACCTCTCTCCAACCCATTTTTGCAATGTCCCTCTCCTCTATTGTAAACACTGCCATTTGAGTTTTCATTTGAAAGTTGTTTTGTGGCATTCATCTGTCTCAGGAAACTATGGTAAAATGTGTCTTTGGGGGCGAAGTCAAACTATTGAAGAGTTACAGCTATAGAGACCAATATAGGCGAGAGATGTTTTGTTGCAGCTGGGGCAGATGAAGGCGTCCATAGCGTTAAAGTGATTTAAGTGCATGGATGTGACCATGTGATGCCAATGAATGACAGTTGCTGGGAATCAACAAGAGAAGGCTATTGCCCTTATGTCTTGCTTGTGGGCTTCACAGATCTTAACTGGTGGATCTCTGTGGGAAACACTAGACTTTGGTCTGATCCAGCTGGGCTCTTTTTCTGTCCTTGATCATTCCTGCAGCTTCCTGTGTAGTCACACACGTGCCTCCACTTCTGCACACATCAGCTTCATTCTAATGCAACAGCCCCAAGGAAATATACCTCCTTCTGTGCAGGAATATCTTACTTCAACAACACTACGCAGTGTCCTTCTCTGACTGAAGGCAAATGCCGTTCTGAAATGACAGGCGTTTCAACATTGCCCAAGTCCTGATTTTTAACCAAGCTGGTACAAGTCCTTAATGAAACATAGCCGATTTAAAGCACTTCTGAGAGTGTGCCTGCATGTGTGTTTGTGTGCTCTGTCTTAACACTTCCTTTCAGCTTGATGTGAGGTTTGAACGCATTGCAGATTTGAAATGCTAAAAGTAGCTGTGATTGACTTTCTGGCAACCATGGGCAGTGTGCATAAAACATGAACATGTTTATTGCATGTGATCTCACAAGCTGCTCAGAAAAGTTGGGATTTGTGTCAGTGGGATCATTAGCCGCAAGGTGCTTTCTTTGCTTTTCATTTCATTTCTTTATTTATTTTCTTTTTGGTGTCTGCGACATTTTGCCCAGACCCTAGCTCAGAGCGCCTCTATGCAAAGGCTGTGACTTTTGCAGGACAGGGACACTGAGCAATCAATTACTGAACCAGGAAGGCAAATGCAAAACCACGATTAGCAACAGATTAGGACCCTGATGAAATGACCCCCGGGGAACCCTGCTGTCAGTACGGTTGTGAGCTGCCTGCTGTGTGTTATTTTGCATTTGAGGCACATTTGTGAAGATAAAAGGGGAAATGATAAGGGCCTAACTCAGTGCTAGAGCATCGGTTTTGCATGCAGAAGGTCCCGTGTTCAACCCTCGGCATCTACAGATATTGGTATATAAAATACATAGAACTTGCTACTATGGCAGACCTTTGTCTACTGTTATCCATATGGAGAAATCCTCCTGGCACCTGCCAAGTCTCCAAACTCAGGCCCCTGCCAAGTCCCACACATTCAGGATATCTTTGGATTTTCATAATTTTTACCCTCAAAACCATAACCAAACCATAGGTAATCTCAAAAGAGGTTTAAAGACTGTCTCAAGGCAAATCTTTAAAAATGTAGTATAAACACTGACAGCTGGGAAACACTGGCCTGCGAGCGCTCGAATTGGAGAACAGCCTTTACCAAAGGTGTCATGGGCTTTGAAGACACTCGAACTCAGGACGAAAGGGAGAAACGTGCTAAGAGGAAGAAGGCACGCTTGGCAAATCCACACCGCGATCAACTCCCGCCTGGAAACCAATGTCCCCACTGGCTCCGAGGGAGCCAGTATACAGCTTCCGGGTCATGTGGCCAGCATGACTAAGCTGCTTCTGGCGAACCAGAGCAGCGCACGGAAACACTGTTTACCTTCCCACCTATTTATCTACTTGCACTACATGCTTTCAAACTGCTAGGAGGATGATTTCGGCACAAACTCACATACATCTCTCTCTGTCCTGCAGGCAGGCATAAGCACTTGAGGAATTGGTGAAGCAGGGCTGGTGTGGGATGTGACTCAGGAAAAATTCCAAGGGCCAGGTCGGGAAGCCTGGAGGGCCGCATTCAGCCGCCACACCCCTGTCTTGGAATCAATTTCCAGGTGTTTCACTCCTGCTTCCCCTTTGCAGTGACTCCTCCATCACAGAAAGTTTTGACAAGCGAAATCTTGGATCAGAGACTCGAGTACCAGCATTGCAGGGGAGGGAAGCCTGAGGAGGACTCTTCTTAGCCTTAGTCGGAATCTCCTTTCTTGCAACTTGAATCCATTGGTTTGGATCCTACCCTCCGGAGAAGGAGAGAAGAAGCCTGCTCCATCCTCCATGTGACAGACCTTGAGATATTTGAAGATGGCTATCGTATCTCCTCCCACCTCCCTCAACCATTCCCCATAAGGTGTTCCTCATAGACATCTGGTTGACCATTATAAGAGCATGATGCTGGACTTGTTGGGCCTTTTGGTCTGATCCAGTATATGTCTGGAGGGTGCTGAGAACCGCCTTGCCTGGTGGGATGCCAGAGGCCCAATGCAGCTCGTTGTCTTATTTAAAGAGTACTTCTTTACAATTGTCACATTAGGTTTTCTGTTCAATCAAAAGGAATCTCGGAGGCATGATAGTTTATGCAAAATAAGGCTGCTATTTGCATTCCTCTAGCAGAAATAATACAAAGTTATTACAGAAAGGGGGGGTCATTCTTCTTTGAGCTACAATAGCAGGATGGAAAAAAAAATATGTTTCTTTTGTAGCTTTCCTGCTTAAATCGAAGGAAAAAATCTGCATATCAATACATGAAGCGAATTTTCTCTCTCTCTATTTTTTTTAACAAATGGATATTTACATATAATACCAGTGTGTGTTTACATTTAATATCATATTGGATTTAATTTTATTACTTTCAAGAAGGCAATTGGGTGAAGAATAAACACCATGGAACGCCATCTCATTGATATGCGGAATCAATATGATAATCGCATTGCTGATATAAACTCATAAGGAAAAGCTTATAACATTCTGTCGAGGCGCCTTAATTTAGAATTCACAGTGTTATTTGAGGGGGAACTATATACAGTAATCTTATTGTTTAATTCGGAAGATTACAGTTTGTATCTCATTCCTGATGGGTTCGCTTCCCCTAATTACTCTAACTCTGCTTTCAAGCCACTGATGGAAAATATAATTAAAATACACAAATGCCATTATGCTCGACCATTTTATCCCCATTGTCAGCTGCACAGCCCAAACATGACCCAACCCAATCTTTCTTCTGCAAAGCGCCTACACCAGGCATCCCCAAACTTCGGCCCTCCAGATGTTTTGGACTACAATTCCTATCTTCCCCAACCTGTTAGTCCTGTTAGCTAGGGATCATGGGAGTTGTAGGCCAAAACATCTGGAGGGCCGCAGTTTGGGGATGCCTGGCCTACACCTTTTCACAAATGGTAGGACAACCTGGGGAGCTGGAGGAGTTTGTTTGATTCTGCCTTGCCTGGTGGTGATGAAAGTTAAAAGAGAGTCTGGGGAAGTAGATGGAAAGGAGGAGGAAGAGAGACCCAGAAGGCATCTATCTCTGGGATGGCTGAGACTTTAACTCAGGGATGCAGAAACGTCTCTGTCCTGAGGGCCACATTCCCTTCTTAGCAACCTTCTGGAGGCCACATGCCAGTGGTGCTCATGGCCACCGGCAAAAGCGGGTAGAGCAATGAATGGAATATTCACCTTAGCAGAATAGGCTGGTTTTGACACACTTTCACACAAACCTCTCTATTCTCCAACCAGGACTGTAAGAAGTCCTGCCATAGCTCATTGTGTAGAGTATGAGACTCTTACTATCAGGGTTGTGAGTTCAAGCCCCACATTTGGGCAAAATACTGTTTTATCTTTTTGTAAACTGCCTTGGGGTTGTTTTTATTACAGTTAAGTAGTGTGTATTTTTTTATGAAATAAAGAAAGGAGGAGGAGGAGGAGGGATTATAGCATTTCTACATAGGCTCAGCATCATCACTCATCTGCAGGAAATAGCAAAAAAAGAAACCAGAAAAAATACAGTGTATCTCTGGCAAACCTGATCCATTCCAACAGGTTGTCTGTTGAACAAATATGACAGTGTCAAAACCTCTTCGGCAAATGTCTTCTCATGGCGAGAAGATATGCTGTGATAGATGTTCCTCCATCTCTCTTCAACCTCTCCTGCTTCCACCCCCATTCCTAAATTGATCTATACTAAAGTAAATAAACCCAATGCCTCTAAAACCCAGTACACCATTATATTCCTCACAATATCCCGGGCCCTGCCACAAGTAGCGTTGCAAGGCAGGATTGATTGGGTCCTTTCTCGAGAATAATACAAATGATAATTTTAAAAGGAAACTTAAACCACCATCCCATATGTGTGCCTGGAGGAACCCAGCCTTCTCTCCCCTCTGTCACTGGGCTTGCCGCTCCATGTCTTACTATTAAGAGATAAAACAAGTTATCTTGGTGGGGTGAGCCTCTGATTGAGAGCTGGATAATGATTTCCAGGCTTGTTAGTGTATTTGCTTACTTTATTTATTGGGAGCAGGCAGGGTCTGTCGGGTGGAAGGGGTGGAAGAAGATGGATTGGCAAATTGGAAAACTTGGTTGCACACATGAAAAAGGAAGAGCAAAATAGCAACTGAACACATTCCAATACCTGTGCATATATATTCCTTTCTCCGTGCAATTATTATTATTGTTGTTGTTGTTGTTATTGTTATTATTATTTCTGAATAAGGTTTGTTTTTTTTACAGATACATTTCAGGGCAATTTACATTCAGTTTATCATGAATTCATCCTAAAAACAAACTAAGGTAGTTTACAAAAACATCTGAAAATAGGTTCAAATGCAACACACATTGAACATTTAAGACAGAGACTTTGGCTGAACAAGCTTTGCCTGCAAGAAAGGAGACTGAGAGGAGATGTTTCTTTTTCATTAATTTTAGCATCTCTTGCAAGCCTGAGTTCATTCTGAGATTTGGCCTGCGTGATCTTCAATCTGCAACTTTTGACTACTCATGTATTCTCCTCCATCTTGGAAGAAAGGGGAGCTCACAAGGATGGAGTCAGCAGAGTGGTGCAGTATCAAAAAAGAAAAGAAAAGGTTAATGCTATTCCAGGCTGCTTCAACTGAAGTATAGTATCCAGATCAAGAGAGGTAATAGTGCAACTCTATTCTGCCTTGGTCAGACCACACCTGGAGTACTGTGTCCAGTTCTGGGTGCTACAGTTTAAGAAGGATGTTGACAAGCTGGAATGTGTGCAGAGGAGGGCAGCCAGGATGATAAAGGGTCTGGAAACCAAGCCTTATGAGGAACCTAACCATTTCCTTCAGTACCTGCAGCCCACAGATCAACACCAAGAGTTGCCTCACACAGAGAACATTGCAGTAATCCAATGGCAAGAAGCCTTTTCTGCCTACATTTATCTATTCACTCATCTTCTGACAATCCCCACTGTGCGTACATTAAATGTGCACATTTGCAGTGGGACCGCGCCCTCTGACCCCAACCCTGTCATTAGTGTGCCCGGGGACGTAGCAACGGGGGTGCAATGGGGGCGGGGCACCACGGGCTCCACTCTGTGGGGGGCAGCACCCCCTCCCCACCTCCACCGATGACGGCCACCGCTGCCGCTGCACAACCGCCATCGCAGCGGTGCACATTAGGAAGAACCTCCTGACAGTAAGAGCTGTTCGACAGTGGAACTTTCTGCCAAGGAGTGTGGTGGAGTCTCCTTTGGAGGTCTTTAAGAGGAGGCTTGACAGCCACCTGTCAGGAATGCTTTGATGGTGTTTCCTGCTTGGCAGGGGGTTGGACTGGATGGCCCTTGTGGTCTCTTCCAACTCTATGATTCTATCATTCTATCTCCAACTCCAGCCTCCCGGTAGAAAGGCTCGCTCGGCGCAGCGCGCCCGCCGCGCTGGCCACAACTCCCACATTTGCCTGAACATATGGATGTCAGGATTGTGCTCAGGTCAAGGAGGCAACTGGCATGTATCATTCTGCTCAACACTCTCTGGGTTGCATTCAGTGAAGCACTAAGGCAGTTGCAAGGATCTCTTAATGTGCAATAAACTGCTCTCTCCCTCTCTTCTCCCCTTGCGCATACCTTAAATCTGTTCTTGGGGTTCCCCAACCCTCTGGAGAAGGTTTGGGGCTGTGCACAAGGAGGAGAAGGGGATCCTGTTGCACTAGTGTGAATCCTTGCACTTGTGCAAGAACTTAGTTGAATACCACCACGTTTTTAGTGAACACAGGAAAGAGAAGAAGTGAACAGGGTAATAATATTTCTGTTTCTAGTGTATCTGAAGAAGTGTGCATGCACACGAAAGCTCATACCAAAATATAAACTTAGTTGGTCTTTAAGGTGCTACTGAAGGAATTTTTTTATTTTGCTTCGACTCAGACCAACACGGCTACCTACCTGTAACTAGGGTAATAATATTGATATGCATCTATGATACATATTAGGGGAGAGCAGGTTCTCTCCATAGGAGAGAGCATGGGTTGTGGCAGGGCTAACAAGACGACCCAGGGCTTTGGGGGCGGGTCTGTTTGGATTATCTGCGGCTTTGATTGGAGGTTTGATTGTTGCTGGGGATTTTTGCTTGTTGCAATTTGTTGATTGACAGCCCTTGCTATGTTTAAACCGAAGGAGCAGTTTGTGCTATCTCTTTGCTGCTCGCTTCGAATCTCCCGCCCACCCTCCGCTTTCTTTGGGCCCCTTTGCTTTGACCTTGCAGTGCCTGTCTAGGGGTCACCTGTATTCAGGGGCCTGGTAGGAATTTTGCCACTTGGCTGATTGGCTGTTGTCAGGTGGTTTTTGCCTACCATGCTGCAAATTAGTCACAACTTGTAAGGTTGCGGTTAGTCATTGGTTCAAATAAATTGGTCGAGGGGTATGGATTTTGGCTGGGCCTGACCCTCATGTGATTGCTGCTGCCATATAGAAGTATTCCGTTAAAGGAATCCTGGGGGTTTGTCTGTTTATCCCGTTATGTACTGAGCTGAATCATAGAACAATAGGATCCAGAATCAGCAGTCTGATTGGTCCGCAGGAGCCACCCAATCCAACTCCAGGTGGAAGTGAATCTGCAACCTGATTGGCCTGCAGGAGCAACCAATCAGGCGGCTGGCAGAAGTGAATCCGCAACCTGATTGGCCTGCAGGAGCAGCCAATCAGGCTGCTGGCAGAAGTCAATCCACAAACTGATTGGCCCACAGGTGTAGCCCTGAAGTAGCCAATCACGCAAAGCCCATTGTGTAAATAATGTATATAAGCAGATGGTTTTGGGAAAAGGGCATTCTTCTTCTCTTCTTCTCCTTGATGACTACGAGCTGAATAAAGAGCATGAAATTCACTCTCGACTCCGAGTATATTTCATCCCCGCTAGGGGTCAGGACCGCGCATGAGCCTCGGGGAGCATCTGGGGAGAGGACAAAGAAGGGCTTGTGCCCCCTGCCCCGTCCCCTCTCTTAGGGGGTGCTTACTTACTGACTCCCCTACTAGGCTAGAGGGAGTCAGATCTGTCCCAGGCGGGAGACAGATGGCTGGGAACCAATGACTAAGCAACCACTCACATTTTGATTGTATTTTAATAAAAAAGTTGCGGCCAAATTTTAATGCCCAAAACCTTAACAAAAATTATGGTGTCTGTGTGAGTTATTGGGGGGGGGGTTCCTCTTGCTGCCTCGGCACGCAATGGAGTCCATTTCTAATATCACAAAGAGGGTTTACATCACCAACAGAAGCCAGCAGCGGGATTGATTTTTCTCGCACAAATTCTGCAGCAAATCTTAAAATGGAGACAGAGATGTGTTAATATATACAGGAGAAGGGTTTTAAATAAATATCTGTCATGTAGAGTGAGGCTGGTGTCTCCCTTGTGCTAATTATGGAGCAATCAGAAGAGGACAGGGAGGAGAATATCACAGGTTGAAAAGTCAATTATTTGGACTGTATCACGTGACACTGCATTTTGAATCCATCTTCTTTGGCCCAGGGATTGAAGAATTTATGAATAATTGTGTCTCCCTCCTCCTCCTCCTCTTCTTCCTTCCTGGTCATGTGCACATTCTTAACTGGCAATTTTGATCAACTGACAAAAGAATGCCAATAGAATATTAGCCAGTGGGTTTTTGTGCAGGAGAAAATAAGACTCGCACGTGAGCAAAGACCCAGGCAGCCTGCTAACTCTCCTGCTAACCTAAGCAGACATCTGAAATAGAAGTTGCAATATACTAAAAGGGGCTTTGAGATTAGAGCTACTGGCAGGACAAGGCATGTTCTTCACACTGTTCTTTTTCTTTTTAATTGAAAATGAATGTGAGTCTGAAGATACATCTGCAAATGAAGTGTCAGATCGTTGTTTATATATTTGGGTACTTTATAACCAATTTTTTCAGAAAAAATGAATCGCAGAGTGGGATGCTACATAAAAATAGCATAAATAATATGTAATTGGATGAAACAATATTTGCATGTGAAGACCCCCCCCCCAAACCACCCCCAAAATAAATACACAATAGACATAGAATTTTAGTTTAAGGTTTTTGGCAATATTTTGGCCACGACTTTATTGAATTACAGCAAGTGAGGAGCTGACTAGGCATTGGTTCCCAACTTCCTGACCCTGCACCGTGGCAGGAACAGGACTGACAACTTTTTTTAAGATAATCAAAAGATCTTGGGGATGCGACAGGACACCTTCTCCACCTTATGATGGTACATTTGTAAATTGCTACCTAAAGTTTTGACAGATTTTATTGGGATGCATTGGATGTTGTATGCGGGAGTTCCAGTCCTTTCCCCAAATCTGTTCCCCCACACTTCAGTCTCCCAAATGTCACCTCCAAGTTGAGCACTTTCCTTCTTAAGAATTAATGGCAGTCCATCACTTATGGGAGGGAAACGTGAAGCAGGCACAGAAGGAGACCATGGGAATAATCTCACAAGCAGAGCTTGAGTGCCCCAGAACTCTTCCCCGACTGTGTTTCCCATATTGCCTCCAACAGCTGAGGCAGAACATGGCCATCATAGAAGGATACTCCAGCTTTGAGTCATCTGCCCTTCCTAGTGTTAGCAGTCTTGAGTTTAAAGGAAGTTTATGTAGGGGGTGGGGACCAATGGCTCTCAGATGTTGCTGAACTACAGTTCCAGTCATCCCTGATCATTGACCATGCTTGTTGGGACTGATGGAGATTGTTCCAGCAACATCTGGAGGACATTAGGTTCACCACCTCAGATATAGCCCCTGGCAAACCACCAAACATAGCTGGTGGCCCCAGTTTTCATTAGTGGGTCATGAGCTGGGCAGGCCTGGTCTACCTAACATTTATGGCACCAGACCAAAATCTTCCTAAGTGTGAGAGTTGCATGATCCCTACCTCACTCATGCCAAACTCATTTACCCTGACTTTGAGCAAATATAGTGTTGGGCACATGATGCTGAGATCTGTCCTGGCAGAATATTGTTGTTTAGTCGTTTAGTCGTGTCCGACTCTTCGTGACCCCATGGACCAGAGCACGCCAGGCACTCCTGTCTTGCACTGCCTCCCGCAGTTTGGTCAAACTCATGTTCGTAGCTTCGAGAACACTGTCCAACCATCTCGTCCTCTGTCGTCCCCTTCTCCTAGTGCCCTCCATCTTTCCCAACATCAGGGTCTTTTCCAGGGAGTCTTCTCTTCTCATGAGGTGGCCAAAGTATTGGAGCCTCAGCTTAAGGATCTGTCCTTCCAGTGAGCACTCAGGGCTGATTTCCTTCAGAATGGATAGGTTTTGTCAGAGGCGTCTGCGGCTACTCTTGAGTAAAGATGCTCCACTCCGTCATGTCTTTCAAGGTTTTATTGTGCATATTATTTACAGTGCAAAGATCTCAGCAAACATGACTGCCTAGTCCATGTCAGAACCCTGCAATGGCTTCTTCCGGGTTCTTGACCAGCATAAAACCCTGGGCACCCCAAAGCGCCACCCCCTGGCCGTACGGGTGGGTGTGCGCCTCAATTCTGGCATCAGAGGGAAGAGTCTCCGCTCTGGCGGCCCTGTGTCCAACATCTCCCCAGACTCCTCATCCTCTGGCCCTCTCTCCTCGCAGCGGCCCTGTGTCCAACATCTCCCCAGACTCCTCATCCTCTGGCCCTCTCTCCTCGCAGCGCTGAGGCTCCAGTACCTTACAAAGCCCTCTCTTCTCCCCGCTCACTTCCTCATTCCTTTCTCCCGACTCGCTGCTCGTGCTGACACTGAGTGAGGAGCTTGTCAGGATGACAGGGGTTGGCTCTCTGTAAGGCATCCCCCTGCTTTGATCTTCTTGCAGTCCATGGGACTCTCAAGAGTCTCCTCCCAGCACCATGTATTCCTGGCAGAATACATAGAGCCATATCTTGACTTGGTTTGTCCCCCCTCTCCCACATGCCCATTAGAGTTTTGTTTGTCCTTCAACAATAATTCCATGGATGTGTTTGTACGCATTCTTAGAGGTGGGTGACCCTCAGTGCAGCTCAAACATAAACATGGCAGTTCTGTTTTAAGTTTGACATCTAGGCACAGTTACCCAGGGCCTGATGCCACCAGGCTATGACAGAGCCTGTGACCATTGAGATGTCATGGAAGTACAACTCCCATCATCCCTGACCATGCTGGGATTCTGGGAGTTGGGAGTCCATTAACATCCGGAGGGTTACAGGTTCCCCATCCCTGTGTTATCCCCATCCCACATCCAGGAGTGTGCAATGGGGATGGGTAAGTGTACCAAAAATATTAGAGGAGAAGGGGAAAGCTTATGGCAGAGCCCCCCCCCCAATGCAAAGCATATCATGTAGTTCTGCTGTTGACAAGATAGATACTTCAGCATCTGTCAGCAGGTTATTGAAAGGCCTCTTCCAGCTATATCTGTAAATTTATGCTGGATGGCACTTGTCTTGCTCACTGGCAATGCTATTGTAATTTATTGCCATTTAACTACGGAATGGTTTGCTCTGTAATATATGCACAGGCATGGATATCTGGCTTGGCATGGCTATCAAAAAGCCCACACAGAGATCTAAAGGCATCATACCTCAAGGAACAGTTGACATATGGCTGGAATGAGCTATATTTCATTCATTAATAAAGGAGAGCATTGAATGTCAGGTGTGCTTGGGAGTAATGGGGTAGATGTTCAAGACAGCATTAGTCATGTGTAATGCTTAGTACATATCCCTTTCCCCTGCCCCTCCCAGCCCCCCTTCTTGTGTTGCATTGGGGATGGGAGAGAAATTTGGTTCCGTTCACACATAAAGATGAACCCACCTAATTGGCATTCTGAAAGAATTCTGAAAGAATAAAGGTAAAGGAACCCCTGACCATTCGGTCCAGTCGCGGATGACTCCGGGGTTGCGACGCTCATCTCACTTTACTGGCCAAGGGAGCCAGCATACATGTGGTCAGCATGACTAAGCCGCTTCTGGCAAACCAGAGCAGTGCACGGAAACACCGTTTACCTTCCTGCCAGAGCGGTACCTATTTATTTACTTGCACTTTGACATGCTTTCGAACTGCTACGTCGGCAGGAGCAAGGACAAAACAACGGGAGCTCCCCCTGTCGTGGTGATTTGAACCGCCAACCTTCTGATCGGCAACCCACAGTGCCAACTCACAGCGCCACCCACATCCCTCCTTCTGAAAGAACACTCAGCCCCAAACACACCCATCCTTCAAAATTCACAGTTCTGAATTTTGCAGTGCTGTTCCCCAGCCAGGTAATGTGTACAAAAATGCATATAGTGGGGCGAAGAATGCATAGAAATGCATACCTTAGTGAAAACAGTGTGCAAGAATGCATTCTATTTCGGAAGATTGCCTTGCAAAAATGTGTACATTAGGCAAAATATTCACCTTGCGTTTCCTTTGCACTGAAATGAATAGGGTGGAACGACATAATGAAAATTAATCTGTGCAATTAATTAGTCATATAAATGACAGAAGTGTACTCTTCAACCACCTCAGACATGGGACCCACCTTTAATCCAAATATGCATTTGGAGACCCATTTCTCAGGTTTTTACTATCTATGTGTATGGTATTATTGCTGCTATTGCAAACTACCTTAGATCAGGCCATGAGCCACTGCTGGATCCCAACTCACCAGTTGAAGGCCAATGGCATAAGTTATGCAGTTTTGCCATGGCAGACAACAAGACGAATAACATTGTTCTTGGCAAGGAGACAAACTGCAGCTGAATGGAAACAGCGCTGCATGCGACAAATGCAGGGCAGGGTGGAGAAATGACGCTGCCTTACACCCCTACTCAGAAGTAAGTTCCACCATCTCCAATGGAGCATACCCCTTAGTAAGCGTTTGCCAGACCACAGCCATTATGATATAATTTTTCGCAGGAAAAATAAGAGGAGCTGTATTGCACCACATCCGTGAACAATGGGTGAAATGGTTTATTAGAAAAAAATCTCATTTATCTTTTCCTTTATTTCTTGATAGAGGTCCTTGTCACCAGGGCTATTATGTGACTGGGCCTGAAAAGGCCATCCCATTAGTTTCTTTTATCAAGATCACAAGGTCCTTTTTCAAGCGATAACGTGTTTTAGATTCAATTAAAACAGCAATATTTTTGTGTGTGGTTATACCTCTATTGGACCTGCAATGCCTGCTTTGAAAAACGTTTGATGATTCACTTTTCCTTTCCTTTCCTTTTATGCCTCTGTCGGTTCCCCACTGTGAGTGTGAGTGTTAAAATTTACACCTGCACTTTGGAATTATGTATAGAGCAGATTGCATTCGAATATATTGGGCTGAACTCTTCTGATGCTACTCTACTACTGCTCCAACCCCCACTCTTGTTGCTTCACAACTCCCAAAAGAGACAGAGGACCCACTGCATCTGTGGCATTGCCCCACATGTTATTGTGACATCTGTCAGGGATCAGGAGTAAGACAAGCTGGAACGTGTGTAGAGAAGGGCAACCAAGATGGTCAAGGGTCTGGAAACCAAGCCTTATGAGGGAGCTGGAAAAGAGGAAACTGAGAGTTGATATGATAGCCATCTGCAATTATCTAAAGGGATGTCACATGGAAGATGGAGAAACCTTGTTTTATCCTGCTCTGGAGAAAGGAGATTCCAACTCAACATCAGGAAGAACTTTCTGACAATAAGAATTGTTTGTCAGTGGAACAGACTCCCTTGGAAGGTGGTAGACCAGGCATCCCCAAACTGCGGCCCTCCGGATGTTTTGGCCTACAACTCCCATGATCCCTAGCTAACAGGACCAGTGGTCAGGGATGATGGGAATTGTAGTCCAAAACATCTGGAGGGCCGAAGTTTGGGGATGTCTGTGGTAGACTCTCCTACCTTTAAGGTTTTCAAGCAGAATACAATGTCTATTCCTGCAGGCAAGCCCCCACCTACCTGGGTATTTTTATTTTTATTTAATTTTTTGCATAAACTTGTTTTTACCCATCCCCCCTCCACATCTGGACTGTGACAGATTATTGGTAATGGTTTTGAGCAGAAAAAGCTATGAAAATTGTGCCTAAAATTAACCATTTGTGAATAAAAATAATACTTTGTTGAGAGCAGAGCATTTGTGCATGGCGTTGGGTGGGGGAAAGGAGAGATTTGCCGACTGGTGATTTGCAGATTCTGTTACTTTGAAAACATACAACAACAGCCACAACAACAACAACAAAGCAATCTTGTGTCTGGGAATTCTGAATATATTCCCTCCCTTGTCTTCCCCTACTCCCAAGAAACTTCTCGACTCCTCTGACAACTGCTTTGAAATATTCCTTCTGTTGCCACCAAGGCAACTGTGTGAGTGTCAACAAATTGGTAATGATTTAGAACATGTCAAACAGAATTCAGCATCCTGGCCTCATTTCAAGAAATCATAGCGGCAGTTCGATAAAAATGGGCAGAGCTGCTTGCACTGTCTTAGACTTAACCTTCCCCGCCCTGCGCTTCCTTAAGAAGCTGGCTTGCAGAGTTTAGTTACAGAAAGCATTAGAAAGAAATAATGAATCGCAGAGTCGATGGAGTAGCGTGATTAGAAATCTCAGCTGTATCTCGCATAATTACAAAATGTTTCCCAGAGTGTGGAACAGAAGATCAATGATTACACAATCCTTTATTGTTAACTCTCAATGTGATTCTGAATTATGGCATTACTAGAGATCAGCTTTGATAAAAGAAAACAGGAACCTGAATGAATGGCTACTCAAAGGAGTGACAATGGCAGACAGACTAGAATCTCCAGTGGAAAGCATCATCATGGCAACATATGGTAGATCATTAAGGTCTAAGTGGAAAGACAATTAATCCCCCTTTTGTTCTCCAATGTGTTTTGCAATGGTCCTGTGTGGGTGTGTATTTGTGTAATGTATATACTTGAAGCATTCTTTGTTTTATCCAATAAGACCTTTTAAATCGAGGGAGCTATGCTGCTGATTGCTTAATTCACCTACCCTGTTTATGCCCATGCTCCTTATTTTATACCTCACCAAAGACACCCTCTCCCCTTAGACCTTGCCAAACCTCTGCAGCTTGCTTGAGCCACTTGCCCACCTGGCTCTCTGGCCTGTGTCTCCTGCCCACTTGTCTGCCTAGGCTGCACACCCACCCACCGGCCTGCGTGCCTCCATCTCCATTTCACTCCTCCTTGCTCTGCAATGCTGCTGCAATAGCCTAGCAGCTTTGAGAGCCCAGTTTATCATCACACTGTAGTTTGCAGTGACACCTGTCTGTAGCCAAGTGAACTACAGTGTGATGACAATCTTACATTTTAATTATATATGCCAACTTATATTGAACATGATAAAGGTTGACGAGGAACATCAAACATTGTCATGGCCCAAAGGGAACAAACTGCATATAATAAAAGTCCTTTGCAAGGAGACAATAGCTAGCCTTGTGTGGTCACAGAATCATAGAACCATACAGCTGAAAGGGATCTCAAGGGTCATCTAGTCCAACCCCCTGCAAGGCAGGAATCTTAGCTAAAGCATCCATGACAGATGGCCATCCAACCTCTGCTTAAAAACCTCCAAGGAAGGAGAGCCCAACACCTTCCGAGGGAGTTCATTTCCCTGTCTTACTGTCAGAAAGTTCTTCCTGGTGTTTGGTTGGAATCTCATTTCTTGTAACTTGAAGCCATTGATTCAGGTCTTACCCTCCAGGACAGGAGAAAACAAGCTTGTGAAAGCCCTTCAGATATTTGAAGATGGCTATCATATCTCCTCTCAGACTCCTCTTTTCCAGGCTAAACATACCCAGCTCCTTCAAACATTCCTCATAAGGTCATTTGAAGTGCAGCTATATTCATGTTGTGGGAGTTTGGGATCAGGCCCGCTGCCCTCACCTCCCTCACTGAATCTAACATGCAGACAATGGAATCATCTCTGCATGGAAGCCTATGTCTGTAACCTCAGTGTGTGTTCCACATCCTTTTACAATGTAGGGTATGTATTGTTTTATGTGGAGCCTAGGTTCATTGGCAGAAATAATACATGGACTTTTTGCAATGAATGGAGAACAGATGTTGTGAGAGGGCAGAGCAACTCTATGTAGAACAACTATCTCCACTGCGCTCCTCCCTCACCTCTAAACAGCAGAAACCTACAGAAATGGCACAAAAATAGCAGCACCAACAAACCTCAGACAGACCCGCAACCACATTATTAATTAATTAATTAATTAATTAATTAATAATAATAATAATAATATTTATTTATTTATTTATTTCTACCCCACCCATCTGGCTGGGTTTCCCCATCCACTCTGGGCGCCTTTCAACAGAATATTAAAATACAATAATCTATCAAACATTAAAAGCTTCCCTAAACAGGGCTGCCTTCAGGTGTCCTCTAAAAGTCTGGTAGTTGTTTTTCTCTTTGACATCTGGTGGGAGGGCATTTCACAGGGTGGGTGCCACTACCGAGAAGGCCCTCTGCCTGGTTCCCTGTAACTTGGCTTCTCGCAACGAGGGAACCGCCAGAAGGCCCTTGGCTCTGGACCTCAGTGTCCGGGCAGAACGATGGGGGTGGAGACGCTCCTTCAGGTATATTGGACCGAGGCCATTTAGGGCTTTAAAGGTCAGCACCAACACTTTGAATTGTGCTCGGAAATGTACAGTTAGTCAGTGGGCAAATACCAGTTAAGTCAGAGAATCAATTAGTTCAGTTGTATTTTTTTTTGCCCACATCCTTTGAGACAGTAAAATATTGTAAAGGTAAAGGGGCCCCTGACCATTAGGTCCAGTCGTGACCGACTCTGGGGTTGCGGCGTTCATCTCGCGTTATTGGCCAAGGGAGCCGGCGTACAGCTTCCAGGTCATGTGGTCAGCATGACAAAGCCGCTTCTGGTGAACCAGAGCAGCACACGGAAATGCCGTTTACCTTCCCACTGTAGTGATCCCTATTTATCTACTTGCACTTTGACGTGCTTTCGAACTGCTATGTTGGCAGGAGCTGGGACCGAGCAACGGGAGCTCACCCCGTCGCGGGGATTCAAACCTCCGACCATCTGATCGGCAAGCCCTAGGCTCTGTGGTTTAACCCACAGCACCACCCGTTTCCCTAAAATATTGTATTGATTTATATATTCTAGAATTTCAGTGTCTACTGCTTTATTGTAGGGTTGCCATACGTCTGGAATTTCCCAGACATCACTGGGATTCAGCTGTTAGAAACAGTGTCCGGGCAGGAATCGTTTAAATGTCCAGGAAAATCTGGACATTTGACAACCCATGTCAGAAATGTCGATTTTGGCAAATTTCCTTAAAAATAGCTCAAACACTTTTCTTTTCTTTTTAGGTCTTGGGGAAAAAAGCTCGACAACTTTGGCCAAAACTTTGACATAGCCCACAATATTCAATGGAGGCTTAAAGAGTTGCTCTCAATTGCATCTAGCTGTATCAAGTTTACGTCTGAGCCAAAGGATCTGTGGGAGACAATTTTATTTTTAAAAGATAGATGGTTCTTAGGGAATTGTCCCCAACTTGAGTTATTCTAGAAACGTTTGCTCAGAAGTGCATCCTATTGAATTCCATGGGTCTTACTCTCAGGTAAATGCAGCCTTAGATGCCTTAGCTTTAAGCTTTTCTTGCGATTTCTTTGCATGCAAAGGACCTGATTTTGAAAACCAAACCGACAGGAAGCATCTGATGCCATATCCTTGGGGCATGCAATTCATAACAAATCTTTTATCTTTACCTTTCGAAACATTAGATCGATCCATGACAAACTTGGGTCTTTTCATGGTCATATCTATTATGGTTTCCCTTTCATTCCAAGTGCCCCAAATGATGGGGGCTGATGGTGAAAAGACTGTGACCTTGCTGATTGCACCACCTGTGTCCCCTTGAGAGGCCTATAATTGAAATGTTACATGTTGACTCACCTTCTCTTTACGATGCATTGTCATTTCCCAAAGCTGGAGTTAGCAGTCATGGGGTGGGCTTTGTTTCGTTTTGTTTGGCTGAGTTGAAATTGCTAGAACTGATTTCAAATCTATTCTTCTTCTGAAAGGAGGTTCTCTGGAAGATGAAATCCAAGCTTTTCCGTGCATTGTTATTCCCTTAGATGGGAGACACACGAAAATGGAGTGATTTAAAATCCTATTTATATTTGAATGAATGAATCCTATTGTGTTTGTTGTTGTTTTAAAAAATAAAAACCACTCTGGGCCCAGGTTGTAGCACTATAAATGGGTAATAGTTGCATCCTAATCCTTTCAAACACTGAAGCAAGACAGGGCTGTGTGGGCTAGCTTCTGCCTCTCCATATCTCTTGTTTTCAAAAGTTGGAGGGATAATTTCTGAAGCAATGAGTCTTTTCCTCTCATTTGGGCTCCCTGTTCAATTTAGAACTCTGATCTTCCAGGGCGAACATTAAAAAGAGCCCAGTTGGATCTTCCAAAGCCATCTAAGTTAGAGGCCATCACTACATCTTGCGTTTCTAAATCATGAGGGAAGCCTACATGCCCCCCACTGTAGAAATTTAGTCCCCAACATGTCAACACAGAAGATCTCGGGCTCAACGCCCAGGATCTCCAGGTAGGGATGGGAAAAGTCCCTTGTCTGGAATCCCAGAGAGCCACTGCCAATCAATGTTAAGAATACTGAGCTATGTTGAACAATGGTCTGACTTTGGTATACCACAGCTTCCTATGTTCTGTCATGTGATGGTAATCACGCAGGAAGAAGAACACCTCAACAGGCCTTTTGTTAGCACTGTCTATAGAGAACCTCTGATGTAGGACATATTGCGGTTATTAACATTGCGCATTTGGGAGCAATACGGCGAATAAAAACAGAGTCTTCTTGAGATAAAAATTGTCCAGTCCAAAAATACAGTTTGAAAGCTTTACTAACAGAACTTGCTTTGAAACAGACACAAAACCAAATAATGCTACCTCCAGATAGTTGCGTAATGTCATGTGCTTGCCCAAGCAGAGGTACAGCATCTTAGAAATATGAATTCCTTCTATTCAGAGTTGAAAACAAAGCTTTGCCTCTCCCACACAGAGACTCCATTAGCCTGGAGGCTGTTTTCTCATGGAGAGAGATTGAGCACACCCCTTCTCTATGGTGGCTCAAGAACAAAGACTAACTCACACAAAATGGAGGTTTGCAATGCAATATCTCGTGTGATGTAAGTTAAACACCTTGTGAGAGGTAGCAGAGAGACATTCTTATGTAATCATTTAACTATTAAGCACTCTCCTGCTCCTGCTTAGTTTCAATGGAATTTTCCAATGTTGCACCTTTACATGCAGAGTTATTTTTCCATTTCAATGTACCATTAAACAATTATACTTAACAAGACAATCACATACCTGCACTGGGGAAAGGTGATTATTTCTCCAGGAAACATGCCCATTACTATGTGCTTACTACAGAAAATCCCTCTCCTTGTATCTGATTAACCCAGCCCATGTCAGCTCATCCTAGAAGTCCAGAAGCATCCAAGCACAATCTGGGAATGGTGGTTGAGATCCTTCATGGAATCATAGGTTTGGAGGAGGCCCCACAGATCATCTGATCCACCTTCCTGCTCCATGAAGGAATACCTAAGTTAGAGCACTCCCAGCTGATGACTCTCTAAGTTCTGCCTGAGGACATCCAGTGAGCCCACCACTCTTCTAGGTTATCAGCTCTATTGTCAAACTACTGTTAACATCAAGAAGTTACCCGGATGTCGTAGGGAGCTGGTGACCCTTACCTAACCTCCCAGCAGCTGAGTTGCTGCTGCTTACTGGGAGGTAGAGGCTGTGGAAAGGTCAGCTGCTGCAGAATTCAGTGGCCAGGTTGCTCACCAGGGCAGTATGAGCATATAACTTCAATCCTGACCCAACTGCACTGGCTGCCAAATAGATCGTCTTCCAAAGCAACTACTCTATTCCAAACTAAAAAATGGAAAGCGTAATGCTGGTGGTCAACAAAAGAGGTTTAAAGACTGTCTCAAGGCAAATATTTAAAAAATGTAGTATAAACACTGACAACTGGGAAACACTGGCCTGCGAGCGCTCTAGTTGGAGAACAGCCTTTACCAAAGGTGTCATGGGCTTTGAAGAAACTTGATCTCAGGACGCACGGGAGAAACGTGCTAAGAGGAAGGCACGCTTGGCAAATCCACACCATGATCAACTCCCACCTGGAAACCAATGTGTGGATCCACCTGGAAGGATGTGTGGATCCAGAATTGGCCTCCACAGTCACTTACGGACCCATTGTTAAAATTGTGTTTATGGAAGACAATCTTACTCGGCTACAAGTGATCGCCAAAGAAGAAGAAGATTGGCATAAATGCATATATCCATTGGGGGGGCACTATAAAAATGCAGTATATCAGGCAAAATTGCATACAAAAAGCTGGTGAATTTTTGTGAGGACTTAAAAAAAAAGCATGAGCTGCTGCAGAAATGTACTTTACTAAGCTTAAGATTAGAAAAATGAGAAAGCAAAACAGACAAATGACTCCATCCCTAGTTCACTTACTTGAAAACCAAGTTAACCGGCCGCATGGCATTTGAGGACCCTTTGGCTCACTGAGACCCCAAACCTCTGCTCAGAAGTCTTTCCCTGACAAGACAGATGGTTTTAAACTAGAATTTACAGCGGACGCTGACATACATTGAAGACGGGCACCATAGGAGACTGAGACCAACTTCTCACCTTCATCTTCACTCCCTCCTGCCAGCCACCATTGCTACTTTCTCTCTGAATAGTTTTGGGCTGTTGTTGTTGCCTGTTTCATAATGAAGGTGATTTGCGGGAGAGGGCTATATTCATGAATACATTGTGGCATTCTGCTATGAGGCTTCAAAACCCCTTTCCTTCACCTCCCACACCAGTACGGCTCAAACATTACCTGGACCAATCACAATGCCTGCAAACGAAGGCAGTGTGGTGCTACTTTAAGACTAAAGTCCCATGTTAATCACATTTCACATAAAGAAAAGAACACTCTGAAAACTGTGGGCCTCATGGGGGTTCCAGGTTAAAATTTATGAGGATTAGCAAGTACTTTATTTTTTGCCTCCCTGGTCACTGGAGAGCTGACATCGGAATACAACAAAAGGCAATTGAGAGTTGAAACCGTTAAAAAACACACAACCAGGCACATTTATTTTTTTAATGACATATAATATCTATACGGTTCAATTGCCTGGAGCTCAGCTCATACATGGGCAATTTCAGGACAATTGTGTTTCATTTGCTGCGTGTTTGGAGTGTTTTGACGAAAATCCAAGGGAAGGGATTCTTCAGAGCTTGGGCGTACATTTCTGCATGGGGTGGTGTTGAAGTGGCATTTCGAGCCTTTTTCTTCCCACACAAAGACTCTAAGGGAAGTTTAATGCATGCCTAATAACACGACTGTACTCCCCTGAACAATGGAAAACGAAGCCCTGCAGCGCCTATTTGGGTGAAAGAGGCTGTTGGGAGCTGCCAGAAGACATGTGCAGCTGCTCCGTGTGGCGATTCGATGAACTGCAGCATTACTGAGTTCAGGTTTTTTTTGCTCAGGAATGGTCCTTTTTAGTCCATAGAATCATAGAATCATAGAATCGTAGAGTTGGAAGAGACGACAAGGGCCATCCAGTCCAACCCCCTGCCAAGCAGGAAACACCATCAACGCATTCTTGACATATGCCTGTCAAGCCTCTGCTTAAAGACCTCCAAAGAAGGAGACTCCAGCACACTCCTTGGTAGCAAATTCCACTGCCGAACAGCTCTTACTGTCAGGAAGTTCTTTCTAATGTTTAGGTGGAATCTTCTTTCTTGTAGTTTGAATCCATTGCTCCGTGTCCGCTTCTCTGGAACATGGCTATCAAATCACCCCTTAACCTTCTCTTCTCCAGGCTAAACATACCCAGCTCCCTAAGCCGTTCCTCATAAGGCATCGTTCCCAGGCCTTTGACCATTTTGGTTGCCCTCTTCTGGACACGTTCCAGCTTGTCAGTATCCTTCTTGAACTGTGGTGCCCAGAACTGGACACAGTACTCCAGGTGAGGTCTGACCAGAGCAGAATACAGTGGTACTATTACTTCCCTAGATCTAGATGCTATACTCCTATTGATGCAGCCCAGAATTGCATTGGCTTTTTTAGCTGCTGCATCACACTGCTGACTCATGTCAAGTTTGTGGTCTACCAAGACTTCTAGATTCTTTTCACATGTACTGCTCTCAAGCCAGGTGTCACCCAGAGTGTCAGTCCAGAGGGATGCCTTTGGATATGAGCGGCTGGGAATCGCAAGTGGCAAGAGAGCTGTTGTACTAGGTACTGTCCTGCTTTGCAGACTTCCCAGAGGCATCTAATCGGTTGCTGTGAGAACGGGATGCTGGACTAGATGAAACTTGGATGTGATCCAACAGGGGTCATCTCATGCTTTTACATGCAAAACTGTGATGAAATGGAAACAGTCTCCCTTCCTAAAATGGTCCTTTCCACATCGAGGCCCTGTGCTATGCGCTGGATCTTAGTTGCCAAGGCACAATATCCTGTAGATCCACGCTTTCCCAATGGAAACCTTAACTCCTGTCTGGTATCCTTGCAAGAATTCTGGCATTCTTTGTACTTTGCTAGAACAGATGTCGCCTGACGATAGCTCTGATTATTTCTGACATTTCAATTTGTAGTGAGAACGAGGCAGTGTAGGAGGTTTTAATGTTAGGATTTTTTATATACAAAAAAAACCCCTCACAGATAGTTTTTTTAAATAACACACACACACACACACACACACACACACACCACTATTTGAACTTTCTGCTTGAACAAAAGGTTGGGTTAAATCCACCTGATATTGGAAATTTATCATAGATTAACACTCTGAGTAATCTTTAAAAGCAATGCCCTTTATGGTGTCACCATATAGACAGCTATTATGAATAGTATGAATTGTTGTTGAGTTTTTGGGGTTTTTTAAATGTTTCTTGGGATCACTAGAAGCTGGGAGGGGGGACTTTTTAAAAGTGTTTTTCCTTTTTTTTTCCTTCCACAGGAAAACAAAATGTGAAGCCATTTCAATAATGTCACATTGACATCGTAGACCATTTTTGGTTCCTTAGTAGCTAAATCTTCCTGTTAACTTATGGATCAAAGTTTGCTCCAGAGATAAGTCATCCAGCTATTGAATCAGGCTAGGTGGCTACAAAATCTTGACAATTTTACCTGTTGGTTTCCTGTGCCTTTTGTACTGCTTGCTAAATCTCATGTCTATGTGTGAGAGCCAATCTGGCGTAGTGGTTAGAGTGCCAGACTCTAGAGCAGGCACCCCCAAACTGCGGCCCTCCAGATGTTTTGGCCTACAACTCCCATGATCCCTAGCTAACAGGACCAGTGGTCAGGGATGATGGGAATTGTAGTCCAAAACATCTGGAGGGCCGAAGTTTGGGGATGCATGCTCTAGAGCCTGGGAGGGCCAGGGTTCAAATCCCCACACGGCATGAAGCTCACGGGATGACCTTGGGGCAGTCACTAACTCTGAGCCTAACCTACCCCACAAAGTTGTTGTGAGGATAAATTGAGAAAAGAAAGAAGCACCTTGAGTTTCTTAGAGGAAAGATGGGATATAAATATAGTGGTGGTGATGATTATGACAATGGCGTCTTTGTCCATCCCTCTAGTAGATCAAATGTCTATCTTTTTCTTCTTCTTCTTTGGTAATCACTCGTATCCGAGTAAAATTGTCTTCCATAAACACGATTTTAACAATGGGTCCGTAAGTGACTGTGGAGGCCAATTCTGGATCCACACATCCTTCCACACTGGGGACATTGGTTTCCAGGCGGGAGTTGATCACAGTGTGGATTTGCCAAGTGTGCCTTCCTCTTAGCACGTTTCTCCCTTGCGTCCCAAGATCGAGTTTCTTCAAAGCCCATGACACCTTTGGTAAAGGCTGTTCTCCAACTAGAGCGCTTCCCAGTTGTCAGTGTTTATACTACTTTTTTTTTTTAAGATTTGCCTTGAGAGAGTCTTTAAACCTCTTTTGTTGTATATATACCACCACCACCCTTCCCCATGCTGGTTTTTCTTCTGAATCCTGTCAAGCTTGTCATGCCACTGACCTGTTTCGGACTGGCATCACCATGAGGGGAAGGTTAGACATAGACAGGGATTCGGAATTTTCTTAGTACAACCATCTAGAATGCACGTGTGATGATGAACATAGGAAGGCATTCAACAGCTCTGGTCCACCTAGGCCAGTATTGACTCTGATTCACTGCCACTCTCCAAAGCATCTCTGGAGAACTGTTGGATATCAGAGTAAATACTGGTCTAGATGGTGCTGTGGTCTAAACCACTGAGCCTCTTGGGTTTGCTGATCAGAAGGTCGGCAGTTTGAATCCCTGCAACAGGGTGAGCTCCTGTTTCTCTGTCCAAGCTCCTGCCAACCTAGCAGTTCGAAAGCACGTTAGTGCGAGTAGATAAATAGGTACCACTGCGGTGGGAAGGTAAACAGCATTTCCATGCACTCTGGTTTCCGTCATGGTGTTCTGTTGCACCAGAAGCAGTTTAGTCATGCTGGCCACATGACCCGGAAAGCTGTCTGTGGACAAACACCGGCTCCCTCAACCTGAAAGCGAGATGAGCACTGCAACCCCATAGTTGCCTTTGACTGGACTTAACTGTCCACGGGTCCTTTACCTTTACCTTTTACCTAGGTGGACCAAAGCTGTCAAAACACTACAAGCAAAAGTCTTCTTATTTCTGACACTAGGCACGCTTTCAACCAGATAGCTTTGCAACTCAAATATTGGATTCTGCCAATGTGCTACAGAGATTATTATTATTATTATTATTATTATTATTATTATTATTATTATTATTATTATTATTCTTGGCATAATTGTTCCACATAGACATGTGCATTTTAGCATTGTTCAGTCTATGCTGATACATTTTCTTTCTATTCTGATTCAATTAATAGCCTGGAGCTCAGCAGAAACCAGCCCAAATTTCATAATGTTAATCACAGGGACGACTAAAGGTTAAGCAACTAGGGTTATAGTGAGACAGTCCTTTCTATTTTGCTTCCCTAATTATATTCAGTTAATTAACAGTTTCCGGGAGCGAGACACCTTCCTTGCAAGGCTAAATCAAATTTGTTTTGCTGCGGCAAATACTCGTGCCAGGTGCTCCGAAAGCGGCGTGTGAATTGCAGGTTGAAAGCTATGCATTAGGCAGGTTTGAAAACAGCTCTTTCCCTTGGTCACCTCTGGCAAGCAGAATACCCCTCCAAGTGATCAGGCAGGTCTAATTTGACCAGAGTCTGCAGCAGGCATAGCGTACTTGTTCATTTAGCCACAGAAACAAAACTCAGAGCAACGCCAGGTAGGGCAGGAAAGATCCCAGGCTGAAACCCTGCAGAGCTCATACCAGTCAGTGTAGAGAACGCTGAGCTAGATCAAGCATAGTGAATATGGTGCCCTTCATGTGTTGTTGAACTACAGTTCCCATCAACCCTAGCCATCAACCATCTTACATTCCAAGTTCCGGACTGCAGAATCCGGGACCGGCAGCCGTGTGACACCGGAAGTTGCGTCGACGTAACTTCCGGTGTCGCTTTGCCCTTCTATGGGCACCAAAAATGGCCACCGCCGACACCGGAAGTCACATCTACGCACTTCCGGTCATGCATAGAAGGGCAAATCAGAAAAAAATGGCCGCCGGCAGGAGAAAATAACGGAGAAAAATGGGAGACGAAGTGATACGGGGGACCACCGGGAAAAGGTAAGTAAAAACGGGGGTTTCCCCGAGGAAAACGGGAGACTTGGCAGCTATGTCAACCATGCTAGTTAGGGGTGATGGGATTTGGAGTCCTCCGTGCGAACTCCAGGTCCAGAAAAGAATTCTGCACCCCAAGCTCATGTTCTTAAGGCTTTGTTCAGAGCTCTGAAAGCAATGGATTTCATATTAGGAGGGGTCCCTCAAGGGCAGCACCCCATTGGCTCTCCAACTGTTCCCCTTTCTCCACATGTGACTTTGACCTTCAGTCCAGCGATCACATGGGACTTTGAGCCAATGAGGCTGAATGCTGGATGGCACCAAGTTCTAGTATTACAAGGGAGGGAGAAGATGTTTCTCTATCCACTTCCTCCATTTAAAATACCTCTATCATGTCTCTGCTTATTCTCCTTTTCTCCTCTACGTTTCCAGCTGGTCTCTGTGTAGTACCACGACTGGATCCAGTCCAGAATGTTTACGGCTTGCCCATAAATTTTATGCCGTCAAGCTCTGTTAAAATTTACAAGGCCCAGAAGATAAATTAAACCCACGATCAATAGTTTACCTGGCCATCACCTTGTAAATACATAAATCTTCCTCTCCTCTTATGAGGCATTTAGCTGCCTTCAGTTGAACAAGAGGCACTAGCTAAGCTACAATGAAAAATGATTTCTTAAATATTGTAGGCTATTTATAGCATTTTCATTCATTAGGGTGCTTAATTTGCTTTGGTCTTTGTCAGTTTTCACGCTGCTTATATTTCGTCTTTCTTTTTTTAAAATAAAAATAAAAAATAAAATTCATTACGGTTCAGATTTCTCTTTGCAATATTTTAATCCAATTACTTCCTTCAATAAACAAGCATTCTCCCCATATCTGGGTAATGAGCTACGAGAAGAAGTGGTTTCTGATTAGTCAAGCTAATTTTTATTTATTTATTAAGGACAAAAGGAAGAAAGTAGCAAGTGCGATAGAGGGGCGAAATACATAATGGTGATAAATCCAGATACATTGTTGGATGACAAAATGAAATGGGTTTGGAACACATGGTGAAGGCAGGAGATAACTCAATGCGAAGGTGGATAAAGGAACTTTTCTGCTGTTATTTGCAGCTCATCATTAATTTTTGAAGTACCTTGTTCTGCACTGTTTTGCTGTGCATGCTGATAGCATATATAAACACCTGTTCTTATTACAGTTCTGCTCCTTGGAAGCCTCATCCTCTGCCACTGCGACAACATAGGGCAGGGATAGGGGTGAATTTGTGCATTGCTGTTGGATTTGATCATGTTGTAAGCCACCTTCAGAGGAGAGCGATAAACATTGTCCTGCTGGGTGAGGCCAAGGGTCTGTGTGAGCTAGCATCGTTTCCTAGAGTGGCCAGCCAGGTTAACCCTCATGTAAATTGCATGGTGGAACAGTGGCACAACAAAACTGGGGAGGCGCGCTTCGCTCGAATGATCTATGGAGGAGTTAAAGCCAAATCTACCATAATAGCATATCGCGGAACAAACTACAGTGGTACCTCGGTTTACAAACACAATTGGTTCCGGAAGTCTGTACTTAACCTGAAGTGTACTTAACCTGAAGAGAACTTTCCCATTGAAAGTAATGGAAAGTGGGTGGATATCGCCACTGGAAGTGGTTGCAGTTAAAAGAAGAAATATGGGCTCCAATTGGCCAACATATAAGGATCTATTGGTAGAGGACCAGGAAGGATTAAAACTAAGAGATTATAATGAGATAAAACATTTATTAACTAGTTAGCTACAGTATTTTCAAATTAATCAGAGGTTCCAAATGGATAGGAAAATTGGATTTAATAGAGAAATTTCTAAATTTGACAAAATTTTAACAATTGGCAAGAATAAATATATAAAAAACTTATATAGTTTATTATTAGATTGGGAGACAAAAGAAGAACTTACCAAAATACCAATGATTCGTTGGGGGCAAGATTTGGGTAAGATAATTAAATTAGAAAGCTGGGGAAATCTATGGAATAGGGATATGAATCATACCCCAAGCTATGATCTTAAAGAAAATTTAATTAAAATGCAACACAGGTGGCATTTGACCCCGCAAAAGTTGGCCAAAATGTATAGAGGTAGTGAAGGAAAGTGCTGGAGATGTAAAAAGGAGCTGGGAAATTATATTCAGGTTTGGTGGAGATGTGAAAATATTAAGCCCTATTGGGAGATGATATACAAGGAAATGAAAAAAATACTTAAGTACTCATTTAAAAAGAATCCCGAATTATTTCTTCTAGGCATGCTAAACGAAGAAATTAGACCAAAGGATAGGAGCATTGTAATGTACACAACGACAGCGGCCAGGGTTTTAATTGGATCAAACTGGAAAAGCCATAAGATACCGAGCATGGAGGAATGGCAGAAAAAAATGTTAATTTACTATAATTCAGCAGTAAAAAATGCTGAAGTTAAAGGGATCAAGGAACAAGTAAGAGACAAAGATTGGGGGAAATTTAGAAAATATTTAGCTACATTGGTGGAAAATCCCTCGCTCGCAGGAGGCCTATAGTGACTCAGATATAAAAGGTTTTTACTTGACCAAAACAAAAATCAGGCATACAGATGACATATAAAGGATGAATGATGCAGTACAAATGATGGCTGGAAGTGCTAATTCACTTGTGGTGGGTGGTGGGATGGGTGATGGGACCTTAGGAATGGAACAAGGATAATTACTGTTTTTGATTACTCTGTTTTTGCTTTTTAAATGAGCTTATGTTACCCTTATAATTATTTACATGGTATTCCTTATATTTTGAGTTATATTTTATAATTTATGATTTATGTATTTATGATTTCTGATCTTTACTTTATAATTTATGTATTTATGGTTTATAATTTCTTTAGTATGTAATTATTCTTTTTTTCCTTCCTTTTATTTTCTTTTCTCTGTATAAACCTCTGAAATGATAAATAAATATATTATTTTGGGGAGAAAAAAAAAGTAATGGAAAGTGGATTAATCCGTTCCAGACGGGTCCTCAGAGTACTCAACCTGAAACGTACTTAACCTGAGGTATGAGTGTAATTGGTTCCGGAAATCTCTACTTAACCTGAAGTGTACTTAACCTGAAGTGAACTTTCCCATTGAAAGTAATGGAAAGTGGATTAATCTGTTCCAGACGGGTCCGCGGAGTACTTAAACTGAAAATACTCAAACCGAGGCGTACTTAAACTGAGGTATGACTGTACAGGTCTCCTTTGGAATTCACACTTCTCTGAATTTCGTTGTGTTGTTCTCCACCCAAACAATATATACAAAAATGCATACACTAGGGTTAATTGGACATAAGGATTTATATATCTGTGAAAATAACACACACACACACACTACATATGGGGAAATTGCTTTCAAAATTGCATACATTAGTCAAAACTGCACACAAAATTTTGTTTATTGGAAGATGTTCGAACTGAGATACTGCTGGATTTTCATGAGAAGGTGTCATGGACTGCCTGGGCACAGAAGGCTCGGAGCCCAGGGAGTGGTGGCAGGGCAGCAATGAGCGGTCAGGTGGAGACGATTAGGAGAAGATGTCAGAAGCAAAGAGGTAACAGGGTTTAGTGAGCAAGGAGAGTCTGTGGCAGAGAGAAGTCCAGAAGCAGAAGCTGGAGTGGAGGTGGGCAGGGATGGCTCAGCCAGGGTCTCCCTGCCCCCCCTGGTATTTACTGTTTTTAATTAGGTTTTGTAATTTTGGATTATGCGGAATGCTTTATCTGAGTGGATGTAGCAACCGAGTAATTTCGTTGTTCCCGCAAGGGGACAATGACAATAAAGATATCTTATCTTATCTCATCTTATCCATGCACCAGAAGAAGCATGAAGAGGGAGAAGCAGTAACAGGCACATCAGCAGCTCAAAGACGAGGATATTCAGCCGCCACAACTGCCTCAGAGGGGCAAGACCTACCGAGAAGAGTTGCAGTGCTCCTTAGGCCTGGCACCCCTGGGCAGACCTTGTTTCTTCTAATAAAGGGTTAACTTCACTTACTCAGTGTGATTTATTCCTGACACCTGCTCACAAATTATGGCATGAATATGGAGAAGCAAATTTAAGATTGGAAAATAGCTGACAAAATGGAAGACCATTCCACCTCATAACTCCTTTCCACAGGCCACACTTGTTGCTCTGCTCCCTTTTCCCCCCTTCTGGTCCTGCCCTCCGCTTGGCAGGTGAGCCACCAGAAGTTTTCTTTGGAGCAGTGATGGCCAAACTTGGCCCTCCAGGTGTTTTGGGACTACAACTCCCATCATCCCTAGCTAACAGGACCAGTGGTCAGGGATGATGGGAACTGTAGTCCCAAAACAGCTGGAGGGCCTTTAGACGAAAAAGGTTCCTCGTCCCTGATCAATGGACACCACCTCCCAAGGAGAAATAGGACATTGAACCCAGAGATTGCCACTTCCTTGCTCCTCTCACTGCTCAGTTGCCTTGGAGAGAGCAGATGTAGAGGCAGCCACAATAAGGAAGGGGAGCACCGGTAGCTGAAGGCTCTGGGGATTGGCAGTGCCTCCCCTACTGGGATGTGGGTTTCAGCAGATGCTCAGTGGTGCTGACCTCTGACAGCAGCCCTAGCTGTAGTGTAGCACATCATTCTAAGTAAGTAAGACAATAAATTGCCTTTGGGGAAAGATGGAATCCTTCACAAATGATAGGCATTTGAAAAAGTAGCTATTTAATTTGAATGATCTGCTGGGTATGGGAAACTGTCACTTAAACGAGCTGAGGATCAGGGCCTAAAACGTATTTTATGCTCTCAGTGGTTGCTCTAAAATTGGGAACAATTCCGATAATAAGCAAGAAACTTGACGGCTGTTAAGAAATATGTCGGAGTCAGTCTCAAGACTGATAGCTTAAGGAGTCAGCATATGTAGTAGTCTGATAATGTATCTGCTAAGTTAAAATGGGTGTGTTAAATGTTCCTCAGTCTTGATGAGTCCCAAGTTGAGCACTAGCTTAGACCTCAAAATCAGGGTCAATAATTCATACCCCAAAGTTTCTGACATAGGGGTTCCACTGAGCTCTGAGCTGCATTTTATTGCAATTATTCTATGCCAGGCTTTGGGATCCACAGCAAGTGTATGAAACCTTCATTCCTGTAGATAATAAGATCACAAGATGGCCTTAAATTAAAGTTGTGCCAAAAAATTGTCTTGCCTAAAAAAAAAAACATTTCCCACCAATTAATGAAATTGCATTAAAAATGAAAAAAGTGGGGGAGGACAAATTGGGTTGGGGTCTTTTTCCTTTTAATTTTTTTTAATGTTTTCGCAACACAATGACCATTACCAACAACCCAAAAGTATAGTTAAAAGGTCTTACATCATACTATACACAAAGCAAACAAAGAATAAACAATAAGATAAAGAATTGGTGAGCTATCACACACTATCCATCAATACACCTCTATCTCTCAAGGTGAAGTGCTTGGTGAATGTTGAGCATCAAAGTCTGAAACGTAGGAAATAAAATCCTACCAGATGACACAAGAGAGTTCTGGATCCCCCATCCTCCTGGAGACACACAGATAATGCATCATTATTATTTTTTCCACAATAGCCAAAGTGCCTAAGTTCTTATACCATAAATTCAAATGTAGATTTTTCATGGTTTTCCATTTCTGGGCTATTGAAATCCAAGCTGCAACTAACATCCATGTCAAAAGCCCTTTAGAGAATCAAGCTTTTATGCTGTCAGTTCAGTTTTTCAGTAATGACAGCTGTGGAGAGGTCTGAACAGATGATTTTATTATTTTAGATATTTCTTGATATACTTGAGACCAGAATAATGAAACCCGAGGGCATTCCCACCAAAGATCAAAGATTGTCCCTCATTGCCCACAGCCGCGTTGACAGTGATGTAGTATGAGACTGTGATGTAATCTGAGATAAAAAGTTATTCCTAATGTTTAATTGGAATCTCCTTTCTTGTAACTTGAAGCCATTGGTTCGCCTCCTACGCTCTAGAGAAAACCAGTTTGCTCCAAGTTCCATGTGACAGCCCTTGAGATACAGTGGTACCTCTACTTACGAATAACTCTACTTACGAATGTTTCTACTTACGAATGGAGCTCCGTCCGCCATCTTGGATGCGGTTTAGATAGGATTTTTTCTACTTACGAATTTTTTCTCCCAATGCATTCCTATGGGATTTGACTTACAATTTTTTCTACTTACAAATGTGCATTTGGAACGCATTAAATTCGTAAGTAGAGGTACCACTGTATTTGAAGATGGCTATCATACCTCCTCTCAGTGTCCTGTTTTCCAGGCTAAATATACCCAGCTCCTTCTACTGTTCATCATAAGGCATGGGTTCCAGGTCCTTTATCACCTTGGTCGTTCTCCTCTGTACACGGTCCTGTTGTGGTCTGACCTAGGAAGAATAGAGTGGGGCTATTACTTCACCTGATCTAGACAATATACTTCTGCAGATGCAACCTAAATTATATTGGTAAAACCAGCTCAAAATCCCGCCCACACGTGAATTCTAAAGTGCTCTGAGAATAGGAATGCCAGTGAAAACAGACACAGGAGCAGAAATTGCTGGTGTTTGCTTATTCATCTCATATCTGGAAAGGGAATCAATCTGGCGAACACGATGGGGATTTGCTGTTGTTGCTTTCAGTCCACAAATGGTACATAAATGGTACCTAAAGGGGCAGCTTGTGGGCCGGTAAAACAGTCTTTGTGGGCCGCATGTTGCCAACCTCTGGCCTAGTAGAAATCCACACTGGCCTGTGTGGTGTTGGGAGATCTGTGATTTCACGCGATGCTCGGCATGCACTTGACGTCACATGCGCACAATGCACTCCAGGCTCCCTCAATCTTGGGGCCAACTCTGTCTCCAAGACCATTTGATCTGGCCTCAGGACTCTCTCAAGGCCACACCCCCTGCCCAGATCACACACACCCCTCTCTCTCTCCAAGCCACACACCCCAGCAGCCCATTCATTTAGGGCAGTTTTTTCTTGGGTGATGGGAGTTGTAGTCCAACAGACTCAAATTTGAGAAACACTGATTTAGTGGAAAGACTGCAGTTCAGCGGTACTAGCACCATTGGCTGTGTTCTCCCTCTAATGTTGGAGCCAACATGGCTCTGAATACCTGCTGTTGGGAATCCCAAGAGTTGTCACGGTCCGGTCGGCGGGCGGTTGAAGCCCTGGCTGAGGATGTCAGGACCAGAGGCAAGATGGTGGTGTAGAAGCAGGAACAGATGCAGGGCTGAGGGTCCAGCAGCAGGCAGTGGCAGGGTCAAGGAGCAAGGCAGAGGCAGAGGCGAAGACAAAGGTCTGGGAGTCAAGGAGCAAGGCGTTGGCAGGGCAAGGGTCCAAGGGTCAAGGCATCGGCAAGGCGAGGGTCCAAGGAGCAAGGCGTTAGCAAGGCAAGAGGTCCTAGGAGCAAGAGACCAGATGCAAAAAGGCAGGGATAGCATTGCTGTGGCAAAGAGCTGAAGGGAAATGCTGAGCTTTTATCCCTCCCAGCTCCTGCCACCAGGTGCAGTGAGTTATCAAGTGGCCTCACCTGAGTGGCCACTCCTTGCTTCTCCAGCACAAGCTGAGGCAGGCCCCAGTCCTGCAAAGCACTACAGGCCCGCTAACCAGACTCCTGCCCACACTCCTGACAAGAGTCATGTTGTGCTCACATCTTGAATGGGGGGGTTTCCCGTAAATATCTGGTTGCTCATTAAGAGAACAGGATCTGGACAAGATGGGTCCTTGGCCTGATCCAGCAGGACTCTTTGAATTATACACCTACTGTATAACTACTACCATTATTTATGGCAGAGCAAATTTAATTTTTTGATATAAAAATTCACTTGATTTTGGGGTCAAACCAAAGCTGCTCACCACATCCCATGCTTCTTTTGTGTGTTGAAAAACTTATCCTACTTTTGTGCAGTTCCCCGCCCCCCCCAAAAAACACATCCATATCCCTCACCCCACATATTTTTTATTAATTTTCGCATAAAGCATATTGCATAGTCAAACATGTAATCTCATTGCATTTGTTGTATTTACAATTTATCTTTTACATTTATCCATATCATTGTCTCCTAGTATGGATACATGTAAAAGATAAATTGTAAATACAACAAATGTAATGAGATTAAATGTTTGACTATGTAATATGCTTTATGTGAAAATTAATAAAAAATATTGGGGGGGGGAATATGGATGTGTTTTTGGGGGGCGGGGAACTGCACAAAAGTAGGATATTCTTTATGTCATTTGTCATCTGCACTCACTGTCCTTAGCCCTCATTTGCCCATACTGCTCCTTCATTTTAATTCATAGAATCATAGAGTTGGAAGAGACCACAAGGGCCATCCAGTCCAACCCCCTGCCAAGCAGGAAACACCATCAAAGCATTCCTGACAGATGGCTGTCAAGCCTCTGCTTAAAGACCTCCAAAGAAAGAGACTCCACCACACTCCTTGGCAGCAAATTCCACTGTCGAACAGCTCTTACTGTCAGGAAGTTCTTCCTAATGTTTAGGTGGAATTTTCTTTCTTGTAGTTTGAATCCGTTGTTCCGTGTCCGCTTCTCTGGAGCAGCAGAAAACAACCTTTCTCCCTCCTTTATATGACATCCTTTTATATATTTGAACATGGTTATCATATCACCCCTTAACCTTCTCTTCTCCAGGCTAAACATACCCAGCTCCCTAAGCCGTTCCTCATAAGGCATCGTTTCCAGGCCTTTGACCATTTTGGTTGCCCTCTTCTGGACACGTTCCAGCTTATCAGTATCCTTCTTGAACTGTGGTGCCCAGAACTGGACACAATACTCCAGGTGAGGTCTGACCAGAGCAGAATACAGTGGTACTATTACTTCCCTTGATCTAGATGCTATACTCCTATTGATGCAGCCCAGAATTGCATTGGCTTTTTTAGCTGCTGCATCACACTGCTGACTCATGTCAAGTTTGTGGTCTACCAAGACTCCTAGATCCTTTTCACATGTACTGCTCTCAAGCCAGGTGTCTCCCATCCTGTATTTGTGCCTTTCATTTTTTTTGCCCAAGTGTAGTACTTTACATTTCTCCTTGTTAAAATTCATCTTGTTTGCTTTGGCCCAGTTGTCTAATCTGTTAAGGTCATTCTGAAGTGTGATCCTGTCCTCTGGGGTGTTAGCCACCCCTCCCAATTTGGTGTCATCTGCAAACTTGCTCAGGATTCCCTCAAGCCCATCATCCAAGTCATTGATAAAGATGTTGAACAAGACTGGGCCCAAGACAGAACCCTGTGGCACCCCACTAGTCACTACTCTCCAGGATGAGGAGGAGCCATTGATGAGCACCCTTTGGGTTCGGTCAGTAAGCCAGCTACAAATCCACTGAATGGTAGCATTGTCTAGCCCACATTTTACCAGCTTCTTTACAAGAATATCATGGGGCACCTTGTCAAAGGCCTTGCTGAAATCAAGATAGGCTACATCCACAGCGTTCCCTTCATCTACCAGGCTTGTAATTCTGTCAAAAAATGAGATCAGATTAGTCTGACATGACTTATTTTTCAGGAACCCATGCTGACTCTTAGTGATCACAGAGTTTCTTTCTAGGTGCTCACAGACTGTTTGCTTAATGATCTGCTCTAGAATCTTTCCTGGTATTGATGTCAGGCTGACTGGGCGGTAATTGTTTGGGTCCTCTCTTTTCCCCTTTTTGAAAATAGGGACAACATTTGCCCTCCTCCAGTCTGCTGGAACTTCGCCTGTTCTCCAGGAATTTTCAAAGATTATTGCCAGTGGTTCTGAAATCACCTCTGCCAGTTCTTTTAATACTCTTGGATGTAGTTCATCTGGCCCTGGAGACTTGAATACATCTAAACTAGCCAAGTATTCTTGTACTACCTCCTTACTTATTCTGGGCTGTGTTTCCCCTGCTGAATCATCTGCTCCATATTCTTCAGGTCGGGCGTTTCTTTCTTTCTTGGAGAAGACTGAGGCAAAGAAGGCATTGAGGAGTTCTGCCCTTTCTCTGTCCCCTGTTTGCATTTCACCATCTTCTCCTCTGAGTGACCCCACTGTTTCCTTGTTTTTCCTTTTGCTACGGACATACCCATAAAAGCCCTTTTTGTTGCTTTTAACCTCTCTGGCGAGCCTGAGTTCATTCTGTGCTTTAGCTTTTCTGACTTTGTCTCTACACGTGCTGGCTATATGTTTGAATTCCTCTCTGGAGATTTCCCCCCTTTTCCATTTTTTGTACATATCCCTTTTAAATCTTAACTCAGTCAAAAGTTCTTTAGATAGCCAGCCTGGCTTCTTTAGGCACCTTCCATGTTTCCGTCTCATTGGTATTGCCTGAAGTTGTGCTTTTAATATCTCCCTTTTAACAAACTCCCAACCATCATGAACTCCCTTCCCTTTTAGTATTACTGTCCATGGGATTTCACCCAGCGTTTCCCTAAGTTTTCTGAAGTCGGCTTTCTTAAAGTCTAGAATTTGGACCTTAGTATGCTTGGTTGCTCCTTTCCGCTGGATAATAAACTCCAGAAGAGCATGGTCACTCCCACCTAATGATCCTGCCACTTCTACCCCACTAACCAAGTCATCACTATTGGTTAGGACCAGATCTAAAATGGCTGATCCTCTTGTTGCTTCTCCCACTTTCTGGACAATGAAGTTGTCTGCAAGGCCAGTGAGGAATCTGTTCGACCTTATGCTCTTGGCTGAGTTTGACATCCAACAAATATCAGGATAGTTGAAATCCCCCATTACTACTATCTCACTTCCTTTGGAATGCTTGGCCATCTCTTCCAGGAAGGCATCATCTGTGTCCTCAGTTTGGCTTGGGGATCTATAGTAAACTCCCACAATGAGATCACTGTTGTTTTTCTCTCCCTTAATTTTGACCCAGATACTCTCAATTTGGCTTTGAAGTTTTAAATCCTGGATCTCTTCACAGGTATACATATCCCTAACATATAAAGCTACTCCTCCTCCTTTCCTGTTTGGTCTATTTCTCTTAAATAGATTGTATCCCTCTATTACTACATTCCAGTCATGAGACTCATCCCACCAGGTTTCAGTGATGCCTATTATGTCATATTTAGTTTGCTGTACCAAGAGCTCAAGTTCATCTTGTTTATTTCCCATGCTCTGTGCATTAGTATACAGACATTGAAGACTGTTGATCATTCCCCCATGTCTCTTATTTAAGGATATTTTCGTCCCACCACTAGGTCTGCATGCTGCTTGCTCCATTTGGTCCTTGACATTCGGATGATCATCTTCAGCATTTGATAGACTCCTACCTTCAGGACCACTGTCTCCCTCCCCCACATAAGTCAGTTTAAAGCCCTCCTGATGAGGTTTTTGAGTTTCGTGGCAAAAACATTCCTCCCAACTTTTGTGAGGTGCAGTCCATTACTTGCCAGAAGTCCATCTTCAAGAAACTGCAGACCGTGATCTAGGAATCCAAACCGTTCCTGTTTGCACCATTTGCGAAGCCAGTTGTTCAATTGGATGTGGGCTTTTGTCAATGATGTCAGGCAGCTAAATCTGTGATGACATCACAGACCTCCACAGCCAATCAGAATAAATGGCAAAAGACTGAGGGCAAATAAGGGCAAGGAGAAGGCATGATTCGCCAACCCCAGAAGCAGTTTTTGCCAAACAAATGGGGACTGAGCCACTGTTGAAAGAAGACAGATCTTAAACCCTACAGGGTTTTCTCTCTCTGCTTTACTATAATTTGTTTGCCTGCATTAAATGTACTACTTTGAAGGGAGAATCAAAACGCGAGAATATTGATTGTTCTATTCTTCCTGTGCAAAACTGATGCCTAGTTAATCTTGCAACCAGCATTATTTATTTCACACTGAGCATTTTCTTCTTCTTCTTAATGGACACTTGGAGCTGATGAAACTGACATTTTATATATATCAGGCAGGATGTTGACCAGGGTAATGAAAATCTTAAAGCAATAATCACTGTATATTAGGGATTCGCTCAACTGACAACAGAAGCCTCTGTAAACCTGATATTGTCCTTATGCAAACTCATGAATGGAGACTTTTCTCAAATAAATTACTTAATAACATCAGAGAGTCGTCGGCTGTGTAAATATATCCCAGGGCGCACTCAAAAGAATTCTGAATCTAAATGTTCATTCAATAGAATCTCATATTTGTCACCTTTCCTAACGAGTTTTTCTCCCCATTATAAAACTGTTATTAGCATGAAAAAGTTAAAATTTGGTATCTAATTTCTTGAATTAACACTCTTCAAAAGAGCTGGAGGGTTTGAAAGTTCTTTAACTAGAATGCCTCATTTCCATAATTTCTGTGGCCTCAATACTTTGATGCTCCTATCAAACTCGCATGTTGTCATTAAAAAATATATATGCTTGCAGCAAAGTACATTTATTTATTCTTTCCCCATCATGTTTCAAAACAATTGAAGAAACAACGAGGAGGGGGAAAAATAGCAAGCCACTAAAAGGGCTTGATATTACATATATACATGCAAAAGGGTTTTTCCTGAACCCCTTTGCTGCATATAAAAGGATTCGCTTTTCAGTTTTATGCACATCCTCATAAAGGAATGGGAATGACATCCCTCCAACATTTCTCTGATGAAAATAGGGACAGCCCACCCACTCTGGGCAGCTTCAAGTATATAGAAAAACATAATAAAACATTAAAAACTTCCCTATACAGGGCTGCTTTCGGATGTCTTCGACAGGTTGTATCGTTACTTATCTCCTTGGCTCAGGGGTCACATAACTGCATTCCCTCTAACAATTTTCTGGTGAAAATAGGGACGCCCTAAGGAAAAGCGGAACATTCCAGGATCAAATCAGAAAGCAGAACAGCTTCTGTAAATCTGGGACTGTCCCTGGAAAAGGTTTGGACACTTGGAAGGTTTGGAATGAAGTGTGTCCATGTAGACAAGGCATAAACACAACTTCTTCCTCTCTCTTCAGTCAGACCTGGGTACTTAACCAAGAGCATGCGTTTAAAGCAGTTTCATACCATTTTGAACAGTCTTGGCTTCCGCCAAATAAGTCTGGGAGCTGTAGTTTGTTAAGGGTGCCGAAAGTTAGGAATTGAAGTTCTGTGAGAGGAATGGGAACCTACTCTCAGCACCCTTGATAAACTACACTTCCCATAATTCTTGGGTGGGGAGCCATTCCTGTCTAAAGTGGCTCTACTGTAGCTCTTTAAACATATGGTGAAAGTGTGGCCCTAGTTGTGTCGCAAGGAGGTTGGGGAGTGTCTAGGCTGGGCTGTGAGCTGTAGTTTGAGGTAAGCATGGGGTGTCTGTGGAATCATCGTAATCTGTTTAATTGCAGGCCAGTTTTCCCTCAAAACTGTGCCAAAAGAGGCTCACAACGTAGCCAATAAACAATAAGTGAACATAACATACAAAAATAAATCAGGTGAGGAGAAGGCTTTCAAAAATGTCTATATGAAGAGAAATCCACACTCACATAACAGTCCTAAATTTCAGAAGCTGATGGAACTTATGCCAACTATAATTAAGCTAGTGAAAGTTGTTGCTATTCCAAACTCCATTCAGGAGCTGGGCTACCGCTGGAAAAGCCCACCCAAGCCTGCCAGAATAGCCTTTAAAATAGATTTTGATTTACACCACCCTTTTTTGCCAGCTTTTAAGTACCGATGGGTTGTTAGGTCAACTGACTGAGTTGAAAGAGTTTTGGAATAGGTATAAGCCCATATCCACCCTCTGAAACACCCCTTTTGGGGGGCTTATGCTGGCATAGGTTCTGCTGGTTTAAACTCTGCCAGATCCACCCCCATAGCCCTGGCTCAGCCAGATTGAGGGATTTACAGCATCAAACCCTTAGCCGAGCCAGGATGAGGCAGATAATGCTGGCCCAACATCTGCCGAGTCCAAACTCACTTACTCATCCTGGCAGATCTTGGGTTTGGATCGCACAATAAAATGCTGGTGAATTCACTTTGAGAAAGCCAACTGAAGCAGAAATTTGGCAAAACGGAAAAACTGTGAAGGTAACTGAAATGGAGAAATTTGTCCTAGTCGGAGGTAAGCGGAGAACCAGGTGCTGTGGGGCAAGCCAAGCAGTTAGGACTGAAGAGCAAGTCAGAATGAGAGAACAGACCAAGAGGCAGGATTGAGGAGCAAAATGGCTGAAGTCTCACCATGTAGTGCTGATCAGACATGGTCAGACAGAGGTTGCCATCCTGATTGCCTTGACGATGGGGACATGTATCTCTCCCCACTCCCATTCAGAGTCATTGCAGAATGGGGAGTCTGGTTTCCACTCAGTGTCATCATCAGGTGATGGCTGGCTGGCTGTGAGCTGCCAATAGGTCCACACATTCGTTATGTGATACCCAGTTGAAAGGCATCATACGCTGAAGGAGAGGTAAAGGTAAAGGGACCCCTGACCATTAGGTCCAGTCGTGACCGACTCTGGGGTTGTGGCGCTCATCTCGCGTTATTGGCCAAGGGAGCCGGCGTACAGCTTCCAGGTCATGTGGCCAGCATGACAAAGCCTCTTCTGGCAAACCAGAGCAGCACACGGAAATGGTGTTTACCTTCACGCTGTAGCGGTTCCTATTTATCTACTTGCACTTTGATGTGCTTTCGAACTGCTAGGTGGGCAGGAGCTGGGACCGAGCAACGGGAGCTCTCCCCATCACGGGGATTCGAACCGCCAACCTTCTGATCAGCAAGCCCTAGGCTCTGTGGTTTAACCCACAGCGCCACACTGAAGGAGAAAGACACTCCAAAAATGGTGCAGAAGCAACAGCATGTCAGGGGGTTAAAATACATGAGGCTCCTGAAGTAGGGTGCTTTTCAAGATGGATTCCACATCTCCTTAAAAGCCCACATGAAAATGTTTTGAGTGTGGAAATTTTGCACGATATTGGTGCGTGTTTCTGTATACATTCAGTGGAATTTAAGTAGAGAGGCTAATGTGCATAATCACTGGCCATTGTGCACCATTCACTAGGCCTTGTGGAGAATGTGCACATAATCCTCCAATGAAGAGGAAATTGTGTGCATTTCCTTGCCAATATGCATCATCTCCAATGGGCCTTGGGAAATGTCATATAACATATTGGGGGTTATGCACAATAGCTGGAGAATGTACAAACGTCAGTTGATATACAGTGGTGCCTCGCTTTACGAATGCCTCGCACAACGAAAAACTCACTAGACGAAAGAGTTTTGCGTTGTGCGAGGCATTCATAAGACGACAAAATTTTCTATGACTGCCGCTTCGTCTTACGAAGCGCAGCCATAGAAAGTGGCAAAGGAAGATCAGCTGTCAGCGCGGGAAGCTGACAGCTAATCTTCCATTGCCAGGGGGGATGGAGCCGAAACGTGGTGGTGCGGCGGCTGCCCCTGGCTGTCTTCCCCTTGGCTCTCTGAAGCCCTGTTGCATGCCACTGCCAATCCCCCAGAGCCTATAGGAGCGCATTGATTAAGTTTCAATACATTCCTATGGGAAACTGGGACTCGCTAGACGAAAAATTTGTTACACGAATTGACCCGTGGAACGAATTAATTTTGTCTAGCGAGGCACCACTGTATGCACATTTCTTAAGAACTGACTCCGTTTGTGGCAGCTTCCTAAACCCTCCTGCAATTAGCTGGCTGACCTAGTGCTATGGGGATTGAGCTCCTGAACTTTTATGAACCCCAAATATTTCCGTGAATGTGATGGTGACAGCAATGTGCATTCCATCTGTTGAGACGCTCTCT
The DNA here is from genome assembly GCF_963506605.1 of Zootoca vivipara. NCBI lineage: Eukaryota > Metazoa > Chordata > Lepidosauria > Squamata > Lacertidae > Zootoca > Zootoca vivipara. The sequence continues at coordinate 62,737,102 of NC_083285.1, read as the reverse complement.
CTCTGACACAGACTTAGCTATCAGTCCCACAGACTTGATAGCTCCAGCTCCAGCACTGCAAGCAAGCAAGAACTGGATGTGTGACTAATTAAACTTCAGCCAAAATTAGCATGCATGCCTACTGTACTGCAGTGTGAGGCCCTTGCAAAATGCCAAGTTCTAACAAATGAGAAATTGACCCCATGCTTTTCGCTCCCCGTGGTTTGCCAATATTAATGATCAGATATTGACTCCCTTCACCTAATTGGATGCTTAATGATAATAGAGGTTGACATTTCCACAGCAACATGGCTGGCTGGCTGGCGGCAGGCCTTATTGGTTTCCATTACATTCTAAAAAGGTGGCATTGACAAGGACATGTTTGTACACAACAGGCAGGAGTGTAAATTAGAAAGCAGGAGGAGGATTCCCTGGCTAGTTCTCCCATAAAGCTGATGAGATGGTAAATCAGAGCCTGGGATATACCACTACAGACAGTGGGAGGGAGGGAGAGCTGTCAGGGCTGAATGCTCCTCAGTTCGGATAAGAGGGCTCCCCCTACTTCATCTCTTTATTGCTCCTCCGGTCCATTATTTTCTGGAAATCTGAAACTGGAGCATGCACAGCTTGTTGCAGCTTTCAGTTCTTTCGGCTTCTAAGAACATAAGAGCAGCCCTGATGGATTAGATCAAAGGCCAATCTAACCCAGCATCCCGTTTCTCAGCAGGACCAACCAGAGGCCCCTGGGAAGCCCTCAAGCATGGCTTGAAGGCAGTAGGGCTCTCCCACTGTTCTTCCCGAGGGTCAATCTGCTTCTGATTCCAGTGGTCATGACTAGTAAGCCTCAACAGCCTTACCCTCCACGCCCAACCTCTTTTTAAAACCATCTAAGCTTCTGGCTGTCATGGAAGCGAATTCCATAGTTTAATATTCATTGTGTGAAGAATGGAGGTGATACTGGTATGAGGGAAAGTTGCAGCAAGTAGGAGGGGATCTGAAGTTTATACAATTATGCAGAAAGTGGATAGGGGAAAGGTTCTCTCCCCCTCTTGTGACATTAGAAGTTGTGGACATTCAATGAAACTGAATGCTGGAGGACTCTGGACAGATGCTCTTCTGCACACAGTGAGCCTAGTTAAACTGCAGGACTCACTCCCACCCACAGGGGGCAGCGATGGCCACCAACTTGGATGGCTTTAAAAGAGGCCTAGACAAATTCCCCTCAAGGGCTTTACAAATCATATATTCAGATGATCGATCCTTGAAGTATGGGAACGCAACAAGGCTCTATTGGAAAGGAAAATGCCCTGGTGGGTGTCTCCTCTAAACGTATTAGCTCTACAAAAAATTAAAATGGAAAAGAAAGGTCTTACTTATGAAGACATTGTTATTAGAACAAATGAAGGTTATAAGTTAAAAACATATGATCAAATCAAAGATAAATTAGCAGGATGGTTGCAATATTACCAAATAAACAATCTATTTAATAAGGATAAAAAAGAAATTGGCTTTGAAGAAAAGAAATCTAGATTCCAAATTGAGCTATTAGGCAATAATCACAAACTGTTATCCAAAATGTATAACTTACTCTTGGACTGGTACACTATGGATGAGGTTGTTAAGGACTCTATGATCAAATGGGCCAGAGATTTCGGGCACAATATCCCATCCAATATGTGGTCAAAACTGTGGAAACAATACATAAATTTTACAGCTTGTACTGTACTAAAGGAAAACGTTATGAAACTTGTATATCGCTGGTATTTAACGCCAGCAAAACTATCCAAGATGTATAAGAACCAAAACAAATGGTGTTGGAAATGCAGAACATCGGTGGGGGAATTCTTTCACATGTGGTGGAGGTGTGACAGGATAAAACAATTTTGGTTTATAACGAACTTAAATTTTTTTTGAAACTTACCTTTCCGAAGAAACCCGAGGCTTTTCTCTTGGGTCTGGTCGATAATGAAATCCCAAAATCCGACTTAAGATTTTTTATGTACGCCACAGTGGCGGCTAGGATTCTTATCGCCCAGAAATGGAAAACAAATGAAATACCATCTATTATTGAGTGGCAATCGAAGGTCTTAGAATTTATGGAATTAGCCAAATTAACACACAGAGTACGTGATTCGGATGATGCGAAGTTCCAAGCTGAATGGAGTAAATTCATAGAATATGCTGAGGGCAATTACATGGGTATGAGAGCGTTAGGGGTAGTAACTTAACCTCTACAATGTTACGAATCTGATGTAAATAGAAAATACAAATTAGGATTGACAGAATTTACCACCTATGGGAAGGAAGGGAGTCAAATAGTTTGGATTACATGTAATTTGAATGATTGTTAATATGTTTATGAAAAGCGAATAAAAATTTATTTTCAAAAAAAAAAGAGAGGCCTAGACAAATTTGGGAAATACAAGCCTATGTCCTGAGCACACCCAGCCCAAGGAGGACAAATGTCTGGTACTTTAATTCTTTATTGGCAAAGCATGCAGTACACTAGCTTCTAACATGCACCAAACACCATACCTGCCAAGTCTCCCACTGAAAAATGTGGGACCAGCAGCGGCGCACTGAAAATCAGGCAGAGCAGCACCGGAAGTCGCTTCTACGCATGCCTGGCAGCCATCTTGGTGGTGGCCGCACGGCGGCAGCCATCTTGGTGACGGCCGCCGCCATGCGGCCACCACCAAGATGGCCGTCGGGCATACGTAGAAGTGACTTCCGGTGCCGCTCTACCCGATTTCCGGTGCCCACACATGGGAAGATCGGCACCCAAAATGGAGGTTCCCTGGCAGGTAGGAAATCCGGGGGATTTATTTGTGTTATGAAGGGAGAATGCAAGCTGCAAAGGAATTCCTGGGCTGGCTTATGCAAACCATTCTGGCTGAATGGGGGGGGGGCAGACCTGTTAGTATTACAAAAAAAAAGGTCTTGATGGGCCATAGAAGAATCCTTTGGTCTGGGGAGTCACAAAGGTTGCTGGAGTAACTGTGTGTTTGAGGGGACAGGAAAGGGGACATTTGAGGCAAGGGTTTCTAGGCAGGAGGAGGAGGAAGTAAGGCTGAGAACCATCTTGGTGGGGGAGAAGGAAAGGTTGTCATGCTTTGGGCCATACTGTAAGATCTGGACTCCCTCCATGCAGACTGAAGGTGTAAATGGACAAATAAACCCCATTTCTTAAAGCATGACAGTCTCCGTTGTGTCTTCTGTTCTCCAAAGGGACCCAGACACTGTGAGTGTGCCTGTGGCCCCATGCGCTCTTGCCACTGCTTGGCAAAGAGAGGGGTTTTTGCAATGCTATTTACATCTCTCTCCATTCCACGTGCTAATGATGCACATTGAATTTTGCAGTGTTTGGTTGACATCCATGTGATATGGCTGCATCCAGGTTCATCTTGCACATGTGCTCTTCTGTGCATAAAATGGAGCAGTTCTTAATTTCTTTCCCCTCCTCCCTCCAGCATTTGATCAATGAACACAAGTGCAAACACACCCTGGTAAAACTCTAGTCTAATAAGGATCTTGAGGTGTATGATCACATCAAGCGTCTCCACCTCCATCTTTCTGCCCGGACACTGAGGTCCAGTGCCGAGGGCCTTCTGGTGGTTCCCTCGCTGTGAGAAGCCAAGTTACAGGGAACCAGGCAGAGGGCCTTCTCGGTAGTGGCACCCGTCCTGAGGAACACCCTCCCACCAGATGTCAAAGAGAAAAACAACTACCAGACTTTTAGAGGGCACCTGAAGGCAGCCCTGTTTAGGGAAGTAATGTTTAATAAATTATCGTATTTTATAATACTTCTGTTGGAAGCTGCCCAGAGTGGCTGGGGAAACCCAGCCAGATGGGCAGGGTATGAATAATAAATTATTATTATGATCAAGATTGCTTTTCTGGAGGAAAGTGTAGCAGCTATTGTGGTCTGGCACCTGAAGTTCCCTTATTCAGTCAAAGCCTCCTGCTCTGTAATGGATCCAATTTGCAGTCCAATTATTCTCGTGGGGACTATGGAAAGAATAACAGGAAAGCTTATACCAACCGTATGCAAACTGTTTTGAGTTGTGTTAAAGGCATCAGGCAATGGGACCCAGGTGGCGCTGTGGTTAAACCACTGAGCCTAGGGCTTGCTGATCAGAAGGTCGGCGGTTCGAATCCCTGTGACGGGGTGAGCTCCCGTTGCTTGGTCCCAGCTCCTGCCAACCTAGCAGTTCGAAAGCACGTCAAAAAAATGCAAGTAGATAAATAGGGACCGCTACAGCGGGAAGGTAAACGGCGTTTCCATGTGCTGCTCTGGTTTGCCAGAAGCGGCTTTGTCGTGCTGGCCACATGACCTGGAAGCTATACGCCGGCTCCCTCGGCCAATAATGCGAGATGAGCGTGCAACCCCAGAGTCGGTCATGACTGGACCTAATGGTCAGGGGTCCCTTTACCTTTACCTTTAAAGGCATCAGGCACTGAAGTATATGCAATGTCTGTTACAATGACAACCAGAAATGTCTCCTGGTGCAACCATGCTTTGGAGGGTACTCCAAGACACTCACAAGACTTTGCCCCAACTCTAAAGTCTTCCCCACATTCATCAATGAAAAAAGCAGTGAGTATCAACAAATGCATCTGTAGAAGTGCCTGTTACATTGAAATGAGTGAGGAAGGTGCTCATATACAGATTTCCAAAGAGGAACCCGGACATAGTAAGGATATGATTAATGGCCAGAATATTACATTGAGAGTTACAGGGCCTAAGTAAAACAGGGCGTTTTTCTTTCAGGGTTATAGATTTTCAGTCTGCCCTACCTTTATCACAGAATTGGAAAACAACATCAACATAACTGGTACCAGAGACCCAAATACACAGTATTGGATTTAGAGATCCAGGCTGCTATTGGTTATGCATACAGCTTACTGAAAGATATAAAAGAGTTCTCGTGCAATATTCCCCACTTGCTCTCCGAACGAGATTCCCCTAAAACCAATCATTGGACATGTTATCCTGCAAATCAGATAGGGGGTAAAAATGAATGAGATTGTATTGCCATCTCTTTCTATCAGATGGAGGTTTAGCTCTGAGTATTAAGCTGAAGCCTTCATAGAGTACCGAAGAGCACAATAAATTATGCCTGTTAACTGCTGTCTATAAAATCAAATCTTAAACATAATAGATCTTGGTGGATGATAAATTAAGTCGATTAAGGATTTACTTGGTAAAGATGAGACCAAGAATAGAGAGTTCTCTTTGAGGTCTGTTACATGAGCTTATCAATGTTTGCTTTCTGCATAATCTCTTGAAGAGGCAGCAAAAGGGCCGGAATTTCCAAAGGGGTCTAAAAAGCCTATCCAGTGCTCTAGTGGATAAAATTTGCAAACAAACGCCAACCTGACGAACTGGGAAAGGAAGGTGGTTCAGTGCGGGGAAAGGAAATTAGAGGATAAGACAGCCTTTCCCGAACTGGTGCCCTCCAGGTGATTGAGACTCTCAAGCCATTGTCTCTGACCATTGGCTAAGCTGGCTAGGTCAACAATATAGAGGGGGCAGGTGTCAGGGACTGGCAGGATGAAGAGGAGCGGTGGGAGGCACCAGCCAGGGAACCTCCAAGGTAAACCCTAGAGCAGGAAGTCTCAGAGCCAGGGGGTTGTTGGTGGGACACAGAGGAGAGGTCAGAGGGAGAAGAATTGGAGGAGTTGTTAGATGCTTAAAGGGCAACAGGATTTGATGAACAAGGAGAGCCTGTGATAGGGAGCAGTTCCGACTCAGAGGCTGAAGCAGAGGAGGTGGGTCAAGAGGCTACTGGGAGCCTGCCTCTCCTGCTGTAACCAATTCCCCTCTCCCTTTATCTCCAAGGCCATGCAGAGTGATGTGTAGAGCAGAACAAAGTGCCCTGTTGTAGTTTAAGACTGCTTGGGAAACATCTGGCAACAGAGAAACCTTAGGGTTGAAGGCGGGGACCATCAGTCCTGGCAACTGCTCTATAAGGACAAGACTTACCGGGAAGTGTGGCTGAGTTTTGTGCCATTGGTTTGAATGAAGAGTTTCACTTCTCTGATAAACTCTGCTTCTTGCTTGCTGACCTGAATCTGGCTCCAGCCCTGGCACCAGATTGGAAAAGTCTGGGATAACATATTGAACCACTCACACAGAGAGACCAAAAGTGCCCTTCACAAAGGCCCTTTACAGTTTCAGATTGGCAAAGGAGGAGGAGGAGGAGGAGGAGGAGGAGGAGGAGGAAGAAGAAGAAGAAGAAGAAGAAGAAGAAGAAGAAGAAGAAGAAGAAGAAGAAGAAGAAGAAGAAGAAGAAGAAGAAGAAGGGATAGCAGTTGGTAAAGCATGAAACTCTTAATCTCAGGGTTGTGGGTTCAAGCTCCGTCCTGCATTGCAGAGAGTTGAGCTAAATGACCTTTGTGGTCCCTTCCAACTCTACAATCCTATGATTCTGGACTTGCAAAAAAAAAAAAAGACTTCTTCACCAGGTGCATAGCGAAATAATGGGATTGACTTCCTCAATAGGTAGTGATGGCCACTAGCTTGGATGGCTTTGTAAAAAAGGATTAGACAAATTCCTGGTGGGCAACTGGCCAAGAAGTCTGAGTTCTATCTCTGCATGCAAAATACAGCTTCCACCACTGAGCAAGAGACCCCAGGTTAGGTGGAGAGCGCAGAGTCCAGGTCTAGCTTTTGGTACATCTACCACCAACACCCTGGCCAAATTGCAGCAGTGAGTGGCAGAAACCAGTCGGCACCACGCAGACTTTTCATGTTAGCCGGCTCTTTCTTGTTTGGGGTTGCAGTTCCAGGATCTCCATAAGATATTAACATCAAACTGCTCAATGTCTCTGTAACGGCTGCATCAAAAGATTCTCCCCAGCCTGTGCAGTGCAAAAAGCTGACAACCTAAATATGGGACACAGGAATCCAGAGCGCATTTTTAATAATACATCTGTGCCACATATCAGCACAAAAACGAACCACTTTCATCATTTAGTAATGAAGTAGATACATCTAGAATTTTGATCAGGTGAGGCTAAGTCATGTTTGCCCGAGAATAACAGTTTGTGTAGACGTGTGTGGGTTTTCTCCTTTTTTATCAGTGAGCTCAGTGGGATCATAATGTGTTCTTTCAATCCGTACCAAATGCGGTAGCAGGAAACTATTTTATAGATTTCTTGGTAATCTGAGCTGATGTTATACCTGTTACAGGACATTTCCAGTAAAATAGAAACACAGCAGGGTGAAGAAGAAAAGAGATATACAAATGGTGTTTTTATACCAGTCAATAAAAGCATGACACGGTAGTAATAGAAAAATGTGTTCATGAATTGTGAAGTATCAGTAACTCCGCTGCTAAAGCATTAAAATAATTCATGTCCTGTCATTGCGACTTCTGATACCATTATGCTGCTGTGTTCCATTAATTTCCCCTCTCTCCCTTAGTACAAGACAGGGGCACGGGGAATGCTCTGAACTCGCACAAAACCTTTATTGGGTTTGCAAAGGTATAAAAGCCCTGGAATTTATTGAGTGGTTTAATTGTAATCGGTATGCCATCGTGCCAAAGTTGTGATTCGTTCCCAGAAAGGCACAGTGAGACAGGCAGAGTGTGAAGCAGAGATCAGCAAAGACTGGTGGGTCAGACCTGATTCAAATCAGGTTAGCCGTATAGCAATATTGCTCCAAGGATTACTGAGTCCAGCATCCTGCTTCCCACAGGGAAGGTGTGAAGGAAATAGTTCTCTCCAACAGTTGTTCCATAATAAGTGCTCTCCAGAGGTAAACCACCTCAGAACATCACAGCTAATAGTCACTGATAGACCACAAGGCATTGTAAACCACCCTGTGATCTTCAGATGAAGGGCAGTATAGAAATTTTGATGGTGGTGGTGGTGGTGGTGGTGGTGATGATGATGATGATGATGATGATGATGATATATCTAATACTCTAATGACCAGGGGTGGCCAACTCCCAATAGACTGTGATCTACTCACAGAATTAAAAACAGGCAGTGATCTACCAGTGGGGGGTTCAGGTTGTTGAGCTTTTTTAAAGGAGGAAAGCCCATTTTAGGGGTTCAGGTCAAAATTGTTGGGCTTTTATAGGGGAGTCAAGGTTGTTGAGCTTCTTTGCGGGGAGCGCCAGTGATCTACCACAGACGTCCAGCGAACTACTGGTAGATCACGATCCACCTGTTGGACGCGCCTGCATCATATTCTTAACCTTCAACACATCTTGTGGAAGGGAGTTCCAGTGACTAGTGGGGAGGGGAGCTTGTCACAGCAGGAGGGGGAGACACCCATGCTTCTTCACCAGTTGGACTCATCTCTGCCTCTTGGCCTCTCTCCATTCCTGCTTCAGCTTCTGCCTCTGAATCTGGACTTCTCCCTGCCACAGACTCCCCCCCCCCCACACACACACTAAGCCCTGTTACCTATGTTCTGACACCTCCTCCTCCCAGTCTTCTCCCACTCCCAACTCATCATTGTCCCACCACCAATCCCTTGGCTCCAGCTGGTTCCTTCCACCATTCCTCTGTGCCCCCCTGACATCTATGCATCAAACTATGCTTTTGTTCGCTCTCAATCAATTGCCAGTCGGTTTGATTAGATGAACCCAAATTCTGTTAACACAAGCTAGAGACAGGGGGAAATGTCCCTCTCTTTACAATCCCATGGTGGTAGCCAATGCCCTTGTTCTGTTTGTGCAAGGAACATCTGCTCAAGAGGGTTGAGGAAAGCCATAGAACATATTTAGAAGGTGTAGGGGAGGAGTGGGGCAGTTCCATGGAATGACAGGCAAAAACCCCAATATCCAGGAGTTAATTTGTGCCAGTGTTCAACCCAAGCACCTATTTTCAGAGGCAAACCTTATACCATAGAATGTATGAAGTAAGAATAAGTGAAAGAAAGGCCCTTGAGACACTGCAGAGTGCATTTTCTGCCAGTGGAGTCCCTAGAGAAAGTGGAGTCTACTTTCATCCAGGGTCAAGCAGGGGGGCAGAGTTCAAGCCTCTTGACTTCTTTATAACACCTCCATACCCTTGTCTTTCATGCATGAGATGTAAAGATTTAGGACTCACCATATTTTTGTGAGTGTGAGCTGTTTTAAACAGTTTTAAAAGTGGTATTTTAAACCATTGAAACCTGCCCTGGGGTATTATTAGTAGTACCCATCTTGGCATCATTGACCCACTGTTCATGTCTCTCAGCCTGTCTGGGAGATCAGAGTGTCAAGGACTTGCAATGTGTGTGGCAGTGGCAGGGGGCCTGGGGAGGGACCCAGGGGAGGGGACCAGTGGGGTTTTTTGGGGGGGGGGGGGGTGTCACACCACCTGCAAGGCAGGAGCCAGGGAGGAGGGAGAGTCAGGGCAGTCTGAGGCAGAAGAAGGCATGCAGGATGCAGCAGAGGAAGAAGGGACAGTTCAGGGAAGAGATGGGTCAGTAGATTTCCCACCTTCCCCTGCCCCTCTGTCTTCTAGAACCAGGAGGTGCCTGAAAAGGGAAGAGCAGGAATGACTTCAATGCAGATGTCTCAGGTTGCAAGGCAGGCAACCCATCAGAGGAGGGTATATAAGGTGGGCATGGTTCATAGTCTTACGTAGGAAACGTCACATCAGGTAAAGTTTTTTTTTTCCAGTAGTTTGTGTTTCATTTATCTGTTTAGGCATTTGCCTGCCACCTAGTTTACAAAACAATCAATCTATGCAAGGAATACCAGCACAGTATGAATAAAAAGCAGGATACAACCCACACAAGAGCATCAAAAAAATCAGTAAATAGCACTTTAAAAAAAACCAGCAAGGGGGAGACATCTGAGAACTAAAAGCATCCCTTAATTTTAAAAAAGTAAAATATAAAGATATACTCGTGGCCTCCAGAAGGGGCAGGGGGGAGGTGGGAAGACCATTGCAGGTCAAGTCAGGTTCACTTCACAAGATAAATCTAGATTTGAATAGGCTGTTTCAGGACCATGGAGAGCTCTCAGTGAGCTCTGCAGGTTGTAGTTGTTCCCCTATTGTAGCGAATGATGAGATGTTGACTCAGCAATGAGCTGAAGCTCTCTGAAGAGTGGCACAGCGTGTTTAGCAATCGGGCCCAATTCCTTGGAAAAGCTGAGCATGCTGTGTGAAGGACCCTCATCTCATTCTACAACCACTGGCATTTATTTATTTATTTATTTAATTTCATATCTCGTCCGCCTTTCCTCCAAGGTGCTGGAGGCTCCTCTGCATGACAGAGAGAGTGTTGCATAAGGGGATGCTACTAGGGGCTTATCCTCAGAATCTGATGAAGGTTAGGAGGGCCTTATCCTCAGACTGGTCGGGCACAGACAACATCTCTTCCTCATCTTGGTCTTTCTCAGGGCAGGGCAGGGAACTGGGTTTGTTGGTCCTGAAAAAGCCACTATTTTACACATTCTCTTGCTCTGCACTCCAGTCATTGCCAGATGACTGAAAACAGTTTCCCTTTTAATTTGCCACAATGACCCAACATAGAATCATTTGGGGGCATTGTGGGAAATTTAAAAGGCATTTAGAAGGCAGAAAGCTGCCCCATTCTTCCCCCAAAAGAAGGGGAACCCACTAGTTGCCACATGGTCCAGACTCCAGAGCTTTGACACCTTTCGTGCAATGTTGGGGCCATTATAGCAGAACAAACGTTGACCTTCTTCATTGGGCAGTGGGCAACAGTCACAAAATTGAGGCTGTGTGGGTGTGGCAGAACAAAATTTTGAAAAGGGTGCCCGCCCCTACTCTAACAGGGCATTGACTTGAGATATTTCCTTCTCCTATGTGCCAGAGGCAGCTTTTGACCACAGGACATACTAAGTATGGAATTTGCTACCAAGGAGTGTGGTGGAGTCTCCTTCTTTGGAGGTCTTTAAGCAGAGGCTTGATGGGCATATGTCAAGGATGCTTTGATGGTGTTTCCTGCTCGGCAGGGGGTTGGACTGGATGGCCCTTGTGGTCTCTTCCAACTCTATGATTCTTTGATTCTAGGTAATCGGTCCCCCATGTCTGTGGAGTGGCTGATCAGGAAGCAGAAGTGAGGAGCCACAATCGCAAGGGGGTGGCCTGGATGTTCAGCTCTCTGTGGGCCTCCCTTCCCTGCATAGTCTGGGTGGGCTGAGTGTGTGAGTCTGATGTGAAATCTATCAACTAACTTAGTGTTGTAGTGTCATAACACACCATGCTTTAATGATCATTTACAGTATATAGCCACGAAATTAAAAGACGCCTGCTTCTTGGGAGAAAAGCAATGACAAACCTAAGGTAAAGGTAAAGGGACCCTTGACCGTTAGGTCCAGTCACGGATGACTCTGGGGTTGTGACGCTCATCTCACTTTACTGGCTGAGGGAGCCGGGGTACAGCTTCCAGGTCATGTGGCCAGCATGACTAAGCCGCTTCTGGCAAACCAGTGCAGCGCAGGGAAACACCATTTACCTTCCTGCTGGAGTGGTACCTATTAATCTACTTGCACTTTGTGCTTTCGAACTGCTAATGACAAACCTAGACAGCATCTTAAGCAGAGACATCACCTTGCCGACAAAGGTCCGTATAGTTAAAGCTATGGTTTTCCCAGTAGTGATGTATGGAAGTGAGAGCTGGACCATAAAGAAGGCTGATCGCCGAAGAATGGATGCTTTTGAATTATGGTGCTGGAGGAGACTTGAGAGTCCCATGGACTGCAAGAAGATCAGACCTATCCATTCTGAAGGAAATCAGCCCTGAGTGCTCACTGGAAGGACAGATCGTGAAGCTGAGGCTCCAATACTTTGGCCACCTCATGAGAAGAGAAGACTCCCTGGAAAAGACCCTGATGTTGAGAAAGATTGAGGGCACTAGGAGAAGGGGACGACAGAGGACGAGATGGTTGGACAGTTTTCTCGAAGCCACCAACATGAGTCTGAGCAAACTGCGGGAGGCAGTGGAAGACAGGAGTGCCTGGCGTGCTCTGATCCATGGGGTCACGAAGAGTTGGACATGACTAAACAACTAAACAACAACAACAGTATATAGCACCAATGAGGTTCATTTCCCCTTACAAAACCACTCCATCTCTTTTGTTACCATATCTCCCGGCAAGAAGAGGTAGCTGTTGAGCTGCATCCAGCAAAGCAGGACCATAGAACATCTATCACAAAGCAAAGAAATGAACAGAGCCCTGCTGGTGAACATTTCATTGTGTGTGTCCCCCCCCCCATTTCTCTTCCACAAACACACTGCCATAAATCAAAGGCCTTGCACTCAAGTGCTTGCAGCCTGATCCATAAGCCACTTACAATGGAATAAATGAAGTTAATCCTACCGATATCAAAAGGTCTGACAGTCTGTTTCTGTGCTCTGTTGCACCAAAGGAGCAGGGCTCAGTGGGAGAGCACATGCATTGCATGCAGAGGGGACGGGCAAAGGCTCATGGGAATTGTAGTCCGTCCAGAGGGCATTGAGTTGAGCTGGCTCTACAGTACAAATGGCAGCTAGGATTGCATACCCTCCAACATTTCTCCAAAGAAAATAGGGACATCCTGTTAATGGTGATGAAGATAATGATGACACACAACAACAACAATTTTATTAGTATTACCCCACCCACCTGACTGGGTTGCCCCAGACACTCTGGGCAGCTTCCAACAGATATAAAAACACAATACAACAATATATATATATATATATATAAAACCTTCTCTATACAGGGCTGCCTTAAAATGTCTTCTAAAAGTTGTATAGTTACTTATCTCCTTGGCTCAGGGGTTGCATAACTCTCCAACATTTCTCTGCTGAAAATAGGGACGTCCTAAGGAAAATTGGGACATTCCAGGATCACATAAAAAAGCGGGATGGCTTCTGTATATCCGGGAATGTCCCTGAAAAATAGAGACACTTGGAGGGTCTGAGATTCAGCAGTATATCAGTTTCAACAGAAATTGCTTCATTTCTATTTGATAGAAGATGGGCGAACTAATCAGACTTGGTCTAAAAGTGCTGGCAGTTTGCATCCTTAACTTGTTTGTCGTTAAAATAACATAGCAAGTTGCACAGGCACTTTCACAGGCAGGGCTATTGGTAGCGAACAAGGAATTCAGAGCATTTCAAGTAATAAAAAGGAGGCATGTACAGACTCAGAAGTGCCTTACTCGCATGCAAATGTCACTGTTCAACTTTACATTTATGGGTAGGCTTGCAGATTTTCATTTTTTTATTATTTTAGCAGGCGTTGAAAACAAAGCAGCAAAGATGTCTGCCTGATGTTGATGGGCAGGGAGTTTCAGAGTTTAGGTCAGTGGTTCTGAAAGGTTGTGGCACACCACAGTGGTGTGGCAAGAGAGGGTGGCAGGCATAGTGGGAAGATTCAAGGGCAATCAAAGAAACATTTGAACATTTCTGTGTAGTGTAGTGTAGAGTAATGAAAATAATTTTAGAGGAACATAAAACCAGAGACAGCATCCATGCCTCACTTCAAGAGCATCGGCTATTCTACAGTTCTTCACATTATTGTGAACGTGGATTTTCAACTTGACAAATATGAAAGATCAGAAAAGAAAAAGGCTTCTTTGTGTGGATGAGGAGATGAACGTTTATTTGGCTCAAATTAGACTTAATATGAATGAGATTACCCACCAAAAGCAAGCTCACACCTCTCAGCGAGTTTGTACATCTGTAAGAGGCTCGTTTATATTTTGGGAATGATTTGTGTTCTTATGTAGCTGCATTGTTTTATACTTTCAGGATGTCCCATAATCGTATTATAAAGTAGTTGTGTTTTATGTTCCCAAAAAGCACTGCTAGGAGTTGTTTCTTTTTGTTTTCCATTGTATTTCTTATCAAGAGAAAATGTGGTGTGGCACGAGAACTTTTGTGCCACGGAGAAATTTTTTAAGAACCACTGGCATAGGTGCTGCTATGCTGAAAGATTAATGCAACAAACATCACACGGCACTTTTACAAGTGCCAGTTCTGAAGACTGAATGGGTAAAGTTTGCATATATGAGGTAAGATGATCCTTCAGATTATTATTATTATTATTATTTTCTTATTTGATTAATTTAGATACATTATTGCTACTAACAACTGTTGAAGATTCTTTCCCTGTGTCTGCTGTCATGGGATTGTTGTTTATCACATGATGGTATATGTTTTCATTCCACAGAGTGGGAAGTGACGAAGACAGGATGTTTGTGTTACTGTGTTTCCTGAAGTGGGACTATTGTCCTTTGTTCTTTCTCTTTGCTGACTGAAGCTAGAGAGAGAGGGAGCCATGTTGCAGTGCTCCGTGTGTCTATATGTAAATAAAAGTAGATTAGCCAAAATGCTGAGTTGCGTTACGCAACTGCCCAAACTCTGCGGATCCGTAAGTGTGCTGATGTTTCTTGGCATCAGTCGCTGTGATGTTCGGGCTGAAGAAAGCTTTTGAAGCTCCCGAACGATCGACCAGGAGGGAAGGAACATGCCAGTCGGGCATGTGTCTCTGCCAGGGTCCTACTTGTGTGTAGGAGATCCTAACAACAACAGCCACATAACAATTTGATTAACTTAATATATAATAGATAACATTCATGCATCCTTTATTTTAATAACAGATTGTAAGACTATCACAGAATCAAAGAGTCATAGAACTGTAGCATTGGAAGGTAGCAGGAGATTATCTAGTCCAACCCCCTGCAATGCAGGAATCTTTTGCCCAACATGACCCTGGGATTAAGAGTCTCATGCTCTACCAATGGGTATTTTCCCCTCTAGTGTATCTTAAACCAAAAGAGTAGAGAAAGTCTTGTTTTGAAACAGTGCAGGACAAGCAAATTGCAAGGCAGACAAATACAGGGCACAGGAAATGGATTTGTGCCTTTAGCGATGCCTAATCGGGACACCAGGTTCTGGCGCTGCAGAAATTGTTGTTGTTTTTTTGCAAGCAATGACAACTCTGTAGTTTTCCCTTGCAAGCCTCCCAAGTGTGTCTTCATCAGACGGCGTCTACTCCAAAGCTTGTGATATCGGACTGCTGAACAGCCTGAGGTGCTATGGCTGCAGGGGGTAGGATGTTGTTGAGTACAAAGGAAAAGAGAGATTAGAATGTCAAAGCCTTAATTGTGAATCAAAACTGCATTCAGCTCGCTCGGAATATTAATTCCTAGTGGTAATTCCCCCCCCCCAAAAGGATATTTCTGATTCCGCACTGACAATGATCATTAGCTAGTCATTGTACTTGATCCAGAGTTACTGCCTTGCCTTTGATCACCATTCTTAGCACAGAGCACATTATTAGCTATGGCGCACCAGATGTCTTTGTGCTCTCCATAACAATTGGCAGGCAAAAGATTTCTGTTAGCAGGAGACCTCCTGTTTGGGGGATTGGAAAAGTCACCTTGTTCTGGAAAGCTGTACTTGCAAAAGCACTGGAAATTATTTATTTGTAAATAAATCCTCTAAAAATCCCCCTCTTTCTCCAGACCAGGTCTCAAGGAGGTTTACAGATAAAATGGAGAAAACTAAAAAGGAAAAGGAAAACAAAGAAATATAGTACTGTACTTGGAAAGTTATAAATAAGCAGAGGTTGGATGGTCATATGTCATGGATGCTTTACTTGAGATTCCTGCTTTGCAAGTGGTTGAGGTCCCTTCCAACTCTACAATTCTGTGATTCTGTGATCTCCTACTCTCCCCATTCACCCCTGAATCTGCTCTGGAGAGGAAATTGGAGAGGGGTATGGGGAGAGGAGAGGAAGAGAAATTCCTATTGCACAGGTGGAAGTCCTTCCACTAATGGGACAACTATATAAGAACACAAGAAGAGCCTGCTGGATCAGGCCAATGGCCCATCTAGTGCATCATCCTGTTCTCACACTGGCCAGCCACAGAGGATTAACAGTCAATCCCACTTCCCAGGAAACTCTGGGAATTGTCACTCTGTGAGGGGAATCTTTCTTCTTTGGCGATCGCTCGTAGCCAAGTAAGATTGTCTTCCATGAACACGGACTTAACAGTGAGTCCATAAGTAACTGTGGAGGCCAATTCTGGATCCACACGTCCTTCCACAGTGGGGACATAGGTTTCCAGGTGGCAGCTGATCACGGTGAGGGTTTGTCAAACGGGCCTTCCTCTTAGTATGTTTTTCCCTTTCGTCCTGAGTTCAAGCATCTCCAAAGCCCATGACACCTTCGGTAAAGGCTGTTCTCCAATTGGAGCGCTCGCAGGCCAGTGATTTCCAGTTGTTGGTGTTTATAGTACATTTTTTAAGATTTGCCTTTCTTTGAACCTCTTTTCTTGACCACCAGCATTATGCCTTCAATTTTTAAGTTCAGAATAGAGTAGTTGCTTTGGAAGACAATAATCAGGCATCCGCTCATGACCAGTCCAGCAAAGCTGATGTTGAAGAATCGTTGCTTCAACACTGGTGATCTTTGCTTCTTCCAGTACACTGGCATTAGTTTGCCTGTCTTCCCAAGTGATGTATAATTATTGTTATTTTGAGACACCGCTCATGGAATCTTTCAAGGAGTTGGGGATGGTGTTTATAAATGGTCCACATTTCACAAGCATACAGTAAGGTTGGTAGTACAATAGCTTTGTAGACAAGCATTTTGGTTTCCCTATGAATGTCCCAGTCCTCAAACACTCTGCACTTCAGTTGGAAGAAAGTTGCACATGCAGAGCTCAGGCAGTGCTGGATTTTGGCATCAGTGTCAGCCCTTGTAGAAAGATAACTGCCCAGGTAGGAGAAGTGATCGACACTTTCCAACGTTACATGACTGAGTTGGATTTGTGGTCTGCAGAGGGGTTGTTTTATGCTTGTTGGTGCAGCCCTTTAGTCTTTTGAATGCTGAGCAATAGGCCAAGCTTTTCATATGGTTCTGAGAAGATATTTAGGATGGTTTGGAGGTCATCCTCTGAGTGTGCATACATTATGTTGTCATCAGCATACTGAAGCTCTATGACGAAAGTTACGGTAACCTTACTCTTTGCTTTCAGGTTACTCAGATTAAAGAGCTTTGCATCTGTTGAATAAATGATTTCTTCTCTGGTGGGGAGTTCCCCTTCGATAAAGTGTAGGATCATGGCAACGAAAATAAGAAATAGAGTTGGGGCGATGACACAACCCTGTTTAACACCTGATCCCACTGTGAATGGTTCACTTTGAGAGCCACTGTTACCTATGATTGTTGCTGTCATATTATCATGGAGGAGCCAGATGATGTTCACAAATTTATTCCAGCAACTTTCAGCATCCTTAAAGAACTACAGCTCCCAGAATTCTTTGGGGAAAGCCATGGCTGCTCAAAACAATACAATAATGGTTCAAGTGTATGTTGTGAATGTGGCTAGATAGGCCTTTGGTCTGCTCCAGCAGGGCACTTCTTATGAGCACTGATCTGGAATTTTGGAATTAGGAGATTGGCATACTGTACAATTTTTATTGTATTTTTTGTGTTGAAATTCAACTCCCGTGCTGCTCCAGACACACACACACACACACACACACACACACTTCTAACCACTAGGCAGCTTTCCTTCTGAGCAGTTGCAGAGCAGCTTCAGCAACAGTGAGACCCTACCCCTCTGCCAGTTTATATATCCTCCTTTAACGGGATGTGTGCTTGCACCCTGAGACTTCTCCCACATGGAAGTCATTGCTGCTCTTCCCACTTCAAACCCCTGCTGGTTCTAGGAGGCAGTGGGGTAGGGAAAGGTGGGGAGTCTATTGACTTGTTTGTCGCCTGGACAGCCTCCTCGTCTTCTTCCACATCCTGGAAGGTGCCTTTGTCCACCTTGGACCACCCTGACATTCTCTCCTCCCCCTGCCCTGGCTCTTGCCCCGCATATGACGTCATACCCCATGAATCACCGGTCCCCTCTCCTGAGTCCCTCCCCTGGTCTCCTGCCTCTGGCACACATTCTGCAGAGCCCTGCCAGCCCCTGACAACTGGCTATTTGAAAACACATTTCCATAATATCTGAGGCCTATCCAATACCAGCCCCCACTGCCCCCTGCAAACAAAAAAAAAGGCAATGCAAAAGATTGATGATATGTTTGCTTGTTTTAATATAATTCATCTGTGTTAAATGCTTGGAAGTCTGTACACAAACATCAAATATTCAGACGTTGTTGAGGAAAATGGTAATTAGTAAGAAATAGAAGCTGCTATTTACACTCTTGGATTAATGTTTGCTAGTGGATGTTTGGAGAACAATATAACGCTATCATGTCTGTGGTTTTTTCTCCCTTATTATATGAAGAAGAGAGGAAAAATGGCTAATCCCGGCTCACATAAAGTTCTGCAACTAGCTGCTGGGGGATTCTGGAAGTACAGGGTTCTATTAACCATTAGGCTAAGTGCCCTATAGAGGAGACCCCTGTGACAGAGTAATTTTCTCAGTGCTTCTCTTATTTCTTATTCTCCACTTCTCCACATTACCTCAGAATTAAGAGCATGAGACGAGCATGGCTGGGTTAGTCCAAATATTTGACTTTCAGCCAGCATCCTATTCTCACGGTGACCAAGCACATGCCCAGAGACTGATTCTTGGGCGCATCCAGTATGTGCAGAATTAATACCTCATACAGGGGGAGGTTGGAGGGGCAGGTTATTACTACACATTGTTAACCAAGAAGATATATCTGAATCGTGATTGCAAACAATAACCTGCCATTGCTGAATTCTAGTCTTTTCATTTCTTCTGTTCTTTCCACTCTTCATTTCTCCTGCTCCCTGATTTAAGTCAGTAGAGGCTGATCCCATTAGGGCAGGGGTGGCCAACTCCCAAGAGACTGTGATCTACTCACAGAGTCAAAAACTGGCAGTGATCTACCCCCTTTTGGGGGGTTCAGGTCAAAGTTGCTGAGCTTTTTCTAGGAAGGAGGAAGGCCCATTTTGGAGGGGGTTCGGGTCAAACTTATTGATGTTTATTTTTAGGGGAGCCACAGTTGTTCAGCTTCTTTGGGGGGGGGAGCCAATGATCTACCAGTGATCTACCACAGACATCCAGTGATCCCGATCTACCTGTTGGACATGCCTGCATTAGGGCAACCAGGTCTCAGACCTGTTGGAAGGGACCACAACCACCTGCAGTGCAGGAATCACAGCAGTCTGTTAAAAAACCTCCAAGGAAGGAGAGTCCAACACCTTCTGAAGTAGCCCATTCCACTGTTGAACAGCTCTTCCCACCAGAAAGCTCTTCCAAATGTTTAGTTGGTAATTTGAATCTATTAGTTTGGATCCTACCTTCTGGAGCACATGTACCATGTGACAGCCCTTCAAATATTTGAAGATGACTATCATATCACCCCTCAGCCTTTTCTTCTCTGGGCTAAACATACCCAGCTCCCTCAACCATTCCTCAGAAGTCTTGCTTTGCAGACCTTTTATCATATTTCTTACCCTCCTCTGCACATGCTCCAGCTTCTCAATATTCTTTCGAAACTGTGATGCTCAGAACTGGACACGGTACTCCATTATTACACCAACACTTGAGCTTAGCAGCAGGATTGTATACACTTTCTGTTATTCATAATAATGTATAGTGCAGGGATAGTGAAGTTGTATGGCCCTCCAGACCATTGGACTCTAGCTCCCATCATCTCCAACCGGCATGGTCAATGGGCAGGGATGGCGAGAGCTGAAGTAAAATAAATCTAGAGGATCACTGGTTTTCTGCCCCTGGTGTAGTGGCTAGAGTGTTGGTTTGCGTTTAGATCCCTACTCAACCATTCATCACACTGGATGACCCCAGGCCTCTCTCTCCCTCTGCTCTGGGTGCATTTACCTGTGTGGAATATTGCATTTGTCTTCCTGATTACAATGCTAAAGGCAATGCCTGGAGAAAATCAGATTGTGCATCCACAGCGGTGAACAGAGGAGGAAGGACCTCTGGGAGGAGCACAGAGAGAAGAAATGCCATTATGCATCTGCAGCAGCACAACCGGATGCCTTCATCTGCCCCAGCTGCAACAAAACATGTCTCTCCCATATTGGTTTCTACAGCCACAGCAGGCGCTGTAACTCTCTGATGGTTTGATTTCACCCCTGAAGGCCCACTCTTGACTCTTCCATTGTCTTCTGAGACAGATGGATGCCAAGAATACAATTACAATGTTAGCACTTCTGTTCCATTGTTCCTTCCACACTGCAGTACCTGTTATGTTATGGAACTGTGGCTGATATACTGTCATGTCATGCTAAATTTTATTCACACCCGTGGGCATAGTGAGACACAACAACAAACGTCAGTGTACAAGGTCACTATTCCCCCCCCACCCACATGTGTGCCCCCGTTGTCCCATGGAAAGAGCTGGAAAGAACTGTATGCTGGTATACCAACCCAAATTTCACCACTTTACTCCTCTGATATTCTAGATTAAGGGGGCTGCAAATGATTTTTTTCCCCTGGAATCAAATAACATGTGAATGAACACTAAACATGTGTTACACTCCATTAGTTTTCCAGAAGTGGCCTCTGCATCATGCAAAAGCTCAAACATAATGCAGAAAATAATTTCAGAGAAACATTGGAGAAATGGAATAAGCTGCAGTGTGAATGCAGCCTCTTTTTCTGCCTAACCTGTGGGTGAAGAGAGGGGGCACAATCATGTCGACCAGTCTGAGCTCCTTGGAGGAAGGGTGGGAGCAAAATAAGGAAAGAGGAGGTCACCCACCGCTCACCAAGTGAAGAAGGCTTCAGCTGGCCTCAGGGTACTCTTTAGGTTTGTAGAGGCCAGGTCAATTCTCAACGGCGCCCATTAAATTTTCTGAATGAGTCAAATTGGACTGCAATCCTGGACGGAGTCAAGAGGGGCCTTAGCCTGGCCTTCACCCCAGGCTCTGAGGTCACAGTGAGGTCAACACTAACTTTCTCCCATATGAGTAAACGGCTGCCAAGTAAAAATTAAGCTGAACATTTGTTCTTGAGTATTTTTGCAAATCTTAGGCATATGTCATCTCAACCGAAGCAATAATTTGGATGTTTCCAGAGAGGAGGGTGAGTTCCATCAGAGTCAGAGGAAAAGAGCATAGCCACCTCTTCATAAAGTGGAGGTGGAATTTTAATGTTGCATTCTGGAGAGTTGCCTCCAGCGCAGCATCTTATCAAGCCTTTGAAGAGCCGTGTTGGAGACTTGGGGCCATAATCTTCAAAGGGTCCTGCGTGCATATCCTGTTTGTACAGTTTTAGCAAATAAACAGAAATCCCATTAAGTCATTTTTCTACTTCCTGTAGAAATTAATGTTCGGTGAAAGAGATCTTAAGCAAATGGGCACATTAACCATTTCCGGAATTTGAGAGAGTCGCTCGATAAACAGTCAATTTGCCTTACATCCCGGGTCATAAGTTTACGAGCTGGGAATCTCTAAAGGGTTGGCCCAAGGTATCTTCCCTGCCTCGGGCAAACAAGATGGTACCTCTCTTTACATTCCATTTCCAAAAATCAGCCCGAGTGACAGCTCTGTGGATGCACTATACCTTCAAAGCATGTTCAAAGCACATTCTTTCCCTCAAAGAATTCTGGGCACTGGAGGTTACCCCGCACAGTTACCGATTCTCAACAAACCTTCACAAACTACAGTGCCCACAATCCTCTGAGGGGGAAAATGTTTCAAAAATATTTTAAAGATATAGTGTGTGCACAACCTTGATCTCCATCTGCACTATGAATTGAAAGCAGTATCATACCACTTTAAACAGCCATGGCTTCCCCCCAAGAATCCTGGAGCTGTAGTTTGTGAAAGATGGTGAGAGTTATGAGGAATTAAATTGTTAAACCACTCAATGGTTTAACAATTAATTGTTAAACCATTGTGGTGTAGTGGTTAAGAGCGGAAGACTCGTAATCTGGTGAACCAGGTTTGCGTCTCCGCTCCTTAGCTGCCAAGTATCCTGTTTTTCACAGGAAACCCCCAGATTTTAGTCCGTTTCCCGCTGTTCTCCTGAATGGAGAAAAATCCCGGAAATCCCCCAGATTTCCTACCTGCCAGGGAGCCTCCATTCGGATGGCCGCCAGGCATGTGTAGAAGCGACTTCTGGTGCTGCTCTGCCCGATTTCCGGTGCCCACACATGGGAAGAGCAGCCCCGGAATTTGCCTAGAAGCATTTTTCAGCAGGAGACTTGGCAGGTATGCTGCGCTCCTCCACTTGCAGCTGCTGGGTGACCTTGGGCTAGTCACACTTCTTTGAAGTCTCTCAGCCCCACTCACCTCACAGAGTGTTTGTTGTGGGGGAGGAAGGGAAAGGAGAATGTAAGCCACTTTGAGACTCCTTCAGGTAGTGATAAAGCAGGATATCAAATCCAAACTACTCTTCTTCTTCTTCTTCTTCTTCTTCTTCTTCTTCTTCTTCTTCTTCTTCTTCTTCTTCTTCTTCTTCTTCTTCTTCTTCTTCTTCTTTTTCAATGAATTGTAGCTCTGTGAGGGGAATAGGGGAGCTTTTCATCTCCCTTAACAAACTAGTTCTGGGGAATCTTTGGGGAGAAGCCATAACTGTTTAACACAGTATGATACAGCTTTAAATGTATAGTGCAGACGGAACCTTACTTTAACACTGGCTTACTTTAACATCCTCTCGACTTGGCTTTCCCCATCCCCATCTGCAAACACTTCCATTAGGAGACCCATGCAGCTAAGGAAACCTTGCATGTATATTAATTGGAGTTGAGGGTATTTCAGCAGTTAATGTTTCAACTACTTCCAAACCTATATTATATGTGAGTTCTGGAATTGCGGGGAAAGGGGTGGTGGAAGGAAAATTATTACCATAACAAGGTCTACTCCTCAAGTGAGCATATGTTCCTCATAATGTCACTTTCTAAATCAATGAAATTATCATTATAGAACATGTCGACAAATTAAACATGTAAAATGCAGGCTGTACGGCGGAAAGAGATGTAATTTGGCTCCATAAAAAGAAATTAAACAATAAAATATCAATGACAGATGTAGTTAAGAGAGGAGATTTTTTTTAAAAGGTTTAAATGCCAATTTGCGGGGGAATAAAATTATGCAGACCCAATCAAGGTGCAAGATAAAAATACCAGCCTTCGTGAAACGAGATGATTAAGTGTGTGGACCAGATGTTTGGAGACCTTCGTTGTGCCCTTTCGTTAACTGGCAGGCTGGCGGGCAGGTCTGTAAATTTGTAAAATCCAAGTAACTAAGGTCAGTGTGGATGGAAGCACTAAAACAATCAAATATCAAGAGCTGTTTACGTCTCTTCACACTCGATCCGGTTACAGTTTTGCAAAGCTCTTTTTCTTCCCACTGGCACCAAACTTGTTCCTGAGGAAATGTTAGTTTTCAGCCTCTTTTTTTTATTTGAAAAAGGATGTGCTTATGTGAAAGTACACACACGAGAGAGAGAGAGAGAGAGAGAGAGAGAGAGAGAGAGAGAGAGAGAGAGAGAGAGAGAGAGAGAGAGAGAGAGAGAGAGAGATGTTTAAATCAATATGTGCCATAAGAGCATAAGAAGACCCCTACTGTTGTTTCAGGTCAAAGGCTCATCTAGATCCAGCATCCTGTTCTTACAGTGGCCAACCAGATACTTCTGGGTAGCACACAAGCAAGACTTGAGTGCAGCAGCACTTTTCTCCTTCCACGAATCCCAGCAGTTGGTGTTTACAGGCATGCTGCCACAGACAGTGGAGGGAGAACATAACCATCGTGGCAAGTAGCCATTAGGTTTGTAGGTTTGACAGCATCTGAAGGGCATTTCGTTTGCTACCTCTGCTCCACAGTGTGTTAATTTTCTTGGTTAGCTAGTTATTTACTGGGGGTAGGCATAGGAAACGGGGCTAGGCCAACCCAATATTTTTTGTTGCCTGAGGCAAAGTATGTATGTGACAGTGTCACATCACACAAGCAGTTTTTCTTAGTGTTTTTAAGTGTCAGGTGTAACTTCAGCCTGAACATAGCGGAGTTTGCGCAGGTTTTTCCGGAAGCTTCTGGTGGTAACTTAAATGACTGGACGCAGAGTAAAACTATATACAGGGTTTATTAAAATAAAAGAAAATCCAGAGTTTCTATGTACAGCTTTAGAACTCAAAACAAAGTAAAATAAATCCTTTCCTCTCTGTCTCTCTCTCAACCGATACAGCACCTCTCCTCCTACACTGACCACACTCACCACAAAACACGAACAATTTTGTCCTCCAACACCTCACTGCTGTTTTCTGCCACCTCCACAGCATCCGCTGCCTGAGGTGCTTGCCTCACTTTATGTACTATATCTAATGGTAGGGCCGGCCCTGATCACAAGCATCTCTTGTTCCCTTCAAATTATATGGTCTCCACAGACATTCCCAAGAAAGCTGATGCCCAAATATACTGCATTTATTGTTGTTGTTGTTGCTGCTGCTGCTGCTGCTGTTGTTTGAAATACTATCACCCTCTTGTCCCTTGGTGCACAATCTTCTGGGACTTGAAAGGATTTGTGCTAAACTCAAAATGTGAAGCACCACATTTTGGTGGGCTACAACCATTGTCGGTTCAAAGCCTGAAATAATTAATAACTCTGCCCTTCCTAACGTCACTTCAAATAAAATACGCTTCGCCTGTGAATTACAGGATTTTGCCAGGAAGCATCAGAAGCTTTTATTTTTAAAGGCACCTCAGAGAAATCGCTAATGTCTGCTTAATCATGTCCAGGCAAAAGCAATTAAAATTAAGCTGGTGTTATGCTAAGGATAGAAATTCTCTTGTTGGCTATGCAGCGAGTGTACAGTCAGGGATGCAATTTCTACAACAACAAAAACGAACCTAGTCCATCACATTTTTCTTCTTGGCTTGAGTCTTGCTTCAAAAGCAATAATATTGTGTTGACGTCTTCATAGTGTCAACCTAAATTGTTGATAGCATCTCCAAGTTGCTTTCCATCTCATCCTCTTTCGGCTTGGCACATGGAATTGTACTCTAGGCTGAACTCATGTCTCTGCCAATAAGATCTGTTGGACTGGTGAGCACTATGAGAGCCTTTTCTGTGGTGACCCCATCCCAATTTCATGCCTTTCTGCATACCAGTTATTCCTGGCTCCTTCTCTATTTCTCAACAAATCTTAAAGAGTTGGGTGTTTCAATTCACCTAACTGCTGTCATCTTCAACTTTCATAATTTTCAGTTATGATTTTCACTCTGACATTTCTATTTTGCTTTCAAATTTTATTTTATTTTATGTTGTTGTTGTTGTTGTTGTTAAGATGGCTACAGCCATAAAGAGTCCAATTCATCAGACTGCATAGAATTCACATCAAGACCCCTCCAGTCTGGTTTGTTTTGTTTTGATTTTAAAAAACAAACAAACCATGTTATTGATGCAATAATAGTGCATGGCTGGGGGAATTATACTGGACCCTCAACATATCAGTTCACCTCATCATCATTACATTTATTACCTGCCCTCACTAGGGTGGGTTACTACAATTTAAAATTCAATACTAGACACAGTTTAGAACAGATTACAATTACTGGAATAGGTCAGAGCCCCCTCACCTATGAGGCAAGGTGGACGACCGCCTCAGGTGGCAGTATCCACTGGGGTTGCAGATCCCAATATAGATTTTTACACACACACACACACACACAGGCCTTGTTTCTGACGTAGATCTTCACTCACCTCTTCTTCTTGGTGGGCAATAGGCACCAAGAAGAATAGGTGATTCGGTTCGCCTCAGGTGCCAAAATACCTTGGGCGGTGCTGGAACAGGGTGAGCCCTGCAAACACACATCTCAGGGTTAAAGGCCAGAATTGTGGTGGTGTTAATCACATTTATATCCTAACTTTCCTTTGAGGAGCTCAAGGTTTTGTACATAGTTCTCCTCCCTATTTTATTCTCACAATGACCCTGTGATGTATCTGAAGAAGTGTGTATGCACACGAAAGCTTATACCAAAATAAAAACTTAGTTGTCTTTAAGATGCTACTGAAGGAATTTTTTATTGTGCTTTGTCTCAGACCAACACGGCTACCTACCTGTAACTAGAACTATGGAAGGCACCACATTGAGCCGCATTGTATCTGGTGTGTTTTCATATTACAGGCACACGAAAGCTCATACCAAAATAAAAACATAGTTGGTTTTTAAGGTGCTACTGAGAGGTAGATTAGGCTGTGGCTGAGTGACTGGCCTTATCAGTTGTTCTGCGATGCTTCCCCAGTGCTGTTGCATTATTGCCTCCTTGAGGGCCACAAAAGCATGACGAAACAAAATAATAATCCTGAAACATTTGTGGTACGAAAAGCTTCAGGATTTCAGCAGGAAGTTATGGGACATGCACCCTCTGGAAATGAAGCCAGGAAACCTTTGTAGGCAGAGAAAGTATTGAAAGCAGAATGGTTTATAACCATCCCAATGCCATCATGAATGCAAATAATCACAAATGCAAAATGGAAAGGATGCCTGGAAGCGCCCTCGGTCTGGAGGCCGGCCCACCCATGAGGCAAGGTGAGGTGGCCACTTGCAGCAGCAGAATTCACAGGTGCAGCAGATCTGGTTTCAAATGCATGCATTGCCCATTGCTGTGGCTGTGATGGCAGCAACAACTGCGGCACATTCCTTGGAGGCCAGATCTGCCATCTCCTTGGCAATGCCCCGCAATGCTGCCTCTTGGTGTTAGGTTATGTATTCAGTGGTCTGTGTTTGCCTGAGCTTGAGTCTGGACTAAGGATTCTGAGCCCCTCTGTTCTGATTCGATACATGATATCCAATCACAGAACATTTCAGGATTTGGACCTCTGCCATTGGCCCTTCAACTCTGACTTATGATTTGCAGCTTGGCAGTTTGGACAACCAATCATGTTGGGAGTGGGCGTGGCCCAGGCCTTCAGAAAAGTATATAAGCAGTTGCTTTGCTCCTGTTGTCCAGTTCTGCTTGTTCAATAAAGGTTCTTGCTGTTATCACTGTGTCTTGCCTTGTGGGAACCCACCTACACTTCAGGTGGCGCTGCTGGTCTCCTCCCACCCTTATTCCCAATGCCGATCTTTATTCCTCTCCTTGTTCCTCATGCAAACCTTCCCTCACTGCTTCTTCCCTGCCAAGGGGTGGGATTTTGCGGTTTGCCTCAGATGCCAAAATGTCTTGGGCTGGCCCCGCTCAGCCCACAGAGCTCTCCCCATCCAGTGTAAACTGCTGCACTCGGCTTAATCATTTGGCACATATATGGTCTACGGCCATACTACCCTGAACACGCCCGATCTCGTCTGATCTCGGAAGCTAAGCAGGGTCAGGCCTGGTTAGGACTTGGATGGGAGACCACCTGGGAATACCGGGTGCCATAGGCTTTTGACTCCTTGGGACCCAGGTGGCGCTGTGGTTAAACCACTGAGCCTAGGGCTTGCTGATCAGACGGTCGGCGGTTCAAATCCCTGTGACGGGGTGAGCTCCCGTTGCTCGATCCCAGCTCCTGCCAACCTAGCAGTTCGAAAGCACGTCAAAATGCAAGTAGATAAATAGGGACCGCTACAGCGGGAAGGTAAACGGCGTTTCCGTGTGCTGCTCTGGTTCGCCAGAAGCGGCTTTGTCATGCTGGCCACATGACCTGGAAGCTGTATGCCGGCTCCCTCGGCCAATAATGCGAGATGAGCACACAACCCCAGAGTCGGTCACGACTGGACCTAATGGTCAGGGGTCCCTTTACCTTTACCTTTACCTATAGCCTTGGATCAGACAAAGCTTTTCTCCAGGCTCGGTAAGTGGGTACGACTCCCCACCTGCCTTAGTTCCTTGTCCCTTACTAACCTGGGGGTGGGCACTTTGCAGCACAGCAATGCAGCTCAAAACAATGCTGTAATCTCCTCTGCGCCTTTGGAGAGGGCGGGCTAGAGTTGAAACAAGTAAATGCATCAGTTAATACAGGTGGATATTCCCTCTCCCCTTATGATGGGCTAGGTAAAAACCCTTTTGCCAGAGCTGCTTTTCTGTGGTCTTTCAAGATGTGAATCTCAGTAAACTCCATCTTATAAATCATACATTGTCCACCACAGCGTATTTCCTTCTCAGACTGTTCCCTGCTGTGTACTGTCCAGTTCAATTTTTAAATGACTGAACAGCAAAGCTCTCGCTTCTCCTCTGGGGAGTCTACTCCCACCTAAACATACCTGACCAAGCAGTCAGCCCAAAGTGTTCTTTTCCTTTAATAATAAAATAATAATAATAATAATAATAATTTTATTAAAATTTCACTTTAAACAGAAAACAATAAATTCCAACATATATCAATCAATCTCATTCCCCTCTGCTCTGCCGAGTTTATGACTTCCCTCCCTCCCTCCCACCATCCGGTTTTCCCTTTTCCAGTCTATATCTCACAGTTTCATCTTATTAAATCAAATCCACATCATAGGATTTATTTCAATCCCGCTAGTGTCTTCAAGCTTCTACCGTTATTATTAATATAGTCAATGAATTTACTCCAATCTCTTTGGCATTTTAATTCGTCCTGGTTTTGGACTCTGCAGGTCAGTTTTGCCAGTTCTGCGTAATCCATCATCTTCGTCTCCCACTCCTCCAATGTTGGTATTTCCTGTGTTTTCCACTTTGGGGCCAAAGTGTTCTTTTCTTTAATTCCATCCCATTACTCTTAAGAGGTGCCTGTTGTATGTCGTTTGCATTTTTGCTTCTGGGGTGTTGATTTATCTGAATTTAACTCCCTCTTATTCCTACATTTACCCTATACGCTGACCATCTAACTAGATGGAAGTCTAAAAGGGTATGTTTGTCTGCAGACAGTTTTTCCAGCTCATGTGGCCAGCATGACTAAGCTGCTTCTGGCGAAACCACAGCAGTGCACGGAAACACCGTTTACCTTACCGCTGGAGTGGTACCTATTTATCTACTTGCACTTTTTGTCATGCTTTCGAACTGCTAGGTTGGCAGGAGCTGGAACCAAGCAACCAGAGCTCACCCCGTTGTGGGAATTCGAACCACCGACCTTCTGATCGGCAAGCCCAAGAGGCTCAGTGGTTTAGACCACAGTCTCACCCGTGTCCCACGATTAGTCCTCAATTTGCCTGCTTTTCAGAGTGTGCACCTAATGGTGGCCAAACTTGCTGGTGACTTACTCTTTGTGAGCTTCCCCCATCATCATTATGTCTGAGTTTGAAGAGGAGGACAGGGTGTTTAATTTCCAACCTGAGAAAAGGCATTTCTCCTCCAATCATATTTTCATTATTGTGATGTACCCTGTGCCATGTCTCCCGCATGACCTTGATTGGGATCAGCACATTTTAAACAAAGACATAATTAATTGCACCTGCTATACGAGGCACATCATTTGGAAATGGCAAATGCAGATGGCATTCTGGGTAAATTTATGTTAATTGTCATAAGGGCGAGATCAATAATTCTGACTTTTAGCAATACCAATGGGGGCCTTTCCATCCATTTGCATGGCATTACACATAACCATTTGTAATTTTACTTTTAAATTATAATTTACCCTGTGCAGCAATCACATTACAATACTTTTTTTATGTAAAGCGAATTTTGTTAGAGGCACATTTGATTTCATAGAGAGCAAGATGAAATCAAAGTGACAAGCCAGTTAGAAGATGTTAGGTATTTCTTCCGTAAGCTTAAAAAAAAAATGCATGCAGATTTATATTTTACCCTAATGCTTTATATTGTTACACCACCACTATCTTCCCCACTAAAAAATACTAAAGAGTGCTAACCGGCTGGAGGTAAATAAACTGGGAATTCACCAAATCCGTTGGGAGAGACAGCTGAAATATTTCCTGACAAATTCTGACCTTGAGGTCAGCGTTTATGCCACTGTAGCCTTGGGTTCCCTGTGCCTTCTGCATGGTGATGACCTTAAAGGCATGTTTAGCTGGGTAGGATAGGACATCTTAAAAGGAATGGGTCAGTGGGGAACATACATCTCAGCCAGCCCCTGTCAGAACTGGCAAGCCCTGTCAAAAATGGCAGCAGATTGGTGGTGGAGGAGGAGAAATCAAAGGGCAAAAAGGAAATAGGACCTGAACTTAAGAAGAGACTGCTGGATCCAGCCAATGGTTTCCATCTAATCCAGCATCCTGTTCTCGCAGTGGACAACCAGATGTCTGTGGGAAACCAGCAAGCAGGACCCAAGCACAGGGGCCATCTCCCCTCCTCTGGTTCCCGGCAGCTGGCATTCAGAAGCATACCTGCCAAGTTGCTGTCCGAGAAATAAGGGACTGGGCTGGAAGTAGCAGACCAGAAGTAGCGCTGCCGCCATTTTGGAACTGGGCGGAGCATGCTCAGAAGTTTGATGCTGCTTTGCCCAGTTCCAAAATGGCCGCCGCACCAGACGTCGCACTGCAGCCATTTTGGAACTGGGCAGAGCAGCATCAAAAGTCGCTTCTGAGCATGCTCCGCCCAGTTCCAAAATGGCCGCCGCACCAGAATAAACCGGGGAAAAACAAAAAAATCCGTTTTTTTCAGCTAAGAACAGCTGGGAAAACGGGGATTTCCCGGAGAATACAGGAGACTTGGCAGCTATGTTCAGAAGCCTTCAGGATTATATCATAGCTGTTGTGGCTAGTAGCTTTATCCTCCATGAATTTGTCTAATCCTCTTTTAAAGCCATCCAAGTTGGTGGCCAGTACTGCCTCTTGCAGAAACAAATCATCTGAAGCATCGATAAAATGAGTGAGGAAACTGCAGTTTGCCTGTCTTTCTAGGAAGTGCTCCCAAACCTCAATGTGTAGAATACATGCAGGATGCCCTACGTTCAATTCGTAGCGTATCTCTCTTACAAGGTAGCACAGCCGAGAGTCATCGCTTTCCAACACCTCAGAGAGGTTCTACCAGTTGGAGTAGAACAGTCTTCCACCAGTCCTTCAGCATAGCTGCCAAGTTATCCCTTTTTTAAAGGGAAATTCCATTATGCTGAATAGGCTTCCTCGCGAGAAAAGGGAAAAATTGGCAGCTATGCCCTTCAGATGTTGCTGGACTTCCACTCCAATCATCTCTGACCATTGGCCATGGTAGCTGGGTCTGATGGGAGTTGGAGTCCAACAGTTGCGGAAGGCTGCAGAAGTCAATTCTGGACTTTTTATTTTTACTTTAAAAGGCAACATAACAAGCTTAAGACAGCTCGATAACCATAGATACTGATCATCTTAACTCTTTGTCCTTTAGATTTTATTTACAGGGTTTTGAGATGAAGAGAGAAAATAACTCAAAAGGTCCATAGTTTAGAGTACATTGCAGTCGGAGGGCAGGTATTATCCCTTTACACTTGAACAATCAATAAATGCTTTCCATATTTTCTCAAAAGGATCCTTTACCTTTTATTCCCTATTTGCCCTTAGTTTTGTGGCAATTTTTCCAAGAAAGAACGCTGACAAACTTCTTGGTTCCCCTGGTCAATATTTACATTCTGAAATGTCTTCCCATTCTGAGCTGCAACTGGGGATGAAAGTAAATTATTCAACAGCTCTTTAAGAACTAGATTTCTATCCAGAAAGATATTTAACAACTTCAGTGTCAAGAGATGGATGTATCCCTTTGATGAGAAACCTCACACTAATCCCACAATATTAGACTTAGACAACTTGATGGTTGGACTGAGTGTAAGGCAACTTCGTGCTCCTTTGAAGAGCATCCTTCAGGGTGGTGTTTCAGACCACTTACTTTATGGTGACAAAACTTGGAATTGGAGGGAACTCCACAGCTGAATATGAGCTGAACCCAAATACCTCCAAATGCAGGCCAATAATGAACCAAGTTCAGATTCTCTCTGATTCTGCCAGAGTGAGTTTCCTCTTTCTTTTACCCAAATGTAAGCCTGTGAGTGGATGTAGGAACAAGTGGCATCCATTGAATATGGAGGACCCACAAGGGTTATGCCTCTCAAGAGAAAATGAGGCATGATCATAGGAGCAGAAGAAGCTGCCTTATACTGAATTGACCCATCTACCTGTTGTCTACACTGACTGACAGCAGCTTGCTGTAGTTTCAGGCAGAGAGACATTCCCAGCTCTACCAGGAGATGCTTGGGACTGAAGCAGAGCATTGGCTCATCTAGTTAAATACTGTCTACACTAACTGGCAGTGGCACTCCAAGATTTCAGACAGGAGTCTTTCACTCAGCCCTGCTTGGAGATGCTGAAGATTGAGCCTCCTAAGATATTCTGCATGCCAAGCAGATGTTTGATGAGTGAGCTATGGTCCTTCTGCCAAGGAGCATCTATACCTGTTAAGATGACATCAACAAGGGTAAGGGCGAGGGAGTCTCTTATCACCCATGAATATTCCCTGTCCATGGAAGGGTAAGCTTGCTTGGCATGGGAATGACAGAGAGGACCACGGGTGAGTTTCCCTATGTCTGGTTGTGTGTTGTTGTTGTTTTGGAACATCCTGGAAAAATTCTTGATTGAAAAGGCAAAAGGTTTGGGAATGGGAAACCCCAAACACATTATAAGGTAGAAAGGAGGAAACCGAAGATAGCTGCTTACAGAGATATATTAACAATTTTTTTCTCCTTTAAGCCCCATAAATTCAGTGGGGTTGAATAGTTTGCACAACCAGCCAGCAAGCTTCAGTTTTATGCGGCAATAATTGTGGTTTGGATGTGTGGGGTTTTTTGGGGGGGGCAGTTTTTTAAAAGAAACAAAAACAACACACACACACACCACAATAATAATCAATATATAAATAGATAGATACTTTCATTCATACCTCCCCACCCAACCAAGTTATAAGCAATTCTGATTTGCCATGAGATAAGAAATGCATTGTTGATATGTGCGTTTTTAATTCCCTCCCTGATGCTGCCTGACTAAATCCATGTTTTAAGTGAGCAAATATATTCAAATATTCAAAGATATGTGAGAAGTAATAACATTCTTGCTTAGTCTAATTCCAGAATCATCACAGTGCAATAAACAGAACTCCCCTTAAAAACCCGGAGAGAAGGAAACAAGATCAGGCAGAAATGCATATAAATGAATAATAACCATCAATACATTCAGCTCTCAATCTCGTAGAAATAGAGGAAAGACCAAGCTGTCAGGCTACATGTCGGGAGGCAGGAAACAAATGTTAAGAAAGTGGCCTGGATAAGGAATTAGCCAGATCCTAGTCTCGTAGCGCAATATGAGTGCGGTCAGTGCATTAGTAATGTTCCTTGCTATGGCTGCATCAGAGAAGCAGGTGGGAGATGAGGTCCTCTGCCCCATGTGGTGAGACACTGAACTGCAGGTGGCAGAAAGTGAAGTGCTCTCGGGCCTGGACTGACTCCAACCACCCAGACCCCACCCACCCAAGCCTAGACTGACTCCAACCACCCAGACCCACTCACCCAAGCCTAGACTGACTCCACCCTCCCTGGCCCCACCCACCCAAGTCTGGACTGACTCCACCCACCCAGGCCCCACTCACCCAAGCCTAGACTGACTCCACCCTCCCAGGCCCCACTCACCCAAGCCTAGACTGACTCCAACCACCCAGACCCCACTCACCCAAGCTAGACTGACCCCAACCACCCAGACCCACCCACCCAAGCCTAGACTGACTCCAACCACCCAGACCCACCCACCCAAGCCTAGACTGACTCCACCCTCCCAGACCCCACTCACCCAAGCTAGACTGACTCCACCCTCCCAGGCCCCACCCACCCAAGCTAGACTGACTCCAACCACCCAGACCCCACTCACCCAAGCTAGACTGGCTCCACCCTCCCAGGCCCCACCCAGCCAAGCCTAGACTGGCTCCACCCACCCAGACCCCACCTACACAAGCCTAGACTGACCCCACCCACCCAGGCCTCACTCACCCAAGCCCAGACTGACTCCACCCACCTGTGCCCTTGGCTATTCTTTGGTTCTGCCTTCTATTCTCTTGTGCTGACTTGCTTTTTTTTCAAGTTCCACCTGCACTATACAGGTATGGTATTATAATACCACTTTAGGCAGGTGTGGCTTTCCCCCCAAAGAATCCTAGGAACTGTAGCTTGTTATGGCTGCTGAGAGTTGCTAGGCGCATGGAAAGAAGAAAGTGCCCCAGCTAAAGAAGATTGGCAAGTTAAATTAACGGAATACGCTGAAATGGAGAAAAACGACAATGAACTTAAGAGAAAGAGATGACAACGAATTTAAGGAAGAATGGAAGGACTTTATTGCATATATACAGAAGCAATGTACAAAGGTTAATACATTGGCAGGGTTTTAAGAATACTTGTAATTCTATTATGAATGGACAATAAGTAATGCAAATGGTTGAAACTTTATAATGGACATGTAGGACTTTGTTATACAATGGAACCAAGGAAGGGAATAGGGGGAAGTCAATCTGTTAGTTTTTGTTTTTATCTTTATTGTCGTTTCTTTTGTTTTTGTTATTGTTGGAAAATTAATAAATTGTTATGGGAAAAAGAGAGAGAGAGAGAGAGCTGTTAGGAGCAGGGCTTTTTTCCCAGTCAGAACTCGACAGACCTCAGTTCTGGCACCTCTCGGGTGGGCGCCATTGCCATTATAAGAGAACAAGGGAGGTGTTTATGGTTCTGGAACCTCTTTTTCTAGAAAAATAGTATAGATTCGGAGACAATAATTCCCCTCACAAAGCTACAATTCCAAGAGGTTCCTTTGAAGAGGGATTCATGGTTCTGAGAACTGCTCTGAGAATGGTGGTTCACTACATTTCTCCCTTAGATTTTTTTTTTTTTTGCTTTAGGGGAAATTTGGTGGCAAGCCGAATAAGGAAATATGACGGTCTGCTTCATTCTGAGTAAATGAAAGTAGTTTTAACTAAATGGCTCAAAATCACTACTTATTGGAGAAATTTGTATTCCTTTCCACAGCTAAATGGGCTGCTGCCATGAGAAGGGTTATACTGCCCACTGCTTGGTTTAATTGGTGTTAAGTAGATCTATTATGTGTGTGAGCATTCCCTATAGACCAGCTGCTTATTTTGATTAATGCAAAAAGTGCAAGGAGGGGGACGCCCTTTCCTTGCTTCTCCTCCCGCCAATGGCTCATGGTTTAATTAAATAGAAATGATCAGTGGAAAAGTTGCTAATGGCTCCTCTCTCTCTCTTTCAAATCAATGCTGCATTTGGGGAGGTTCCTTATTTTTGGAGATGGGGTTCAGGTTGTTGCTTTTCTTTGCTTTAATATATACCGTATTTTTCGCTCCGTAAGACACACTTTTCCCCTCCTAAGAAGGAAGGGGAAATCTCTGTGCATCTTATGGTGTGAAGGCTCCCACACATACACCACACCCCAGCACGGCTTCGGTGGCAGGAGGAGGGGGAGAGGAAGAGCATCCCGGGCTGCTCTTCCTCTTCCTCTTCCCCAGCCCCTCCCCCGCCACCAGCGTGCTCCGCTCGCAGCACGGCTCCCCCTCCCCGGTTTGCTGTAAAGCAGCAAAGCAGGAGCCACTTACGGTGAGCTGCCCCTCCTCCCAGCCACCCTCCCACCCTTGCTCACTGTAAGTGGCTCCCGCTTTGCCACTTTACAGCAAGCTGGGGAGGGAGGGAGGGGGACGGATGGGAGCTGTGGCTCCCAAGAGGACGCAGCTTTGCCAGCGCCCTGGCAAAGCAGCGTAGAGGGTGACCAAAAAAAAATCCCCACCGGCTTGAGAGAAGTACATGTGAAAAGGATCTAGGAGTCTTGGTAGACCACAAACTTGACATGAGTCAGCAGTGTGATGCAGCAGCTAAAAAAGCCAATGCAATTCTGGGCTGCATCAATAGGAGTATAGCATCTAGATCAAGGGAAGTAATAGTATAGGAGTATAGCATCTAGATCAATAGGAGTATAGCATCTAGATCAAGGGAAGTAATAGTGCCACTGTATTCTGCTCTGGTCAGACCTCACCTGGAGTACTGTGTCCAGTTCTGGGCACCGCAGTTCAAGAAGGATACTGACAAGCTGGAACATGTCCAGAAGAGGGCAACCAAAATGGTCAAAGGCCTGGAAACAATTCCTTATGAGGAACGGCTTAGGGAGCTAGGTATGTTTAGCCTGGAGAAGAGAAGGTTAAGGGGTGATATGATAGCCATGTTCAAATATATAAAAGGATGTCATATAGAGGGGAGAGAGAGGTTGTTTTCTGCTGCTCCAGAGAAGCGGACACGGAGCAATGGATTCAAGCTACAAGAAAGAAGATTCCACCTAAACATTAGGAAAGAACTTCCTGACTGTTCAGCAGTGGAATTTGCTACCAAGGAGTGTGGTAGAGTCTCCTTCTTTGGAGGTCTTTAAGCAGAGGCTTGACATGCATATGTCAAGAATGCTTTGATGGTGTTTCCTGCTTGGCAGGGGGTTGGACTGGATGGCCCTTGTGGTCTCTTCCAACTCTATGATTCTATGATTCTATGATTCTACCACCTGGGCTTGCTACGCCTCTGGATCCAAGTACCAAGCCCAGAATTTTGCTTATCTTCCAACAGGCTTCAAAGGCCCTTGTATGCTTGTTTGTTTTTGTCATTGCCTAAAAGTAGGCAATTCTGCTTTAATAATAATAAAAATGCTAACCTGCATCCCAAATAAGGCAGCAGCAGCAGCAAAGAGATTGTGCAGTTTGGGGGGCGGGGCGGCGGCAATCCCATTCACAAAGTGTAGGGAAAAGAATTGAGACATTTCATCTGCCACAGCTTAACACAGAAGCTTAATTTGTATTTTCAATGTTTATTTATAGGTAAGAGAGTTTATTATGAGCAGGATGTTCATCTGATCCGATGCAGCGATGCAATTAAATTGCTGCTTGTTGAGACAGGTTTTGTGGTGCTTATTAAAAGTAAACATAAATAAATCTTTGGAGACTGATGGATTTCTGAAGCTGGTTTTCCCACTGTTGGGTTGGAGTGTGGCAACAGATAAGGAAGGCCTCAACCCTTCGAACCCAACCGAACCGTTGTCTAATCCACGGCAGAGTGGATTAGCAAAGGACCGGTTGGCATAATTTATTAGGATTCTTCTTTTTTTAAAGAGCCTCTGTCAAAAGTCCCCGCAAGAGGCTGTTAAAGAAACAAAGCGAGTCACGGATGAGAGAAGAAGCCCTGACATGGATTAGAAGTTGGGAAGCCGAAGCCGAAAGAGAGCAGAAGAGCAAAAAATAATAATAATTCAAGATTCAAATTGATGTGGGAAAAAGTCAAAAATTACTAGGACAAGCTGTGCTATTCAATTATTTCAAAACAGAAATGTGGGGAATGGGATATCCAAGAGGCCAAGTCTTTCTGAATGTTCTTGTAAGAACATAACAGGAGACCTGCTGGATCAGGACAAAGCCCACCCGGTCCAGCATCCTGTTCTCACGATGTCCAGCCAGATACCTGCTTGAAGCCTCCAAGCAGGACCAGAACACAACAGGACCCTCTCCACTTGTGAATTCCAGCAACTGGTATTCAGAGCCATACTGGTTCCAATAGTGAAGGTAGAGCATAACCATTGTGCCCTGTAATTTCTAAACTTATACGAGTTCTGGAGCTTTATAAACTTATACGAGTTCTGGCCTTATAAAGGTACAGTCAGGTACAGTCAGTGCTTCCCCCCCCAAAAAAAAAGGTTAAGGGATACTCTCATTCTAACTCAAGAAAATATAAAAGATTACTGGAATGTAATTTATGAGGAGTTTAAGAAAATATTTAAAATGACATTTAAAAA
This sequence comes from Zootoca vivipara, assembly GCF_963506605.1. NCBI lineage: Eukaryota > Metazoa > Chordata > Lepidosauria > Squamata > Lacertidae > Zootoca > Zootoca vivipara. The sequence continues at coordinate 62,699,571 of NC_083285.1, read as the reverse complement.
GACACCCGAGATTTTCCTCCTAAATATACTACCATCAGAAATAAGAAAGGAAATAAGATCTTTATTTCTATATGGAGTGACTGCAGCTTGAATATTGGTGGCAAAAAGTTGGAAGAGCGAAACGCTACCTACAATAACGGATTGGCAAGCACAAATGTTAAATTATATATGAATGGCTAAGCTGACTGATTCAATAAGAGATCTATCTGTGCAAAAAGTAACAAAGGAGTGGAGTATATATAAAAACTATCTTAAAGTATACTACCCAAACAATTCTCTACTTGCGGACATTGAATGATGTTTGAGAATATTAAGAATGATTGAAATGGAATGGAAGAGGAAAAAAGGGATATTACCAGTTAAAACCTATGAAGTACAAGATATGTGAAAATGTATAATAGGAGGGACAGGAAGTATCTATGTTCAACTGTAAAATTGGTGGGGGGTTTTTTGAGGTATGTTTTTCCCCCCTTATATTTTCTTTTTCTTTTTCTTTTTTTATCTTTGTACTCTTTTGTATGTACGTGTTTTACTCTTTGTGCTTTTAAATAATAAAATTTAATAAAAACAAAAAAACAAAAAAAAAGGTTAAGGGGTACTCTCATTCTAATTCAAGAAAATCAGCATTTTATAGTTCAAATCGGGGGGAAATAAATACAGTAAATGGACAAAAGTACAAAGATTCACAAAATGTTTAGGGGTATGCGTCGTCCTGCGTCGTCCTCCCAGAAAAAAGCACTGGGTACAGTGGTACCATGGTTCCCGAACTCAGTCCATTCGACTTCCAAAACGCTCGCAAACCGCAAACCAAGGCGTGGCTTCTGATTGTCTGATCGGCCGACAGCTGAAACGGACGTTCGGCTTCCAAAAACACGTTCGCAAACCAGAACACTGACTTCCGGGTTTGCGGCATTCGGGAGCCGATTTGTTCGGGAGCCAAGCCGTTCAGGAGCCAAGGTACGACTGTACTGTCCTAATGTGGATTTTAGAGGGAAATGAGTGGCCTTCACTGCTTCCTGGGGGAGCAAATTCCATCGTTTAACTATGCGCTATTTGGGGCTCTGAATCAGGTTTCCTTTCCTGCACTTCCTTAGGCAAAAGGCATAACTCATTTCTTTAGCTATTTATTGCATGCAAGCAGAGGGGGAAAGTAGCAAGGGGTGAGTAGCATATTGATATTCTCGCCCCACCCCCACCCCCTCCCCTCCCCTGCATTGTTCTTTAGGGAGCCTTGAGCAGAAAAAGAATAATAAGGAGAGCGGTAGAGATCAAGAATGAAGGAAATGGCCCCGAGAGTAAGACATAATTGGTCCAATTGGATTTCCACCTTTACTATCTACATGGGGTTATTATCCAGGTTCAGTCTGGGTGAGCAACGGGCCTGTTTGAAATATTTTGACATTATTCACAGGGCTTATGAGTCAATCCTTTGACTAGCATGGCTCACATGCAGCGAAACAAATTTTCTTGAACTTGGACTTTCTTTGGGGCGGGTTTCATGCCTAGGTTTGGCTCAGTCTCCTGGCTGTAAGGGGCAGAGGGCCAATGTTTGCTGTAAAGATCCAATTGTTTGTCTTGTTTTGAATGTTTACATCCAACCTTTCTAAGAAAGCAGTCAGAGCAGTGCATTGTTTTAATGCCGGTGGATTGAGTGGCCGAGACCAACAGTGGGCCCCTTGGTGTCAACTCCAGGGGGCCCTGGGGGCCGAGGCACCCACAAAATTTTTGTTGTGGGTGCCCGGCCTCTGCTCCCCACTGCCCTGAAGTGGCTCGGGATCCCTGCTGATATTTTAAGATCATTGATATCTTGTTTTTTTATACCCTTCAGCTCTCTATACAGTGGTACCTCTACTTACGAATTTAATGTGTTCCGAACGCACATTTGTAAGTCGAAGTCCCATAGGAATGCATTGGGAGAAAAAATTCGTAAGTCAAAGCAACCCTATCTAAAAATTTGTAAGTAGAAAAAATCCTATCTAAACAGCATCCAAGATGGCAGACAGAGCTCCATTCGTAAGTAGAAACATTCGTAAGTAGAGTTATTTGTAAGTAGAGGTACCACTGTATAGGACAAACAGGCCAAACCCTACGCCAAAGGATCAATGGACATAAATCTGACATCAGGAATCACAAGACAGAGAAACCAGTAGGAGAACACTTCAATCTCCCAGGACATTCTATACAAGATCTCAAAGTAGCTGTTTTATTACAGAAAAAATTCAGAAACAGACTGGAAAGAGAAGTTGCTGAATTGCAACTCATTACCAAGCTTAAAACCATGGAGAGACCTGGTCTGAATAAGGACACTGGATTGTTATCTCATTATACATGATCAAGCTTTCTTTAGCACCTCAGCCCTTGCTTTTTCCTGCAAGACCAATTGCAGTCGTTAACAGTCGTTAACAGCCATCAACAGGTTTACCACTCCTATCAGCCAATCACCCATTCCCACCACCCTTCTGAGTAATACGCCTCCCCACCCTCTGACTATACATAAAGGTCTGGTGACTTCTGTTTCAGTGTATCTGAAGAAGTGTGCATGCACACAAAAGCTCATACCTATGACAAACTTAGTTGGTCTCTAAGGTGCTACTGGAAGGATTTTTATTATTATTATTTTGCTTTGACTGCGTCAGACCAACACAGCTACCTACCTGTAACTTTTTTTTATTGTGCATTTTATTTTATTATAAACAGTGTTGAATGTTTTATGCAGTGCCAGGGCATAAAATGGTAATTATGTTTGTGTCATAGTTAGTGTTATCCTTATGCTTCTTCATTTGCATTTCTCAGGGTGCTATGGGTGAAAGTAAGGCAAAACGTTGTGTGTACATATGATAGATGGCTGGATGGACAGAGGTGTGTTTGTCATAAGGAAGCTGAAGGATGGAGGGTGAGAGAGAAGAGATATATAATGTGTTGAGTCACAAAAAGTTAACTTTAGACCAGAGTGAGCCTCCTTGCCAATTATATACAAAATCCGAGCATATTTTGTGGGCTAAGTGCACACAAACAACATTTTATTAAAATGCATTTCAGTGCGACTTCATTTCCAGGCCCCTTGAAGTTAGTGGCATAAAAACAACAACTATGACTTAGTGGCTCTGACACATTCCGATTTAGCATTTAGACAGCAAAAGATGTCCGCTGCTTTGTGCGGCGAACGGGGCTCCCTTCTGCAATGCTGTCAGCGCAAAAGTATTCAAAAACCAAGAGACCGAGAGTGGGGGGGAGAGAGAGAGCAAAGCAACAATCCGCAGCTATCTAGAAACCTCTGTGTGCGTGTGATCGGTGTTTGTGTGCCAGCCTTGCTCTGACTTGGGAGGGCTGGCGAGGGGTTGCTGCTTTCACTTTGACAGCGATAATTGGCCTTCCAGAAGAGCAGGTGTGCTAGGGAATAGCTAGAAGGATGGGGAAATGAACTGTCAGCAAACCCTTTGTGCTGTACTAGTGCTGAAACAGGAAGCCTGATGAACCAACCATCCTTCCTTCCTTCCTGCATCTTCCTGAGCCAGTGCCGGAGTTTGGCATCACCGGACACCTGTCAAGGTCCACACCCCAAAAGAGGGATGCTGGGGGTTCTGCTGCTCCTCTGTGGCGCAACTGCCTATTCACATGCCTTGAGCGAGCAAGCAAGCAGTGACAGGAACAGGGAGAAAAAGCAGGAATTTCCCTGTGCCTTAGAATCATAGAATCATAGAGTTGGAAGAGACCACAAGGGCCATCCAGTCCAACCCCCTGCCAAACAGCAAACACCATCAAAGCATTCTTGACATATGGCTGTCAAGCCCCTGCTTAAAGACCTCCAAAGAAGGAGACTCCACCACACTCCTTGGTAGCAAATTCCACTGCCAAACAGCTCTTACTGTCAGGAAGTTCTTCCTAATGTTTAGGTGGAATCTTCTTTCTTGCAGCTTGAATCCATTGCTCCGTGTCCGCATTTTGGTTGCTCTCCTCTGGACACGTTCCAGCTTGTCACTATCCTTCTTGAACTGTGGTGCCCAGAACTGGACACAGTACTCCAGGTGAGGTCTGACCAGAGCAGAATACAGTGGTACTATTACTTCCCTAGATCTAGATGCTATGCTCCTATTGATGCAACCCTTTCTGAGCGGTGGTGAGGAATAGGCCTAAAAGAGAAAGGGCAAGTTGCATACATCCAACATTTCTCTGATAAAAATAGAGACGTCCCATTCAATTATTATTGCAATTATTCTTATTATACTGTTTATACCCCACCCATCTGACTGGCCAAATTGCGGGAGGCAGTGGAAGACAGGAGTGCCTGGCGTACTCTGGTCCATGGGGTCACGAAGAGTCGGACACGACTAAACGACTAAACAACATCTGATTGGATTGCCCCAGCCACTCTGGGCAGCTTCCAACAGATATAAAAATTTGTGTGCTATGCTTCCAACATATATAAAAACATAATAAAACATTAAACATAAAAAAAATCTTCCTTATAGAGCAGGGGTCCCCAGACTTACCGCGCTTCGGGCCGGAGCCTGAAGAGCCAATCCCGCAGGAGGGCGGGGGAGCACGCGCCCATGCACCTGCGCACGTGCTATTTCCGGTGCACTTCCAGGTTGCCAGAGCGCCGGAAATGGCTTGTGCCCTCCTCCGACCTGGAAGTGCACCAAAATGAAGCTTGCACATGCACGCAAGCTATTTCTGGTGCTCTGGTGACCTTGAAGTGAGCCGCCGTGCCGCGCCACAAAGATTGGGCGGCGGTGGCAGGCAGCAGGGGTCGCCGCAGGCCGGATAAATCAGTCCATCGGGCCGTATCCGGCCCACGGACCGTAGTCTGGGGACCTCTGTTATAGAGGGCTGCCTTCAGGTGGCTCAGGGCGTCAGAGAACTCCACACCCTCCAATATTTCTCTGATGAATTTCGGGTTGTCCTAAGGAAAAGTGGGGCATTCTGGGATCAAATCAGAAACCATGACGGCTTCTGTAAATCCCAGGACTGTCCCTGGAAAATGGGGACACTTGGAGGGTCTGTGAATGGTCAGCAGTAAAAATGGGAAGGAAGGGGGACCAGCTGTCAAGAGGCATTCCCTGAGAGCATCTTGCTCATGGGTCCACGCTATGTGCAAACCAGGGACACAGCTACATTCGTCACAATAATATGTTTTGAATGCGTTATAAACATCCAACACCAGATGGAGGAAGAGAGCAAAAAAGAGTTTATGTGGATTTGTTGTAACAATTTGATTCCTGACTTATTTATAGCGTTTTTTAACCTGTGTCTAGATCCAACCCCAAGAATATGGATTAGGTTTTTTTTGCTTCAGGACAAGGCAAATGTACAGCTGGTTGATGCTTCTGGTGCTGCAGGAGTAGGTTAAGATCCCTTCTGGGTGGGTTTTCCCCTCCTCCTGAAAGTATAAGGGCAGGCACACCTTTGTTCTGGGTCCTCTTTTCTCCTGTGTAAGAGAGAGCACCCTGTTGCAACAGTTCAATAAAGATCAAGCATACTAGCTGCTTTGTTTCTCAATATTCTCTGGTTGGCCTCTGTTATTTTCTCCTACTGATGGAGAACCTACAAAGGACTCTACAAGGGCTCTTGTGTACCCCATAAGGGACTAAGGGCAGATTTTGTTTATTAGTCCATGGACTTCAATGGGTTCAGAAAGGGGCTGCCAGCGTTCTGGCTTCACCAACTACCTTGGCTTCCAGTTTGTTTATGGGCTCAGTTCAAGGGAATAACCCCCTGCCCTAGAATTAATGTCTCAGGAATCAGCTCTTAGTTTCTTTAAAAAAAATACCTTAACTGCATTTCACCCCCCCCCTTTTTTTTAATGCATAAAAATACATTTGCGTTTTAGAACTCCTTCCAGGAACATATCCAACAAGCACCATCTCTGTTGTATTTTTTGGCTCCTTCCTTATGCAACAAGCCTTTTTAGAGGAGATCTCGCCCCCCCCCCCCAATCTGTACTGGGACTAAAATTATTCTTCTTCTACACATGGCATTGTTTTTAATAGTTAAAATGGGGGAGGTTAAAACATAACGAAAGTGGTTTTTAATTGTTTTTTTCTTGCTGGTGTTTTTATTGAGAAATCGTTTCGAGATATTTTATGGGACGTGACTCATAAATGAAGTAAGTAAATATCTACTTCTAACATACCGTACATACTTTTGCTCACAAGTTTGCCTTGCAGACATTTTTGCAAGCAATTCTTTCTCCCCCCCCTTCAAAATTGAGCTATTTATTATTCATTTTATTTATTGCATTTTCTCCAAAAGAGCTCATGCATTTATGTACAGTATCTAATAGCCACACATATTTAGGGGAACACGTCTTGCCTAATGTATGCTTGGGGGTGAGGGTGGGCTACATTATATTGATTGGAGACCTGCTGTGTGACATTCAGAGGCGCGCAGTTTTCGGAAGCATAAGGTTGTTTCTGTTTCGGCTTGGGCTCAGGAAGTCTGAACAGGGCAAGTTCATCAAATGATATCTTTCCCTATCCCTAACTCGTCAGTCCGTCATCAAACATGCCCCTCATTTAGAATTGACACAACTGACTAACTACAATAAAAAGTTGTTGTTCAGACGAAATCTCTGATTTTTGAAATTCCCTTTAGTGCTTCCTTTCTCTCCCCCCCCCCCCCCCGCCCTTTCCTACTTAAAACCAGCCTCCTTCCGCTGGCATGCTTAATGACTGCTGTTGTTGTAAGGCTGTTTAGATAGTGATAGATAAACCAGCATCATTCTCTGGCAGTAAGAGATAATGGAAGAAGGGAGGAAAGCGAATGAGGAATGGAGGGGAGGGGTGAATGAAGAGCTCAATACCTCAATGACAGCTTTTGATAAAGCGGGAAGTTAACAATTCTGACTTCCACTGAACTATGAGGTTCGCCCTGCGTTTAAAGATGAAGCAATATTTAACCTGACAGACATGAATGTAGAAGGAATGTATAAGGTGGGGTTTTTTTTTCCCATACACAGGCCATGAGATCAAACCCATCCCCAAAATATATAGCTTGTGGAGAGCAATCTGCTTCTTCACTGGGCTTGCCGATCGGAAGGTGGGAGGTTCGAATCCCCGCAACGGGGTGAGCTCCCGTTGTTTGGTCCCTGCTCCTGCCAACCTAGCAGTTCGAAAGCACATCAAAGTGCAAGTAGATAAATAGGTACCGCTCTGGCGGGAAGGTAAATGGCGTTTCCGTGCACTGCTCTGGTTCGCCAGAAGTGGCTTAGTCATACTGGCCACATGACCCAGAAGCTGTACGCCAGCTCCCTCGGCCAGTAAAGCGAGCGCCGCAACCCCAGAGTCGTCCGCAACTGGACCTAACGGTCAGGGGTCCCTTGACCTTTTCCCATGAAATTTCTTGCTCGGCCTGCAGTTTAGTTGAGGGTCAGAGTCCGATATCCTCAGTGTTTAATTCAGCTCCTGAAGACTCTATGCTTAGGGCCCATCAGTTTGCCAGGGGCCTGAGAATGGCTGCAGTGTGCCATGAGAGACGGAAACAAGTTCCTGCGACTCCGAAGAACTTGTCTGCGGAGGAGACCAACTGCTTCTTCCCCAAACAGGAGCAAAGCCCAGAGCAGTGACTCATTGAGCATTGCAGTGGAAAACCCTCTGCACACATAGATACTGAGAGGGAGGAGGAGATCTCAGGGCCATCTCAAGCAGGTCGGGCGCCGTGGCGCCGTGGCACGGAGATCACTCCGGCGCCCCTGCCCCAGTGGGCAGGCACAGCATGGCTTCCGTGCACGGTGCCCCCCCCGCTGGCCCAGCGCCCTGGCGCCCCACGCCACCCAGCCTACCCCTAGAGCCGGCTCTGGTAGATCTTTTGGGTAGCGGTGTTCTTGTAGCCCTAAATAGAGTGCCTGGGGAAATTGCACTTCCCAGGGACCCAGGCAGGGGCAGTCTGAGGTGATGGCGTGGGGGAGGGTCCACCCCATGCGCCATTCCAATGGGGGGTTGACAAAATGCTGACACCTGACCGGGATGCGCACCACACCCCCTGGGACACTCCAGGTACCGGAGCAGGTTGCTCCACCTCTGGCCCCAGGCACTTTCAGAAGCTCCCAACAGGTGCCAGGGAGGAAGAGAGCCCCAAATAGGCTTTCCCTGCTGTTGCTGCCACTGTATTTTCCCCAGGTCAACAGGAGAGGGCCAGGGCAGGTCAAAGCTTGGAAGGGTTTGTGGCTTAGAGGAGACTCGCATTCAGGGCTGGAGAAGTCAGGTGAAAAAAGGTTTTTAAAAAATAAAAAAAAAGTTGTGTGTTATGCTTCATTTCAGCCATGATGACTTGCTCACCCAGTAAATTTTGGGAGGGTGGGAATCAGAAGTCACATTCACACCATTCATTTAAAGCTTCCCTAAAAGAATCCTGGGAACTTTCATTTGTGGAGGGTGCTGGGAACTGTAGGTCAGTGATGGGGTAAACTACAGTTCCCAGGATTCTTTGGGGGGGGAGCCATGGCTGTGGAAGTGGCCTAAGTGTACTTTAAACCTATGGTGTGGATATGGCTTACGTCTCTCCCATAGAATCTTAGGATTGTGGCGTTGGAAGGGACCCCCAAGTGTCATCTAGTCCAACCCCTCTCAATGCAGGAATCCTGCTCACAGCCGTCCCTGGGTGGGCTCGAACCACCAACCGTCTGGTTAACAGCCAGGTGCACTGACCCATTGTGCCACAGGCTAAGTCCACATGATCGCCACTGTACCACACTGTCTCTCCTAGCCTGAAAGATCCACACCAAGAGAGCAAAAGCGTTGTAGAAGGTTATCTACAGCCGAGCCTTCCTGAAATGGCTAAATGTGCATTTTGATGTCCATTTTTCACCTGGGGCCAGTACTGATTAAAGCAGGCTGCTCTTGACTACGACTGGGTTGGAGCCTCAACTGGCCATGGCCAAGTGACTCACGGACTAGAGGAGAATCCTCTAGCCAAGATATCATCCGTTCCCTCTGCTAATTGACAAAATGCTGCCCACAGGCTGAAGAGGCTGGCAGGCCCCCCTGCCAGCATGAAATGAAGAAGTCCCAAAGGCCTCGTGACTCATTTCAGGACTGCATCATAGAGACCTTTATTCTTGTAGGATTTATGTGTGTTAGTAAAAGTCAAAAGACTAGTTAAAGTCACTTATTTTGTTGGGGGGTGTTGCTTCATTTTTATTTTCTAGATCATATGCAGGACATTGGGTAAGCAATAGGGTTGTTGTTGTTTTTTCCCTTAGGGCAGCCTTCATAATGCCCTCTATGTCGGTGTATTGTGTGACTTGAAATAGATGCCCATTAAATGAATGGATGGCGAGATAAATTTGGAGCAGGGGCAATGACCCTAGTAGCATCCCTTTCCCACAAGACTCGGAAGTGTTAAAAGGCTGCATTTGTTTCCCTGTGTTGTATCTGGTTTGACCCTTGACTCTGTCAGACGGCAAGAAAAGAGATAGATTGTGCTTGCCCGATCGAGACTTTCTAGAAAAGACTCGACGAGCACAGAGAAGCCCATTGTTAGGCTTTGCTCTTTAGCTGTGGGAAGGCCGACCAGCGCAGTTCCTGCTGCAACAGTGTTTCGGGCTTCATCACAATTTTTTCAAATAAGATCATGGGAAGCCGCTCTCTGCTGAGTTGAACCATTGGTCCATCTGTCTCAGTATTGCCTGCACTGAGTGGCAGTTGCTCTCCAGGGTTTGCAACAGAGGTCCATGCCAGCCCTACCTGGAGATGAACCTAGGACTTTCTGCATCCATAGAAACATAGGCAGTTACTATATACTCATTCAAGTAGTGTCTAACCTGGCCTTGCCTGAAGTTGGCAGGGATTGAATCTGGGACCCACTATTTGCAAGGCAGATGTTTTGCCACTGAGCGACAGCACTATCAGACTCTGCATTTATATAGGGCTTTAGGGAGGGGCTCGAGACCTCTTTAGTCATTACTGACCTCAGCAGTCAACAAGGCCGAGACCATATAACACTGATCCTGAAAGACCTGGAGAAGAGAAGGTTAAGGGGCGATATGATAGCCATGTTCAAATATATAAAAGGATGTCATATAGAGGAGGGAGAAAGGTTGTTTTCTGCTGCTCCAGAGAAGCGGACACGGAGCAATGGATTCAAACTACAAGAAAGAAGATTCCACTTAAACATTAGGAAGAACTTCCTGACAGTAAGAGCTGTTCGACAGTGGAATTTTGCTGCCAAGGAGTGTGGTGGAGTCTCCTTCTTTGGAGGTCTTTAAGCGGAGCCTTGACAACCATCTGTCAGGAATGCTTTGATGGTGTTTCCTGCTTGGCAGGGGGCTGGACTGGATGACCCTTGTGGTCTCTTCCAACTCTATGATTCTACGAACCTTAAAGTTTGACAGTCAGCAGCACAGATGTTGTAAAGGCATGGTGATCCTCCGTTTAGGAGATCACGGTAGTTACTCAGACCTCGTTTCTGGTTGCAAATGGGCCTCCAAAACAATTCCAGCTTCACAGCCCCCAAAATGTAGGTCCACTACTGGAGGGCATGCTTTTGTATCTATGGAGGCTTCACGTGGCTTCCTAATCACACGGAGAGCCTCCCACCAGTCTCCTTACTACAGAGGTTTGTGGTTAGTCTGAGAGGGTCTCGGCTGATTGTGAAGCCTCAGAGTACCAGTGATGGCTCCTCAAGCCAGTAGTTGTTGAAGAAGGCTTGAGAGTGACGCCTGACGATGGGAAGCCACAAAAATATTTAGGCAACCTTGCCCACGTTGTTCGTTTCCCCCACCCACAACAGCAGCAGTTTCCATAAACCACCTTGAAAGGCAGCCCTATTGTCAAATTTGCTTCTTTAGGGTGAATTTTTATAACCCCTGGTATTTAGAAAACACTAATTTGTTAAACTAGCTAGGCAATAGGAAATATCCCAGAAAGGCAGCATGTTTGTCTTTTTGTTAATTTGGTACTGTAAAAAACAGGGTGGGTTGGAAAGTTTTAAATAAAAAGTAGATGGAAGGTGTGTGTGTGTGTGTGTGTGTGTGTGTGTGTGTGTGTGTGTGTGTGTGTATCTATACACAGACACCCTTCAGGGAGATGATATCAAACAGAATAATTTACAAGGTTTAAGATCTGATATGAGAGCACAGAATACGCACCTAAAATCCTGAAAAGCTTAGCAGTGACAAGAAGAAGGAAAAAACTTCATAAACTTTCTAAGGATTCTTGAGCAGGCTGTCTCCAAATCAATATTCTTACCCATCCGATCTTTCCAGCTGTCCCATAGGAGAAGCCAAGACAGAGGAGCCATGCTCTGATCTGGAGTTCACCAGAGCGTGGACAACTGGTGTCACAATACGAGTCAGCGTTCTTAAACACGTCCTGAGGACAGGTGAAGGGAAGCACAACGTAAAGCTTCTGTTTTCGGAAGGCACCTGTTTAGTTCTGCACTTGGGGCATTTGAAGTCCTTCAGGCACTTTGTTTAAGTAATCCTTGCAACTACTTTGTACCAGTATTGTGATATCAGTTTTCCATGGCAGTGTTCTACCTCCACTGTCGGAGGTAGCATGGCTCTGAGCAGCAGTTACTGGGAATCCAACTGGGGAGAGTACTATTGCACTTGAGTTCCACTTGTGGGCTTCCCATGAACATCTTGTGAGAACAGGATGTTGGGCAACACGGCCCTTTGGCCTGATCCAACAGGTCTCTGTTTTTAATAGATTATACACTACTCTGTAGTGTAGCTAGCTAGACAGATAGTTTCACTTCTATCACAGTTTAGTTGCTTTTTAATGATTCCACACACACCCAAGTTTTTAGCTGTTCTTATTTTTATCTGTAAGCCACCTTGAATAACTGGAAGGGGGAAAAGACAGGCGAGGCAGCAGTTACTACAGTCATACCTTGGGTTAAGTACACTTCAGGTTGAGTACTTTCAGGTTAAGTACTCCGCGGACCCGGAAGTGTTTACTTCCGGGTTCCGCCGTGCGCGCATGCGCAGAAGCGTTCTGCGCGCTTCGCGCATGCGCAGAAACACTCTATTGACACTTCATGCGCACACGCTATCGCCGCTCGGGTTAAGTACTTTTCGGGGTGTGAATGGCACCCTGGAACCAATTAAGTACTTAACCCGAGGTACCACTGTAAATGGTTGTTGTTTTTTCATCTACAATACTGTCTTACTTATTTTATAGTACAGCACATTGATTTTTGCCTTCATTTTATGGATTAATGGTCTCGTTAGACAGTAAAATTTGTGCTAAATTGCTGTTTTAGGGGGTGTTTTTCATCATCTGGAACGGATTAATCCACTTTCCATTACTTTCAATGGGAAAGTTCACTTCAGGTTAAGTACGCTTCAGGTTGAGTACGGACTTCCAGAACCAATTAAGTACCAATTAAGTACTTAACCTGAGGTACCACTGTAGTTATGAGCTCAACCTGATTGGCATAAGGTCTCACGGGTCAGCATCTGCCCGCCTCATGCCAGGCAGACTCCAATCAATAAAGTGCTTACCCGCCATATCCCACTTGCTTCAATAGGTGCTTGTAGTGTCACTCAACAAGGGGACTGGACTTCTGCACACTCCTCCATGGTCTCCCAAGACAGAAGGACGCCAAATTATTATTATTATTATTATTCTGCAGGAGACAAAGTCCAAAGCAACAGCCTCCCATTCCATATCTAGAAGCCAACCAATCCTGTATCACACCCAAGGACAACACACTAGCTAATGAGGTGAAGAGAAACTATGGTCTCTGCCTGATGGTACACATCAATCCTGACAATTTGATGATGATGATGATGATGATGATGATGATGATGATGATAGACTCAATGCTATTTTTCTAGAAAAGATGTGCCAGAACTGAGTTCCGATAAGTTCTGGCTGGAAAAAAAGCAATGGTGATGATAATAACCCTCCCATCTGGCTGGGTTGCCCCAGTCACTCTGGGAGGCTCCCAGCACATATAAAAACATACTAAAACATTAAAAACTTCCCTAAACAGGGCTACCTTCAGGTGTCTTCTAAAAGTCAGGTAGTTGTTTATCCCCTTGACATCTGATGGGAGGGTGTTCCACAGGGAGGGCGCCACCACCGAGAAGGTCCTCTGCCTGGTTCCCTGTAACCTCGCTTCTCGCAGGGAGGGAACCGCCAGAAGGCCCTCGGAGCTGGACCTCAGTGTCCAGGCTGAATGATAGGGGCCGAGATGCTCCTTCAGGTATACAGCGTCAAAGCCAATTATTGGTGGGCCTGATCCAAGCTGTGGTTTCTTGTGGATTTTGTGCAGTGCATAGAAATCTAGAGATAAACATTTCACTATTTAGGTTAAAGGCACATATTCAGGGCAAGACTTCATTTTGGGGTTTCTTTGTTTTTAAAGGGGGGGAGGCTGCAGTCCTAAAAATCAGCCAGAGACTTACAGGGGAAATGGGGAAAGAACAAGTCCTCCTCTTACACAAAGCAGTGCTTGTGCTAACTCCACCCCCTTGCAACAAACAGCTGGAATGCAAGACGGACATTTAAAAGTGGGACACTTTGCTCAAAAGCATCTCTAATGCTTCTGGACTAAGCATCTATGAGAGATGGCATGTTTTGACTGCAGCCGGAGATGAAACTGGGCAGGATTTGATCATCCCTCAAGCAGGGCCAAGAATCGAGTTCCCAAGTTTCAGCGCTGCACTGCCAACTCTGCAAACATTTGGCTGGCCCGCAGGAAAAGGAAAGCGGCTTTTGAAAGCACTGGAATGCATTTTTCAATTAGTCATTGCACAGCTTAAAAGGACAGGCATTACAGCACTGCGGGAGAGAGAGACAGACGAGGGGCTGGAGACATGGGAGGCAGTAAGCCAGCCTGGGATGGCTAGAGAAGAAGAGGCTTTATCAGGCAGGAACAGACCAGTCAGAAGCATCATTCAAGATCCCACTTCAGTTAGATAGGCTTTGTTTAACCAAGGGTTCCCAGGGGAGGGCGAGGCCCTGATGGTAGGCCAGAGACCCTCTCCTTTTGTTTCTTTTAAACTTCCCATTGATTTAATATTTTGTGCCCCCCAAATTAGAATATAACTTCCAGAAAGTAACTTCAGCATGGGGGCAGGTGCTGCTTCGACAGCAAATCTCTTGCTCATGTGTTTAGTGGTTGCCTTGCCTGGAAAGAATTACATTTCTCCTTTTTTAAAGCAAAGGAATGAGAACTCCTGCAGGCAACGTATGACAATGTGGTTTGGGTTTTGCAATGCTTGGGGGCGAAAACTGCACTAGATGCATGCTAAGCAGTCAAGAGACTGCCTTCCTCAGAGGCTCACCAGCTCTAGGTCCTGATTTGGTGACCTTGGGCTTATCTGCAGACCAAGTTCTTAATGACCAAGTTCTTAATGCTACCATTCAGTGGATTTGTAACTGGCTGACTGACCGAACCCAAAGGGTGCTCATCAATGGCTCCTCTTCATCCTGGAGAGAAGTGACTAGTGGAGTGCCACGGGGTTCTGTCTTGGGCCCAGTCTTATTCAACATCTTTATCAATGACTTGGATGATGGGCTTGAGGGCACCCTGAGCAAGTTTGAAGATTACACCAAATTGGGAGGGGTGGCTAATACCCCAGAGGACAGGATCACACTTCAAAATGACCTTAACAGATTAGACAACTGGGCCAAAGCAAACAAGATGAATTTTAACAGGGAGAAATGTAAAGTACTACACTTGGGCAAAAAAATTGAAAGGCACAAATACAGGATGGGTGACACCTGGCTTGAGAGCAGTACAAGTGAAAAGGATCTAGGAGTCTTGGTAGGCCACAAATTTGACATGAGTCAACAGTGTGATGCAGCAGCTAAAAAAGCCAGTGCAATTCTGGGCATCAGTGGGAGTATAGCACCTAGATCAAGGGAAGTAATAGTACCACTGTATTCTGCTCTGGTCAGACCTCACCTGGAGTACTGTGTCCAGTTCTCGGCACCACAGTTTAAGAAGGATATTGACAAGCTGGAACGTGTCCAGAGGAGGGCAATCACAATGGTCAAAGGTCTGGAAACAATGCCTTATGAGGAATGGCTTAGGGAGCTGGGCATGTTTAGCCTGGAGAAGAGAAGGTTAAGGGGTGATATGATAGCCATGTTCAAATATATAAAAGGATGTCATATAGAAGAGGGTGAAAGGTTGTTTTCTGCTGCTCCTGAGAAGCGGACACAGAGCAATGGATTCAAGCTACAAGAAAGAAGATTCCACCTAAACATTAGGAAGAACTTCCTGACAGTAAGAGCTGTTTGATAGTGGAATTTGCTGTCAAGGAGTGTGGTGGAGTCTCCTTCTTTGGAGGTGAAGCAAGACCCAAGTGTGACCTGCAACATAGTGTGCCCAGTTCAGTGACATAGCTTCCTCAGCTGCTGCTCTATTGCTGATCACTTTTTTCCTGCTTCTTTCTTCCACTTTTTTCTTCCATTAGTCACTTGGGTGACTAGCCAGAACTCATGAAGTGAGGAGGAGGATGTCTAAACACTATATAGCCCATTAGAATTGGCTGCACAATGTTGACTTGGGAGGCAAGGACAGTCAATTTGGAGTCAGGGCAATGCTTCCTGGATTATTGAGATGGATGATGTCATCAAATTAGAGGACCATCCAGCAAACTCTACATAGCCAATTATATGGGGTGGCATCGAGGAATTGGCAAATCTGACATATTTTTGTTTCTCTCAGCTTCTCATATGTTTCCCCTAACATAATGCATTTTTATATGTTATTTTCACCAAAACAGGCTTTTTTATGCACACTTCCCCCTATTATACACACTGTTGTACTGATTTTTTTGGCCAGAAACCAAATATTCAGACAAGTGTGAATTTCAAAGGTGAGCTTTGGGTTGTTTCAGAATGTGTGAATTAGGAAAGTCTGCATTAAAATGCAAAGTGAGCTGAATTTCTCCCCAGCCCCCGATGGACTTCACTGAAGGCAAGGGAAATCTGTGAAAAGAACAAGAGTGGGCAATGTTAACATTTTCACAAGCAGTGCCAATGGGTATTTGACCTGCAGAAAACATTCTGAAAAACTAAACAGTTTGGACTACACTCAGAAACAACGTTCACTATTGCTCACCCAGCTCTCCATCTTGGACAGACTCAAGAAATCCTTTATGCGGGGTGGGGATTTCTATACAGTGTACCTTGGTTCTCAAACTTAATCCGTTCTGGACGTCCGTTCCAAAACCAAAGCGTTCCAAAACCAAGGTGCACTTTCCCATAGAAAGCAATGCAAAATGGATTAATCTGTTCCAGACTTTTAAAAACAACCCCTGAAACAGGAATTTAACATGAATTTTACTATCTAACGAGACCATTGATCCATAAAATGAAAGCAATAAACAATGTACTCCAGTCACACAATCAATCAATCAATCAGCAGCTGAACTGGGTTCCATACAATCACAAAAATCACAATCACAAAACAAAAAGAGCCGCAAAAGCAAAAATGCAAAATAAATAACAAAAACAGACCGACCTCAGTGTAACACTCAAAACAGAAGTGTGGCACTCAAAATGGAAGTGTGGTACTCAACTTGGAAGCGTAACACTCAAAATGGAGCACGTTCAGCTTCCAAAAAACATTCGCAACCGGCACACTTACTTCCGGGTTTGCAGTGTTTGGGTTCCAAGTTGTTTGAGCAGGGCCATCTTAAGCATATCTGGTGCCCTGGCGCTGTGGTGCGACGGATCCCTCCGGTGCCCCGGCGCCCCGTTTCCCAGCGCAGCGGGCGGGCACGCGCAGCACGGCTGCGCAGGCGCTGCTGCGCAGCGAGCAGGCTCAGCGTGCAGTGCGGCGCCCCCCTGGCGGCCCGGCGGCCTGGCTGTAGTATCAAGGCATTTGAGAGTCAAGGTACCACTGTATCTATACATCTGCATGTGTCTGTCTGTCTGTCTGTCTGTCTAACTGGGAAGCAAAATCTCACAGATTGTGTGTGATGCTCGCAGTGGCCTCCCAGGAGAAACCCACAGAATCTCTGGCATTTACAGTCATACCTCGGGTTACAGACGCTTCAGGTTGCGCGTTTTCGGGTTGCGCACCACGCCGAACCCAGAAGTACCAGAATGGGTTGCTTTCAGGTTTCGGTGCTTGCGCATGCGCAAAAGCACTAAATTGCACTTTGCACATGCGCAGAAGACCAAATCACGACCCGCGCGTACGCAGACGCAGCATTGCAGGTTGCGAACCCTGCGGGTTGTGAATGTGCCTCCCGCACAAATCACATTCGCAACCCGAGCGTCCAGTGTATATAGAAGAAAATGTCATGTCCTTGAACTATTCCGTTTGTAACCAACTTCTCTGGAACTTTTAAATGACCTCCCTATACTGTATACACAGCTGTCTAAACCAAAGATGCTTACAAACTCCTCTGAGATGCTTTTTCTGCCGCACCCCTTCTCTACCAATGCACATGGGTGAAGGCTGGTGCTCCCCCCGCTGCTGCCGCCGCCAAATGCTCTCTAACATCCTGGACAACATTTTTGTGCATTTGAAAGACAATCCGCTTCATCTTCGCTGCTGCTGCTACTGTATTTCACAGCATAGGGGCATCATATGCTTTTGGACTTGGAGGGCTTCAGTCCTTAAGCAGGTACTCTCATGGTGTCGCTGCCTCTTGGCCTGTTTGTGTTATTAAATCTAGCCAGTAATGTGTTGCAGATGTGTGCACATCTGTTTCTTGGCAAAAGGGCAGAAGTGCTGAGAAAATGTCAGTCTTTAAAAAGAAAAGAAGAAAAAAGAACACCGCCAAGCCTATAAGGAGAAACAGAATGTGAACATTTGGCCACAAGGGAGCAACTTCATTGGTGCAAAGGTCTACAGCTCAGGGCAACCATGCTGGCTGAGGCTCATGGGAGTTGTAGTCTAAAACATCTGTAGGGCACCAGCTTGGCAAAGGATGGCTTAGGGGCAGGGGAGCCAACATTGTGCCCTCCATGAGTTGTTGGACTCTAACTCCCATCAGCCCCTGGCAGCATGGTTTATGATCAGGAATGATGAGAACTGTAGTCCAACAGCGTGAAGTCCTTAGAGATGAGCATCCTTCAAAACAGCTGGTGGGTCTAACTCTTTTTCTTCTTGAGGTAAATCCTAGCTCCTCTTTCTCTTCTGATCGAAGAAGGCAGAAAAGGAGCTGAAAGATGTAAGATTAGTCTTCTCCACACTCCTGCCTTTCTATTTTTTTAAAAAAAATGTATTTATTAAGGGATTTTCTTGGGAGTAACAATGGAACCCACAGAGTCTCTGTTTTCAAGTCACAGAACCATGTGAAGCAGTCATATTCAGAGGGAGACATTACTGTTACAGGCAACATGGGAAGAGAGAGGGGAGGCAAGGAGGGAGACTGTAAAGTTTCATTCTTTTACATAGTATAGGGGCAAAGTTTTTGTGCCAGCGTAATGAAACAGGTATTTTATTTTTGCTCGTGGTGTGAGAGAACAAAGGGCCGAGGGTGTAGTTGGTTGCAGTGTATTTTGCCTGTGTGTGTGTGTTGGGATTGCTGTCAAATTAACCCTATCAATTTGCATGCTGTTGGGGGAAACTGGTTATTGTCTTGCTAGCTTCATTGGCGTCACAACAGGGGGCGGGGGGCGGTGCGCTCCTGGTGCCATGTCTCCGGGGGTGACAAGGTGGC
Organism: Zootoca vivipara; assembly: GCF_963506605.1. Classification (NCBI taxonomy): domain Eukaryota; kingdom Metazoa; phylum Chordata; class Lepidosauria; order Squamata; family Lacertidae; genus Zootoca; species Zootoca vivipara. The sequence goes on along the minus strand of NC_083285.1, from coordinate 62,680,991 downwards.
ACCCTGCCACAGCGGCGCAAGCAACCATAGCGCCACCGCAGCCGCATGTAGAGGATCCTCTGTTCACCCCTCCCTCCTTGGCTCGCCATAAGCGGCTCTTGATTTGCTGCTTTACAGCGAGCCAGGGAGGGGTGGGCGGGAGCCCCGGCTCCCCCTCCCTCCCTGGTTTGGTGTAAAGCGGCAAAACAGGAGCCGCTTACGGTGAACCGGGGCCCCCCTCCCAGCCTCCCTCCCACCCTGGCTCACTGTAAGTGGCTCCCCCTTTGCCGCTTTACAGCGAGCCGGGGAGGGAGGGAGGGGGACGGGCGGGCGGGTGGATGGGAGCCGTGGCTCCCAAGAGGACGCAGCTTTGCCAGCACTCCGGCAAAGCGGCATAGCTGCCCCCTTCCCCCAACAGCTCAGGGTACTTGGGAGTCGTGGGGTGGCGGCGCAGAGGCGTAGGAAGGGGGACGGACATTCAGCGCCCACAAGCCTACCCCGAGCTGTCGATGTGGGGGGTGACCAAAAAATCTGCACCGGGTACCACCTGAGGTTGCTACGCCTCTGGCTGGCTTGCATATGTAATAAAAGGGAGGCAGACTGGGGTGAAGACATCCTGGGGGGCACACATTTTTCTCTTTAGGAAGGATGGAGAGAAATTAATTTGGGTTCAAATTTCAGCAGGAGCTGGGGCTACCATACCTCTGGGTTTCCCAGACTAGTCTTTTTTTGGGGGGGGAGGGCAGCATGCCCCTCCGGGCAGATTTTTGTATTTTATATGAAATGTTTGTGTTTGTTTGTTTGTTTATCAAAATAAAAATTGGAGGGGGCGGCTGCTAGGATTTCTGGCAGTTGCCAGGCCTTGCGCAGGGCTCCATGAGTCGTGCTGGGCTCGGTGGATACTCTGGTGGCCGCCAAGCCTTGCATGGGTTTCTGCGCGTGGCGATAAACTTGGCTTTCACTCCCAGTGGTCTTTCCTGGCATGGCTTTCCCAGGGCCACTCAGCCTCCCATCGTCCAGAGAGCAGGAGGCCAAAGACAGCAAATGTTAGAGAGGGATGGGAAGGAGGGGGGAAAGCAAACAGGCAGCGAAGCGGTCAGCGCCAGGGAGCGGGCGCGCGAGGGAGATGTGGGGTGGTGCCCCAAAAGTGTCTGGGTTTGGGGGCTTCAGAATAGGGCAACCCTGGTGTGAGCCCACCTAGTTGGACTTCCCATGTCAATACATAGAGTGACCACCTCAGAAGGAGCCGCTTGGCCTAAGCCTGGGAAGCTAAATCATTTGCCTGACCTCTTTGGGTATGTTGTTCGGAAACTCTGACATCCTGAGCAGAGAACATTTAACATGCCTTGGAAAATCCGTTCCCCTGAACCAAGCTCCTGCGTCCTATACGTAACCTTTTTGGAATACATACATATATATATATATATCTCCTGTCCTTGCGGGTATGTCTTTGGGTGTTGTTGTTTTTTTAAAATACTTATTTATTTTCCTGCCGCTGTGGAAGAGTGGGCAAAATGTCAGGTAGGTCAGGAGAAAAAAAACCTTGGCTTTAGTTTTCCAGAGGAAAGGAAACGTTCTGAACAAATGTAATAAAAATAAACGGACGCTCACGGGACACAAAAAGGCCTATCTTTGTTGTAAGCATGACCTGGTCACAGGGACTGGCGGGAGATAGGAGGAATAAAAAGTGTGTTATGTAAAACAAGGGTCATTTCCTATCTTGGGGGTTGGAGTGTTTGCATGCTTGTGTGGAGCGATGGGCTCCCACAGAAAGCTGAAACGTAACCTATATGCTAACTGAAAACTATTTTCCTGGGAAACGTGTGGCATTTTCGTTCCCATTCCTTGTTTGCTTTGCCTTATTTTTACCTTCCCCTTCCCCCCCCCCTCTCCTTGAGGCGGCTTACACGTTGACAGGGGAGGCCCCACCACAAATGCAAACTGGCACAGAGTGGACAGGCGAGAGGCTGCCAGCTCTGGGCCTCCCTAGCTCAGTGCTGCATGCACTGACTGGCAGCAGCTCTCTGGGATCTCCGAACAGAGCCTCTGCCAGCCCTACCTGGAAATGCTTATGTATGAACTACCCAGTGGCGGATTTTCATATAAGCTAAACAAGCTATAGCTTAGGGCCCCACTCTCTTGGGGCCCCCCAAAAAAAATTAAAGGGAAAGAAAACATGGATGTACATTTCCAAAATATAAGATAAAAAACACACAAATAAAATAAAACCTACATACAGCAACAGTGTTTTGTGTTGTGTAGGCTCCTATGGTGTAAGTAATGGGCCCTGCCTGCTAGCCTGCTCCTTAAAATATCACTGGTTTGCTATTATTATTTCATGTTATAGCAAGTTTCTAGAGACTAGATTATGAGATTTTGTAAATTGTATTTCTAAAGGAACTTTTGCCATTGTCAAATGCCAATGCATTGTCACCGTATTTTTTCCGTCTGGGGGACTCAGATTTAAGAAAATGGGGGCAGATGTATCCGTGTATAAAACGCCCCCTAATTTTTGACATTTTTTAAAGGGGAAAAACCTAGTTTTATACACAGAAAAATATGGTAGGTTTGTTATGACTACAAAATCATTTTAAGTTAGAGCTTAATACTTATTTCGCTATTAATATACTTCTTAATTGTGTTTCAGGTCAACAATTACTTTGATAAAATACATATTTTGTTATGTGCAAATGGCTTTAGATACCTATGAGGTCCATAATTTACCATATATTCAACACAAAAAAAACAGCGACAATTTGTTGTTGACAAAGGACAGCTGGACATATAAAGGGACCCATATAAAGGGACTCCACTTACTTCTGGGGTTTCAGCGTTTGGGAACCAAGGCCTTTGAGTACCAAAACATTTGAGAGCCAAGGTACCACTGTAATAATAAACCAGAAGATATTGAAGATGGTGTATTCTTTTCTCTCTCTCTCTCTTTACTTTGTGTTTGTGTGTTATAAATTTCCATGCCTTTGGTTTAAAGTCTTTGCGCTTCTTTCCTTGCCAATTAACATGAATTATGCAGCGACAAGTTTGTGCGAGATAGATGCGAGCTTGGCTTTAAAGTGAGTGGCGCACTGGGAGGGGGGGAGCAGAAATCAAGGTGACAGGTCTATTTTCATTTGTTTCAATTGATTGAGATTTCTAGGGTTTTGTTGCTGTGGGTTTTTTTTAATCCCCTAGGGCCTCCAGGACTACAGCCTGGCACAAAAAAAAAAAAAAAAAAAAACTTGTGCATGGCCATTTGTGTCAAGTTCACAAGCAGCCACTCTTCCTTAACTTCTAAGGTATTTGTTCATGGGACTGTTACTGAGACCAATGTCAGTGAAACACTTTGAACAGCCGTGCATAATTGCAAAGGGCAAGCTGGAGTTTGCAAGCGCATTGCTTGATCATTGCAATGAGAAAGCGTTCAGGTGTTCAAACAATTATGCATTATTTTATACACCGCTTGGTTGTAAACAAAAAACAAAAAGCCAACAAACCTCAAAGCAAAACTGGGAGGATTTTTTTATTTTGTTTTGACTGCGTCAGACCAACATGGCTACCTACCTGTAACTAAACCTCAAAGCAGTGTACAAATAGATTTTAAAAAATGCACCAATAGTTGAAAACATGCAAAAATTTAAAATACTAAAACATGTTACAATTCACACCAGCTCTCTAAGCTTCTGGGTGTCAGGAGTATGGGCAGGAGTCAGGCTCTGGGGCCTGTAGTGCTTTGCAGGACTGGGGCTTGCCTCAGCTTGTGCTGGAGAAGCAAGGAGTGGCCACTCAGGTGAGGCCACTTGATATCTCACTGCACCTGGTGGCAGGAGCTGGGAGGGATAAAAGCTCAGCATTTCCCTTCAGCTCTTTGCCACAGCAACGCTATCCCTGCCTGGTTGCCTCTAGTCTCTTGTTCCTTGGACCCTTGCCTTGCCGACGTCTTGATCCTCGACCCTTGGACTTCGCCCTGCTGACGTCTTGCTCCTCGACCCTTGGACATTTGCCTTGCCGACGCCTTGCTCCTTGACTCCCAGACCTTCGCCTCTGCCTCGTTCCTTGACCCTGCGACTGCCTGCTGCTGGACCCTCAGCCCTGCACCTGTTCCTGCTTCTACATCACCATCTTGCCTCTGGTCCTGACGTCCCCAGTCAGGGCTTCAACCGCCCGCCGACCGGACCATGACACTGGGTAAGCTTGTCTAAACAAAGATGTTTTCGATAGCTCAGACAGTAGCTGACCCTCCAAGTGTCCCTTTTCTCCAGGGACAATCCTATTCTGGATGGGCTCGAACCACCAACCTTCTGGTTAACAGCCAGATGCATTAACCCATAGCACCACAGGCTCCATGTATGCCATTTCATTTGTGGTGGCTGCCATTTTGTTTATATGCAGGGAACTTGAATGATGCAATAACCAGGGGACTGAGGGTAAATAAAATGGCAGTCTCCTAGAGATGGGCACAAATAAAGCCACCTGCTGCTACAACCTCACCTCTAAATGGCATAAATGAAGAATGACTAGGGAGTCTGGAATGGGACTCCCATTGATTCCTGTCTGGATTTATTTCGGAACCAATGAAAATTGAACTGAGTGTCCTATGCTTGGTCCACTTTTCTTTGTGAAATGGTTGCATATCTCTATAGAAGCAGGCATGCATGCATGTGCATACATACACACTGTTTTTGCCACTTTGTGTGTGGCACTGACATCGCTCTGCAGGCGGAGATTGGCAGAGGCCAACAGGGCTGGGGGGAAGGATCCTGCCGCCCAGTCCACACACACACCAGTCAGGCGCAACTGGGGTTTGAATTGCATCCTAACTTACAATTGTTGTTGTTTAGTCGTGTCCGACTCTTCATGACCCCATGGACCATAGCACACCAGGCACTCCTGTCTTCCACTGCCTCCCGCAGTTTGGTGAAACTCATGTTCGTAGCTTCGAGAACACTGTCCAACCATCTCATCCTCTATCGTCCCCTTCTTACAAACAGGGTGCCAAATGGATGAGTTAAAACAAAGGCACTGACCTTTAAAGCCCAAAATGGCTCTTGAAGGAGCGTCTCTACCCCCATCATTCAGCCCAGACACGGAGGTACAGCTCTGAGGGCCTTCTGGTGGTTCCCTCCCTGCGATAAGTGAGGTTACAGGGGACCAGGCAGAGGGCCTTCTTGGTGGTGGCACCCGCCCTGTAGAACGCCCTCCCATCAGTTGTCAAGGGAATAAACAACTATCTGACTTTTAGAAGACATTTGAAAGCACCCCCATTTTAGGGAAGTTTTTAATGTTTGATCATTTGTTGTGTTTTAATGTTCTGTTGGGAGCTGCCCAGTGTGGCTGGGGAAACACATCCAGATGGGCAGGGTATAAATATATTATTATTATTATTATTATTATTATTATTATTATTATTATTATGCCGCACTGCACTCAGGTGGTAGGAAAAAAGCCAAATGCACAAGAATGTAAGGTGTGTCTGCTGGATCAGGCCAATGACGCTTCAAGTCCAGTATCCTGTTCTCACAGTGCCCAACCAGATGCATGCATGTGGGAAACCCACAAGCAAGATCTAAGCACAAAAGCTTGTACTTGTGAATGGCGGAGATCACAAACCCTGTCTTAAAATGACTTTGAAGAAACATTTAAAAATGGGTCTGTTTACCCTTCGTAGAGAAATTAGACATCTTTCACTTCCTAAGATTCTGAACGCAAAGGGAATATTCAGATATGTCAAAACCTCCCCCCCCCTTTTACTTGTTTTGTTTTTTTCCTCTCTCTCTCTCATTTCAACAATAACAGGAATATGCAGCCAGAACTAAGGCTGTTTTGAATTGTGGCTCTGAAATTAACAAATCTGTTACACATTGCAAAAGAAGAAGAGAGAGAGCCAGAGTGAGTTTTTGGTTTGGTCACTGCAGGAAAGCTTTGTGGGGGGTGGGGGGGAGAGAAGAAGGGGTTGGGGAGTTTTGGGAAAGGAAAAAGAAAATGTGTGTTTGCTTTTAGAGTGTCATAAAATCTTAACTATGGGGAAAGGAGGGGGGGCGGGAATCCTAACCTCTGGGCTAAGTCTAAGGAAAGCTGAGGAGAGCGTTGCAAAATAGCCAACAGCTGAGAACGGCTCCAGCTTGCAATAATCTGTGAATGATTGCTAGCAGTGTCTGCAGAGCCTTCAGATTTTTGATCTGTGCTTGTTCCTTAAGAAAGCAGAGGCGGACGGTGTTAATAAAGAGAGATTTAGCTGCCAGCTTGCGCTCTCTGAATTACAGTGGACAGCAAAAAGGTCACAATTTGATCAGTTGCAGCAGTAGATTACAGGGTCTTTCTCCTTGTTTTGTTTTAAAAGGAGGGAGTGAACTGGGGGGGGGGGAGAGTGATAGTGGAGAAATGCAGCTCAGTGCTTTGGCAAGCAGCCTTTTAAACACAACAAGATAGGGGCTTTTTTGCGGGGGGAGAGAAAGAGAGACGCGCAAGTTCTTATCAGCTGGAAGAGGAGGAAGAGCTCTCTCCCTCTCCCTCTCCGTGTGTGTTTTTTACTTCTTCGTTTCGGATTGTCTGTTGTCATTCCCACCCAGTAAAGCCGAGACAGCAGCCTGCTTCTTAGTGGCTGTGCAACTCTGCAGATCGTTTGCTTTTTACAGTTTCCTGCCTTTTTTGTTTTTTAAAAAATACAATGGTTTCAATCATCTCTGATCTGGACCCACTGAAAAGCTGGAAAGTTTTAAGGTAGGCCTGTTTCTTTCTTTCTTTCTTTCTTTTTCTTTCTTTCTTTCTTCCCCAATGCTTTCTTCTGCATGCTTCCCCCGTAGGAACCCCTCCTCCGTTTACCCTACTCACAAGTACAACGCATGCATGGACGTGGTCTGCCCTTCAGAATCACATGGGGTTTAACCTCGACTACGCTGCAACCTCAGTGCTGTAACCACAAGATGAATTCCTGGGTTTAAGACAACAACAGGAGTTTCTGGTCCTTAGATTCCCCCCCCCTCCTTTTAAAAAAAAGGATAAGGGGGTTCAGCTGATGTTCCAGCTTCATTGAGAACTTTGAATATGTTCCTTAATGCAGACCGGAAAAGTTGGTTGCCTTGTTATTTTAAAGTGGGATTTATTTCAAAGCTGGAGCTGTAATAAGTTTAAAACTGGCTGAGACTGCTAAAGAGTTTTAAAAACTTGTGGGGTTTTATTATTAGTATTTGTTTCCTTGGAGAAAGGATTCTCTAAGTGATGTATGCATTGCTGCCTTAGTAGTGGGCATATTATTAATTTTAGGGGAAATTTTCCTTATTTTGAGCTTTACAGAATACTTTTTGGCAACTATTTGTGCAAGGCATGATTTTGGTTCTTGAGGGTCATTTGTGCCTTAACTGTACTTTTTAAAAAAGTATATGGGAAGGGAATTGTGACTGCTTAAATGGGTTTTATACAAATTCGACCTGTCACAATAGTGTTCTGAAATGCTTTGCGAGGCTACCCGTTGAGTTTTTGGTTGATAAAGTACACTGCTTCCTAAAAGTTTTGGGATGGCACTGGAGCCCTTTCTCAAAACTTCTAGTTGGAAAATTAACCACGATTCTCTTGTTATATCTCCATCCTTTTGCATTTTATATCCAATGAGGATATAAAGGCCTTTGAAGAAGTGTATGGCTGCTGTTTATTGCAATGATGTGATAAGATGAGATGAGAATCTGTTCTTCGGTGGCCTTATTATAATTTTAAGGACGGATGTGCTGCAAAGTTGTTTATCTTTAGAGCAAGGTGTTTATTGTACAGTAAGGTGTGTGCATGTTGAGAACAGAGGGCTGTGAACAGACACCTCCCACGCAAACACATTTGCTGACGGCGAATGTGTGGAGGGGCTTTCAAATCCCTCTATGCATGTTCTATATAAGTTGCATTGGGTGGGTGAGCTGTATTTGGATGAGGAGGTGTGTCTCTGCACACGACTTGCCAAAGGCAAGAAGGGGTTGGAATGCTATAACTTCCCACCCTTGTTTCCAGTGATACAATGCATCCCAATGGCAGCATCAGCTGGGGTTGCTTGAAGGGTTTGTGTGTATCTGGCGATTTTCTTTTTTCTTTTAATCTTGTGCTTTACAGACAAGGACACCAGGCCTTAACCTTGAAAGGTGCCTTTGCCTAGATGTTTCCTTTCATATCTGCAAACGTGCAAGGCTGATAGGGGTGGCACAGTATCTATTGTGTGTTAGAATGGAAAGTATTTGTTGTTTGCTGCTCCTGTTTTTGATCTTTGGCTTGCTACATTTCTTCCCCCCACACCACACCACCCCTGACTGCTGGGACACCTTCAATAGGATGACATGAAGATCTAATAATAATAATAATAATAATAATAATAATATATTACCCCACCCATCTGGCTGGGTTTCCCCAGCCACTCTGGGCGGCTTCCAACAGAAAAATAAAACACAGCAATCTATTAAACATTAAAAGCCTCCCTGAACAGGGCTGCCTTCAGATGTCTTCTAAAAGTCTGGTAGTTGTTTTCCTCTTTGACATCTGGTGGGAGGGCGTTCCACAGGGCAGGCGCCACCACCGAGAAGGCCCTCTGCCTAGTTCCTTGCAACTTGGCTTCTCGCAACGAGGGAACCACCAGAAGGCCCTCGGTGCTGGACTTCAGTGTCCGGGCAGAATGACAAATAAAGGGCAGAAAACCTCTCTCTCTCTCTCTCTCTCTCTCTCTCTCTCTCTCTCTCTCCAAAAGACACAAGAGCAAAGAGTGGCTCCCACAATGCTTTCTTATTGGTGTTGCTGTGAGAAAATGTTGTATTTGTAGAGAGCAAATGGACTTGAATACAGGGAGAGGGGGCATGCCTCTTAAACGTCTTAGATTTAAAGACAAGTCATAGAATAATTTAGAGTTGGAAGGGACTATGCAGGTCATCCATGCAATGCAGGAATCTTTTGTCCAAAGTGAGGCTTGAACCCACAACCCTGGGATTAAGAGCCTCGGGCTGTACTGACTGAGCTATCCCGGGCTGGCAGTCAAAATGTGTTTAGAAGATTTGTGTTGATATTTTTGGTAATGGCTTCAATGGCCTGGTAAACAAATTACTTGTCTCATTTATTATTTAGCTTAAAGGTAAAGGGACCCCTGACAATTACCGGTATGTCCAGTCGCAAACGACTCTGGGGTTGCAGTGCTTATCTCGCTTTAAAGGCCGAGGGAGCCGGCATTTGTCCGCTTCCGCAGACAGTTTTTCCAGCATGTAGCCAGCATGACGAAGCCGCTTCTGGCGAAACCAGAGCAGTGCATGGAAATACAGTTTACCTTCCCGCCCAAGTGGTACCTATTTATCTACTTGCACTAGAGTGCTTTCGAACTGTGAGGTTGGCAGCAGCTGGGACCGAGAATGGGAGCTCACCCAATTCGAACCGCCAACCTTTCAATCAGCAAGCCCTAGGCTCAGTGGCTTAACCCACAGCGCCACCCGCATCCCACAGCGTCCCATTATTTAGGTTAGATTAGTTTAAATGTCTTTTTAAAAAGCAACTATTCAGATTATCTTACAATAGATTAGAATATATGGAAATTAAAGCAAGACCATAATGCAGAACAGTATGAACATTGTCCTAATATCTTAAGCACACCAATTCAAAACACAAATCATCAGGGATAATCAATGAAACAAAGGCATAAAAGCAACCATCCCATCATATGCCTGGGAAGAGAGGAGCATCTGGACCTAGCACTGAAAAGTCTGCACCAGGCAGGCCTTGCCGGGGAGAGCATTCCACAGGTGGGGAGCCACCACTGATAAGGCCTACTCCTTTATCACCACTCTTAAAACTTCCATCACAGAGGGTACACAGAGGAGGGTGTCTGATGTTGACCTAAGGGCATGGGCAGGTTGGTGATGGGGCTCTTGGTCCCAACCGTGATAGGATAGAATCATCCAATGCAGCTGGGCCAGAATAGGGATTCTCTGGTCTGAACACCTGGTTCCTGTTCTCAGTCTACAGTTTCCGAACTGCCTTTGAAGGCAACCCGTCACAGAGCAAGCCGGTCAGTAAATCGCACAGTTCAAAGCTGGAGTTAAGCAAAACATGATCTTCACAGACTTGGCAGAGTTTCAGGCCTAATGAGCACAGCAGCTTCCACCCTGTAGGCATGGGCACCGACTTGACCCCCACATTGAGGGGGTGTGGTATTACATGATGTCACAAGCATGACGTCACACATCCCTCCGTGCATCTCACCCCCGCCCAGCGTGCAAGAGTGCCTGGCAGTGGCGGGTTGTAGGGGATGGTGGCCCCCTCCATATTGGGAGGCTCAGCCCCCTACCCTCAAATATTGAGGGAGCTGAAGCCCTTTTTGCCCCCTAGAGTTGGTGCCTCTTCCTGTAGGTCCTACTCAATGAAATCAGTTGCTGAGACTGAAAGTCCCTGCCTCCCCACTGCTGTATATGTCTCCTTCTCTGCAGGGCTCATTGCAAACAATCAGAGACTGTGCCTGCTTACAGACTGTCTTTGCTCTTCCTGTTTCATACCTCTTTTGGTTCTGGGAGACGAGGGAGGAAGGGAGCTTGTCTCAGCAGGAGGGGGAGACACCCATGACTCTTCACCAACCTGACTCATCCTTGCCTCTGGGAACTGTAGTTCGTTAAGGGTTGCTGGGAATTGGAACTTTGTGAGGGGTAAAGTTGAGCACCCAGAATTTTTGGAGGAAGGAATGTGCTTCCTTCACGTATAGCGTGGACTGTATACCCCTATCTCCATGCTTATTCTTCCTCCACCCCACTTTGCAGCTGGCAGGCCTAGAGAAATCACTGCTTGCTCTTTTTCTTTTAATACCAGTCTCTTCCACATTCGCCTTAGCTATTTGATTCCTGATTCCGCTCAAAACTGGAAATACAGCATACAGAATAGACGGCAACAACGTAAGATAACTTTGTGTGTGTTAATGGCAAAAGGTTGGACTATAACTTGGGAACATTTTTACCCTGTGATTTAAACAGGTCGTCTTCAACATCATGACTCTAGGCAACATCACACACACAAGAGGTATGCCACGTGTTACCGAACTACTATTCTGGGAACGCTGCAGAGAATATATAAAAGCTTATTTTATGGGGCTGCATCTGTATCTCCTTCTGCTAAGGAAATCAGGTTATGTCCTGCTTTAGCTAAACCAAGGGAAAGAATAGTTTACATCAGAGCCCAAATAGTTTTATCCTTAGAAAAGACTGTCCTGGTCCAAAAGCTGAGTCATACCTTTCCCGGAACACCAAGTAGGTGTAAAATTCCACTTTCAAACACTGGAAGAAATATATTCAAAGTTGTTGTCAGCAGGGACTGGTGGGGCAACTCCCTTCTCAAGCTGTCAGCCTGGCAGTCGGCTATGAAGGTGAGCTGGACAGATCAGAAGAGGCTGGCTAGTGCATCCCTGCAAGAGGAGAGATGCTCATCTGGCTAGAGGACAAACTTGTGGTGGGAAACATGTTTAGAGAGGGTTCCAAGCAAGGGAAAGAAGCAAGGACTGAGAAGGAGCGATGAAAGAAAAGTATACAGAGCTGGGCTATGGTCACTTTGATACAGTGATCTTTCTCCCAGTGGGCCCTAACTATGCACCAATGGATCCTGTTGTGATCACACATTCCTTAAGAACAGTCCACTCTCCCACCATCTCCCTCAGCTTTGTGATGGCATGTGCCCTCATTGTGTTGGGGAAGTAGTCCAAGAGGGAAGATGGACTGAATGACTCGCAAGTGCTTGATAATGATTGATTAATCACCCTGGATGATGAATCTGTGAGATCGAATGTCCTTTAGTTACAGGAGGGAAGATTTTAGTTGACCATTGCGCTAGACGTCTTGGTGGCCAGAGCATTTGGATGTTCCAGCTCTGGGTTTCCAGGACTGGGCAAGGAGATTGACTAGATGGCATGTCCAACTTTCAAGAGACTGAGATCTACTCCCACTATAAAAAAAAACCCAGCAGTGATCTACCAAAGTTGTCAAGCTTTTTTTAAAAAAAAAATATGGGAGGGGGCAAGATCTACCGCAATCTACCATGGACCCCCCTGTGATCTACATAGCTGCCAAGTTTTCCCTTTTCTCACAAGGAAGCCTATTAAGCATAAGGGAAAATCCCTTTAAAAAAGGGATAACTTGGCAGCTATGGATCTACCAGTAGATCATGATCTACCTGTTGGACATCCCTGGTATAAGATTGCCACCAGCTCTGGTCCATTTAAATTATTAGGAGGGTGGCATCCATCCTTTTCCTAGGATACTCCAATGATATACAGTACGTGCAGCGATTATATCTGCAATATTTTGCTTAGGTATTGGAGGAAAACTCATTGACAGCCTACAGAAGATCATTCTTGTTAAAACCAGTTACTGAGACAAAGCGGGTCGGTGGGTACCACATCTGTACTGAAAAGTTGGAGCATGTCCATGTTTCACTTTTTAAAGATGGTAGAGATTAACAGTTGCTGAACTGTTCTCTACCGTTCATGCGTTCTAACTTGGATGGAAGCAAACATGCACTGAAGGATGAGAAACCTATTGAGCAATATGTAAGCAATAGCAGTTCTGTCACTTAATGAGTTCGGTCCTGTTTTTGGCCTCCTGTCTACAAAGGTGGTGTTTGTGGTGACAGGCTAAAGGTAAAGGTAAAGGGACCCCTGACCATTAGGTCCAGTCGTGACCGACTCTGGGGTTGCGCGCTCATCTCGCATTATTGGCCGAGGGAGCTGGCGTATAGCTTCCAAGTCATGTGGCCAGCATGACAAAGCCACTTCTGGCGAACCAGAGCAGCACATGGAAACGCCGTTTACCTTCCCGCTGTAGCGGTTCCTATTTATCTACTTGCATTTTGACGTGCTTTCGAACTGCTAGGTTGGCAGAAGCTGGGACCAAGCAACGGGAGCTCACCCCGTCACAGGGATTCGAACTGCCGACCTTCTGATCAGCAAGCCCTAGGCTCAGTGGTTTAACCACAGCGCCACTTGACAAATGATTGATGCTAGCATTTCTTATGTGAAGTAGTAGTTCAGACCTATCAATCTCACTTTCTTGGGGAGGAACAATCTTCGCTGAGAAGAGCGAGTAGAAATTTTGCAGAGGGTGATGTAAGTGGAGGTTTTTCTCTCTGTGTATGCGCAATAAGACTGCTCCAGTGTGGAAAAGGATATAAACACAAAACATGTGAAGCAGCTTTCTGCTGAGTCAGGCTATTGATCCAGCCAGCTCAGTATTGATCCAGCCAGCTCAGTTGCTAGCAGTCATCAGTCACAATTCTTCCTAAAACTGCTAACCCAAGATCGTTTTAACTGGTTGTACCAGAGACTGAGGGTCTCAGTGTGGTAGAGGATATGTCTATGCATGTAAAAGGTATTGGGTGTGACCCCTGTCATTTCTGTGCAGGGTTGTAAAACACTCCTGTCTAAACCCCACAGAAGTTCTTCCAGCCACTGTAGGCAGTACCAAGGTACACAGGCCTTGGTTTTAGTTACAGGTAGGTAGCCGTGTTGGTCTGAGTCGAAGCAAAATAAAAAATTCCTTCAGTAGCACCTTAAAGACCAACTAAGTTTTTATTTTGGTATGAGCTTTCGTGTGCATGCACACTTCGTCAGATACACTGAAACAGAATCCACCAAACCCTTATGTATATTCAGAGGGTGGGGGTGATGGGAATGGGTGATGGGCTGATGGGAGTGGTAAACCTGTAGATGGCTGTTAACGACTGCTGATGACTGCAATTGGTCCTGGGGGGAAAAAAGCAAGGGCTGAGGCGCTAAAGAAAGCTTGATCATGCATAATGAGATAAGAATCCAATGTCTTTATTCATCCCAGGTGGCTCCATGGTTTTAAGCTTGGTAATGAGTTCCAATTCAGAAACTTCTCTTTCCAGTCTGTTCCTGAAATTTTTCTGGTTTTGTTTTGGTTCTGTGACTTGGCGTCTTCCTATGAATCTAGGGCAATGCATGTGCTCCCCAGCCCCTTGTTACAGATCAAAGCTCCCTTCGATTCCAGCCCCCCTGCCTCATGAAAGCAGCCTAGAGCTAGGTTATCTCCAACAGATGCCTCCCCAGCATGAAAGACCATCCGCCACTCCTGTAGGTCATTCTCCCTGTTGTCAAGCTGTTTTTTACCAGCGCTAAGGGTTCTTCTAATATTCAAGAAAAATCTTCTCAGGAACCTGGAAATAGTTACTCAGTTTTGATGAGACACTTACTATTTCTTTGGAAACAAGTAAAGGCAAACTAGCAACTCTAATTAATGGAGAAACAAAAGATGAAATGAATCTAACTCTCAACTTTGGACTACTGTATAATAATAAATAAATAAAATAAAATAATGTATATCGCACCCATATGACTGGGTTGCCACAGCCACTCTGCCCTCCAAACAAATACAGTAATAACTCGGGTTACGAACTTGATTCATTCCGGAGGTCCATTCTTAACCTGAAACTGTTCTTAACCTGAGGCACACTTTCGCTAATGAGCCTCCTGTTGCCACTGTGCCGCCGGCACACAATTTCCGTTCTCATCCTGGGGGGCAAAGTTCTCAACCTGAGGTACTACTTCTGGGTTAGCGGAGTTTGTAACCCGAAGTGTTTGTAACCCTAGGTACCGGTGTAATACAGTGGTACCTTGTGTTGCGTAACCTCCAGGTTACAGAATCTTCAGATTACAGCCGTGGCAAACCCGGAAGTGTATACTTCCAGGTTTCGCTGCTCACGCATGCGCAGAAACACTCTGCACGCTGTGCAGAAGCAGCACCCCCAGTTACGAATTTTTGGAGGTGCTCAAGGCACCCCAAAACAAATTAAATCCGTAACCAGAGGTACCACTGTAGTAAAAACAAACATCACACACTAAAAACTTCCCTGAACAGATCTACCTTCAGGTGTCTTTTTAAAACCACAAAGCTGTTTATCTGTTTGACATCTGCCCGGAGGGCGTTCCACAGGGGAGGTGCCGCTACCAAAAAGGCCTTCTGCCATCATCTACCCAAAGTTCCATCATCTACCCAAAGTTGCATCATCCAGAGCTGTTCGGCAGTGGAATTTGCTGCCAAGGAGTGTGGTGGAGTCTCCTTCTTTGGAGGTCTTTAAGCAGAGGCTTGACAGCCATATGTCAAAAATGCTTTGATGGTGTTTCCTGCTTGGCAGGGGGTTGGACTGGATGGCCCTTGTGGTCTCTTCCAACTCTGATTCTATCTATTCATTTATGAACATAAGGAGAGCTCTGCTGGAGCAGGCCAATGGCCAACCTCACACGCAGGACCTGAGTGGAACACCAGTCTCCTCACTAAGCAACTGGTATTCAGAGTTGCACTTCCTCAAGAGGCACCCAGTGTGCCTCTTCCATTCTGAACCCCTGTTCCATCACAGGCCCCCCATGCGCCTCACAGGAGATGCTACTCTGCATCTGTTCTTCTTTCTTCTGATGCCCCTCCTTCTCCTTTTCTCTGGACTCACGTCAGCTCCTCTTTCCACAATTCCTCTTATTTGACTTCCCCCGGCATTTCATGCCCCCACTTCACTCTTCCTGTGTTCCGTAATCTGATAGGTGCAGGCATTGCATATCCTAAGATGTCGCCATTTTCCTGCATCTCATGGATGCTTTAGCTGGGATTCATGCATTGCAGGGGGTTGGACTAGATGGCCCTGGGGGTCCCTCCCAACTCTACAATTCTATGGTTCCTCCAATACTTTGGCCACCTCATGAGATGAGAAGACTCTCTGGGAAAAGACCCTGATGTTGGGAAAGATTGAGGGCACAAGGAGAAGGGGATGACATGCCATTTTTACCCAGGCCTATGACTATTATGGACTGCAAGAAGATCAAACCTATCCATTCTGAAGGAAATCAGCCCTGAGTGCTCACTGGAAGGACAGATCCTAAAGCTGAGGCTCCAATACAGGCACCCCCAAACTTCGGCCCACCAGATGTTTTGGACTACAATTCCCACCATCCCTGACCACTGGTCCTGTTAGCTAGGGATCATGGGAGTGGTAGGCCAAAACATCTGGAGGGCTGCAGTTTGGGGATGCCTGCTCCAGTACTTTGGCCACCTCATGAGAAGAGAAGACTCCCTGGAAAAGACCCTGATGTTGGGAAAGATGGAGGGCACTAGGAGAAGGGGACGACAGAGGACGAGATGGTTGGACAGTGTTCTCGAAGCTACCAACATGAGTTTGACCAAACTGCAGGAGGCAGTGGAAGACAGGAGTGCCTGGCGTGCTCTGGTCCATGGGGTCACAAAGAGTTGGACACAACTAAACAACTAAACAACAACAAATGGTTCCTTTTCTGCCTCTTCACACACCTAGTAGAGATAGATTGAACTGTGGTGCTACAGGGGCGTCTCAAAGGCTGAGAGGTTGTTGTCGGCACCATGGGAGCAGACTTCGGGGCTGATGTCTAGTGTTGTCCCACACAGCAAGATGCGCAGGAGCCCCCACCCACCCACTCCTTCATTGCTGGCTTAATAAGATTTTGAATTAAGTGACAGTAAAGCTGTACAGTATACACCTCCCTTCTAAAGAGCGGGTGAAGAGAGAATCTAAGATTAAGTCCACTGTTAATGTGAGCAACTAAGAATCATAGAATGGTGGAGATAGAGGGAACCCTAAAGGCCATCTAGTCCAACCCCCTCCAATGCAGGAATCACCCTGTGGGCAGCACTGGTTATTCAGGGTATCTTTGACAGGCTGAAGAGTCTTCCCAGAGGACAAGTGGAAGCCTTGCATTCTTTTTCTTCTTTTTAAAATGTGTGGTTCTATTTTAAGAGTTACTTACCACTCTAGTCTAGAATGTGAAAATAATGAGAGTCTTGGTATACATACATATATTCCCTTTTTCGGATAGGCTGCACCAGAATAAGCAAGCTAAGTGAATTGCTCAGTTTGGAGAGGGGCCAGGGTAAATTCCAAATTCGGGCAATCATAATATTCTTTTACTGACATTTCAATAGGATGAAGTGAGCGCCGATAATTATGCCACGGCGATCTTGTTCGCTGTCCAAACCCTTGGCCTTGTAACACATGTCACATTGGTTATGGGAGTAGTGTTTATGCTAGGAGCATGAGCAGGGAAGTCCCTGATAGAAAATGTGAGTGAGTCGCATTGGAGGAAGATTGTCATTGCAGAAATACAGTCCCTGGTTGCTGTGTTCTATGGGTTTTGAATCCTGAGGGTCTCCTTCCGCTGTTGTTGGACTGCAGCTCCCATCAACCTTGACCACTGGCCCTGCTAGCTAGGGATGATGGGAGTTGTAATAATAATAATAATAATAATAATAATAATAATAATAAATAAATAATAATACTAATAATAATAATTTATTGTTTATACCCTGCCCATCTGGCTGAGTTTCCCCAGCCACTCTGGGCGGCTCCCAATCGAGTGTTAAAACAACAGCTGGAGACCCAAGTTTGAGTAACACTGCAACTTAGCTCCTTCAACAAACCTTTGCTCTCACCGTTTTTTTCACCCCTTTCCTTTGTCTCGCTCATTGTGGAAACTGAGACTGTAGGCTCCTTGGGGCAGCGATCTCTTTTCATTTTTTTCCTCTCTTTTTGCTAATGCTAAGAAGGATACTGACAAGCTGGAACGTGTCCAGAGGAGGGCAACCAAAATGGTCAAAGGCCTGGGAACGATGCCTTATGAGGAACGGCTTAGGGAGCTGGGTATGTTTAGCCTGGAGAAGAGAAGGTTAAGGGGTGATATGATAGCCATGTTCAAATATATAAAAAGATGTCATATAGAGGAGGGAGAAAGGTTGTTTTCTGCTGCTCCAGAGAAGCGGACACGGAGCAATGGATTCAAACTACAAGAAAGAAGATTCCACCTAGACATTAGGAAGAACTTCCTGACAGTTAAGAGCTGTTCGGCAGTGGAATTTGCTGCCAAGGAGTGTGGTGGAGTCTCCTTCTTTGGAGGTCTTTAAGTGGAGGCTTGCCGGCCACATGTCAGGAATGCTTTGATGGTGTTTCCTGCTTGGCAGGGGGTTGGACTGGATGGCCTTTGTGGTCTCTTCCAACTCTATGATTCTAATTTGCAAACATGCAATGTTCATATTAGGCACACTTCCTAGGGAGAAAGCCCCAATGGGGGGGGGATGTCTAAATTTGTGGGGTTTTTTTCATGTATTAAGGATGGAGAACATGTTGTCCTCAGAATGTTGTGAGAATCCAGCTCCCACCAACCCCAGCCAACATGGGCAATGCTCAGGTATGATAGGAACTGGAGTTCAGCAACAAACAGAGGACTGCAGTTTACCCACTCTTGATATAAACAATGAGCATCCAGGGGAATGTTTTCTGGAGGTTTAGTCATTCTCCCATGAAGATCCCATTACAGGCTTTCTCTCTAGCTGTCCCCCCCCCCCCACTAAGCAAGGGAGCTCTTTAGTGGGAAGGGAAAATAAAGCTTTGGCAGGAGTTCAACAAATGCCAGCTCTTTCCCTGACACCAAGTTCATCATTACATAAGGCAGAAGACACTCTTTGCCATCTTTGAACATGTGCTTAAAATAGCCACAAAGAGCCAATTGATCTTCTACGGTTCCTTACACTGCCAGGATAGCTTGATGACGATGTTCAACTACTATACGGAAGAAAATGTGCCGAAAGTAATGGTGGGAATGGCCGCCGTAGCATCTGTTTTGCTCTTGGCACATGCTTTGACCCAGCAGTTCTTGCCTCAGTTGCCTGATTGAGAATGAAAAGCTGCTGTGGTCCCTCCTAGCACATCTCATGTTCTTTCCGCAGCATCACAAATCACTTGAGGAATTCTGTTATCTATTAAGTTTCCCTGCTGACCTTGTCAGGCTAGAATCATATTAGCTTGAGTATCTGCAATTTGCAACTTCCAGTGGGAATGCTGTGTGAAAGCAGAACAATGTATTCATTCCCAGGGATAAGTGTCCCAAAAACGTGATAGGTTGGACACACACACACACACACACGTTATTTGATTGGGAAGGGAGAGGAGAACAGCCACTGAGTGTTCTTTTCCTCTTTATTAATATGTGTGTGTGTTGTTAGTTTAGTGACATCTGTATACAGCCATACTTTGGAAGTTGAACAGCTTAGTTCCCGAACGTTTTGGCTTCCGAACATGGCAAACCCAGAAGGGACTTGTCATGGAGGTTGCTGGCAACCCTCAAGCAAGGACACTCCAAACCATCTTGTCTTTAGTGCTTTTATTAAGCAAGCTATTTACAAAGCAAGAGCTCATTGCTATCGGATTCTCCCAATGGCGCTTTTCGGCTCCTCCCCCAGCAGAGTAGTTTGGCGACCCCAAATCTCCTTCCCTTGCGTTTGCGAGCCTTTGATCTCCTCAGTTCCAGGGTGAATTTGAAAGGATGCTCCTCTGCTGTTTCCCCATTCGAACTTTCTACTAGCCCCTCCTCCCTTGCTGATATCCCAGGCTGCAGGAAGGGCTCTTGTAAGTTGCCTGAGCCCTGGTCCCTTCCGCTCCCTTCCTGCTTCCTTTCTCCTGTCCTTCCGCTGTTGTCCGAGCTGTCAGAGGAGCTGGATTTGATGGGGGGGGTGACTGCTCCCGGTAAGCCCCCCCCTTGCAGGACTGTTCTGGTTTGCAAACTATTTTTGGAAACCGAATGTTTGATGGGGCTTCCACAGCTTCTATCCCATTCCTACTCTGAAGCCATGCCAGGAAACTCTAGCCTGGCTGTTGCGCAAAGAGCTTTGTTGGACCACTCCCACAGTGCATCTGTTACTGCATGCTGACAGCCTTACATTTTTATGTATATAGGAAGAAAGCAACAATTATGTTAATATGAAACTGAAAACAACGGTTCAGCAATGAAGAGTGTGGAGAATAAGTTTGTTCCCAAAAGGCCATCTGAGGCCTCAAAGTTTTTTATTTCTCTGTAGAAAGCAGAGAGGAGGTTGTTTTGTTTATTCAAAGAGGGCAGTTGCATTCATGTTAGAGCCTTGCCTTCCAAGTCCCGGACTGCAGAATCCAGGACCGGCAGCCGTGTGACACCGGAAGTTGCGTCGACGTAACTTCCGGTGGCACTTTGCCCTTCTATGGGCACCAAAAATGGCCACTGCTGGCTTCAAGAGTAGCTTCTACGCATGACCGGAAGTGCGGCGATGCAACTTCCGGTGTCGCCCCGCCCATCTATGGACACCAAAATGGCTGCCGCCGACACCGGAAGTTGCATCTACGCACTTCCGGTCATGCGTAGATGCGACTTTTGAAGCCGGCAGTGACCATTTTTTGTGCCCATAGAAGGGCAAATCAGAAAAAAAAAAAGGCTGCTGGCAGGAGAAAATAACGGAGAAAAACGGGAGACGAAGTGATATGGGGAACCACCGGGAAAAGGTAAGTAAAAACAGGGGTTTCCCGGGGGAAACGGGGTACTTGGCAGCTATGCATTATGCAACAGCAGAGGCAGGGACCCTCTGGCAGCTATGGTTAGAGCTCGTGTAGAAACAGTCCTGGCTCCTAGTGGAGGCTAACAGTATCTCCATAAGACGGAATCTGGAGTAGGATCTCAGCCATAGACCTTAACCCAAGGCTTACTTCTTGAAGGCACCAGTGATATCTAAGCTGGAAGTAGAGGAGCAGGATTAAGATCAAGCCATGATTGTTAGTACTATGGCGCTAGAGCAGGGTTTCCCAAACTTGGGTCTCCAGCTGGTTTTGGACCACAGTTCCCATCATCCCTGACCCCTGTCCTGCTAGCTAGGGATGATGGGAGTTGTAGTCCAACAACAGCTGGATACCCATGTTTGGGAAACCCTGCAATAGAGGCTTGTTGTGAAATGTTTTGGTGCTGGCTCTTGTGTTGTGTCTTCCTGTCCTTTCTTCATATTATTCCCATGCTTTTCTCCAGTAACATAATGGTTGGTGTCTTAGATACATATTGACGTAGATAACTGGCTACAAGTAAGAGTAACAACAAGTATACTTGTCTGCAGTTAAAATGTTTCTAGGGTTACAAATGATGTTTGGCAAGCCAGACTATTCCTAGGAATGGGGCACTGTGTGTCCATCCCATTTTCCTTTCCTACAATTGTGTTTTCCTCCTCTCTCTTCTATGTAAGTTTTGTACAGCCAAAAAAGACCAGCACAAGAAAACAAAACATAGCACTGTTTTTCAATTTTTATTTATTATTATTTTTTTGGCAAGCCCTCGGGAGCAAAAGGAGTACAGTATGGTGGCTGTGCTGAATTGCAATTGTAGATAAGAGATTATGTGGGTAGGAAGGAGTACTGGGAAAATGAGCAAAAATGGGAGGAATCTGAACATCGGCTTCATTGTTTAAGCATGTACAACTCTGAGTGCCAAGTAATCCGTTTTGATTATTTATATGCCACTCTGTCAATGAATTGTCTAACTATTTACACAGCTCAATAAAATAGCATTGTAATCTCAGAGGTCAGGTGATATCACCTTGCAAGTGGCCAGGCAGAATGTCCAACAATGGTATCTATCCTGAGAGGAAGGGAGGGACACAAGAAGGAATTGGTCCCAGCAAGTTTGAGGGAAAGGTCCTAGTTACAATGGTTTCTGATGTTCAGGGTTCAAATGATAGGAATTGT
Source organism: Zootoca vivipara (assembly GCF_963506605.1). Classification (NCBI taxonomy): domain Eukaryota; kingdom Metazoa; phylum Chordata; class Lepidosauria; order Squamata; family Lacertidae; genus Zootoca; species Zootoca vivipara. The sequence continues at coordinate 62,659,469 of NC_083285.1, read as the reverse complement.
AGAAAGAGGAGCTGAAGTGAGTCCAGTGAGGACTAGGATGGGGCAACAGGGGAAAAAAAATAGAACAGATGCAGGGTGGCAACAGCGAGGCCATTTCCTGTGCGGTGCAGTGGGGGCCGCGATGGAGCAGAGGATCAGAATGGAAGATGCAGACCATGGGGGTGTTAGTGACAGTGGGGCTCGGAATACCAGCTGCTGGGAATCACAAATGGAGAAAGCACTGTTGCTTGTAGGCTTCATAGAGGTACAGTGGTACCTCACAAGACGAATGCCCTGCAAGACGAATTTTTCGCAAGACGAATGCGCCTTGCGATCTGATGCTGACTCGCAAGATGAATTCGTTTTACGTAAAATTCGTCTTGCGAATTGCGGTTTCCCATAGGAATGCATTGAAATTTAATTAATGCAGAAGTACTGTTTGTGGGGGACAGGAGGCGGGCAGGTGTGGAGGACTCCCTGGTCCTGAATGGGGTAACTGTGCCCCTGAAGGTGCGCAGCCTGGGAGTCATTTTGGACTCACAGCTGTCCATGGAGGCGCAGGTCAATTCTGTGTCCAGGGCAGCTGTTTATCAGCTCCATCTGGTACGCAGGCTGAGACCCTGCCTGCCCACGGACTGTCTCACCAGAGTGGTGCATGCTCTAGTTATCTCTCGCTTGGACTACTGCAATGCACTCTATGTGGGACTACCTTTGAAGGTGACCCAGGAACTACAACTAACCCAGAATGCGGCAGCTAGACTGGTGACGGGGAGCGGCCGCCGAGACCACATAACACCGGTCTTGAAATACCTACATTGGCTCCCAGTACGTTTCCGAGCACAATTCAAAGTGTTGGTGCTGACCTTTAAAGCCCTAAATGGCCTTGGTCCAGTATACCTGAAGGAGCATCTCCACCCCCATCGTTCTGCCCGGACACTGAGGTCCAGTGCCGAGGGCCTTCTGGCGGTTCCCTCGCTACGAGAAGCCAAGTTACAGGGAACCAGGCAGAGGGCCTTCTCGGTAGTGGCACCCATCCTGTTGAATGCCCTCCCACCAGAGGTCAAAAAGAACAATTACCAGACCTTTAGAAGGCATATCAAGGCAGCCCTGTTTAGGGAAGCTTTCAATGTTTGATGAATTTCTGTATTTTAATATTTTGTTGGAAGCTGTCCAGAGTGGCTGGGGGAACCCGGCCAGGTGGGTGGGGTATAAATAATAAATTATTTATTATTATTATTATTATTATTATTATTATGCGTTCCTATGGGCAAAAAGAGAAATTTCAATGCATTCCTATGGGAAACCGCGATTCGCAAGATGAATTTTTTGCAAAACAAATTGACTCGCGGAACGAATTAAATTCGTCTTGCAAGGCACCACTGTATCTGGTTGGCTACCATGAGAACAGGATGCTGGATGAGGTGGGCCTTTGGCCTGATCCAGCAAGGCTCTAATTATGTTCTTAGGAGGAACCACTCATCACCATAAAGGGTTCTGACATGGAGTGGGTAGCCAAGGTCTCTTCAGATGCAGAATGGAGAGTGATGTTGGACTCCCTCTGCACCCTGAACGTGCAGAAAACAGAGGTGCAGCCATAACACTTTTTAAATATGCAAAGCTGTGTTATTCTGTAGATCTAGTTTTACGACATCTGAACTTAAATGTTTGTGAGCAAGCGAGAGAAGATGGTATTCATCATCAAAATAAGAAACTGCTGTAGCTGTTGTGAATCGCCCCGCATTGGAATTTGGGCTTATCTACACTTTTCAGAAGGGTTGGTTCAACATCTGTCTTGGTGCTTCCTTTCTGACATTTGGCAGATTGGGCGGACAGCTCGGTCAGTAGAACATGAGACTCTTAATCTCAAGGTCATGGGTTCAAGCCTCACGTTGGGCAAAAGATTCCTGTGTTGCAGGAGGTTGGACTGGATGACCCACGTGGTCCCTTCCAGCTCTACAATTCTACAGTTCTTCTCCCAGTCTTTTCTTTATTTCTCCTTTTACCTGCTTTTATGTCAGTGTCTTTCCACAGCTCTACATGCATGGTTTTGATTGCCATAAACTTGAAGGGTGAGAGGAGGGATTTGCTTGCTCTGCTATTTGCTAAAGACCAACTCCATGCTTCTGAGTGTTGTTTTGGATCAAGAATGCAACTACCAAATGGAATTCATGCTTCTCCAGATTTTGCAATAGATTTTCAGTGCACAAAAGCATGTGGTTTGCATAAACGATGCGTACAAAAGGCACATTTGACTGGTGATGGCATTGAAAAGTGTGTATTTAATGCATGGCCTTGAGTTTGCATTTCCAGAATCATAAAAACCTAACAAATTAGAAACCTGCGCTGATCTGGAGAACTGATTCTCTCGGTCTTCCAATAATTGATGCTTCTTGTTCACAGCCTCAGTTGGAAAACCACCCAGCATGTATTTGCAACTCTTACCAGTGAAATAGTGTAAGAACACAGAATTAAATTTGCTACACAAATAGATATAGCTGCTTTGTGCAAAAATTACTTCTTCAATCCATATATGCACAAACAGAGAAGCTTATTGGGATATCAGAAGTTCTTTCTTGTCCATCTATGGTGGTAGAAAGGCCTGCCTTCTGATCGTGTATCTTTGCAGATGTTTCAGGAAGATAGCATGGCTTTAATTAAAAAAAAGGTTCCAGAAATGATCAACTGAACTTAAGGCATGGAAAATTAGTTTTGTCAAGATGAGGATGAGTGTCATTGGACTTGCCTGTTTTTGCAAAGGGAAAACCAAACTAAGTGAAACTTATGTGTAGGAGAGCGCAGTATGGATGGTGGCAGACATATTCGACAGCCCTCATAACTCCCCTAAAAATGAGCGTGAGAAGAGCCTGCTCGATTTAGTCCAACACCCTTTTCTCACAGGGGCCAATCTCTGTTTCAGGGGCGGGGGCTTGGACAAGGGATATTTGTGGGATGTGATCCATGGGTGCAGTCAAATGCAATATTCTTTATTTCCCTAGAATGGGCACAAGCAGGGGAACATCCTGTCAGTGTAACTTCCTGTTCCACTGGTCTGGAGCTTTCTCCCCCTGCATGTGATCTGGGAGATGGGCGTGGCCCTGCCAGACTCCTTAAAAGAGCCGAGGCATGCAGCCATTTTCTCAATCTTGATCAGTCTGGTTTGTCTTTCACTTGCTGCTTGTTCTATCTTTTGCTGCCATGCTGCTCTCCTACAGCCATTTTGTTGTCTTAATGTAATTTTCCTGTCTGCTGGCTCTCAGCCAGCAGCACATGAGTTCAGTCTCCCAATGAGATGAACTCACACAGTTTCCGTGTGTAACTACTAAGCAAAGCCTGCCTTACAGAGATCAAACCGTGAACTGAAATGTGAGTAAACCTTTTGCTACTTTACTCAGAAAGACTCTCGTGTCTTTATTCTTTTAAGAGGGATCAAAAGGGGACACCAGGAAGTAATCTTAACTAAGAGATTCAAACGAATCGGCAAACTAGCTTCCAGCTATATTGAGGGGAATTTGCTCTGCTAGATCAATTACTAGCATGAGCGAAGGAAGGATAATACTTATTCAACATATCATTTCCTACAATCCTTAACATTCCAATAATATTCCCCCTCTGATACATCCTCACCCCCAAACCCTTCGTGTGGAGATTCCCCCCATAATTAAGTCAGGAATTCTGGTGCTGGAGCATAGTCTGGGATGACTTTTGAGATGGTATCCCACGCCAGCTATGCTGGAATACCCAGGCCCGTCTTAACCGCATTGAGCACTGTGGCGCAAAGGTCCCTCCGCCGCCCCCCGGACTCACCGTAGACGCAGAGGAGGGACATGGCATGGGTGGGCTGGGTGCTGAGGGCGGGCTGCCTGGTCGTCCTCCGGGGTGCCACCGCCTCCTCCTCTGGCGCAGAGGCCTCTGCTGGGGGGGGGACAGTGTCGCACAGCACCCGGCCTCTCATCCTCCTCATGCCCCCAACCAGACCCACCAGGCCGAGACCGGGACTTGAACCCACAGTGGGCGGGAGGGAGGCAAGGAGCAGGGTGAGTGGGAGGGCGAGTGGCCCACCGAGAGGCGCACCAGAAACCCCATCGCAAAGGGCAATGCCGCCACGCAGCCAATTGCTGCACCCAGGCCAGCAAGGCTGGGAGAGAGAAAGGGCACTCTGCACAAATTCAGGAGCCCCCTCGCCCACCCTGCTGCATGCCCGGCTCGCCGCCGCCTAGCCGTGGCCCCTGGACCACTTCCCTGGCACCCGGACCACTTCCCTGGCACCCTCCAGCACCCGGCGCTGTGTTTCACCGCGCCACTAGCCTCTATGGCTACTACGGGCCTGGGAATACCCTACAAGTGTCCTGTTTTGCACGGGAAATCCAGGATTGACAGAAGCCACCCCAGCTTCTGATTCCAATTCCAGATATCCTGTTTTGGCTCCCGTGCTCTGGCTATGCCAGAGCAAAAGACAGGTGTGTTTTCATCCTGCCCTGTAGTGGGAGTCAGTTGGCTCACATAAGAAACGAAACTAAAAATGCACCAACTTACCTTGACTCTGCGCGTCACCACTTTTCTTCCTCCTCCTGTCGTGGCACTTCTGGAAGAAGTGCTGGCAGAGGAAGAGGTGGAGGCCATAGTGCCAGAGCGGTGTCTCCTGGTGGCACACAAGCCAGGGTGGCTTCCCCAAGGCTGTGGAGGAGGGGGAGGTTGCGGAGAAGACTGTACATGGGGGGTGGGAGGGGCAAGCGGGTGTCAGCAGTGTGTGGGCCAGGTAGGGGGAGGGTGATGGGTTAGGAAGCATGGGGGGTTTGCCCCAGTTTATCCTGATTCAGGAAGCAGCTGAACAGGGGGAAGGATCCAAAGTACTATGTCTCCAGCAGCCCCCAAACCCACCTTTGCAGGCAGCAGCAAGCCCTCTTTCTTGGTGAACAGGCAGGCAGTAAGCCTGAGTGGTGACAGCACTCTTGACTGTCGATCTTTAGCCATTCCCAGTTTTGTAGTAGAGATCTCTGCATGCTGTGAGGTCCGTCTGGCACCCACTAAACTCACCCGCTTTCCTTCAGGTGTGATGAAGGATGCTATCCTGCTGCCAGGGCTGAAGTAAATTTCAACAGCCAATCCAGCCAACCTCTGTCTCTGCAATATGGGGGGGGGGGTGGAGGAGGAGGCAATTGGTCTACCTGAGACAGCAGTGTGTCAGTTTTGTACAGGTTTAAATTGAAAGCCATTATTCCAAGATCCAAACTGTCTTGAATGCATTGGCACAATAAATGTTGGCACAACAAGTGCAATAAACAAGACTTGCTATTTTCTTCTGCCCACATTGTGTCTAAACCCCTACCACCAACACCACAACAGCTTTTTCTGATCTCAAGCAAAATTTATTTCTGGAAACGTCAGGGGTGGTTTTCTTCTTGGACATGGTAACAATTATTGTTTCATGGTAACAATACCAGTGCTTGTTCCAATAAAGTCCCCATGATCTACTTATGAAATTCAGTGATGTCCAGGTCCTGTTGATTTATGAGTTGTGGTTGTACCTCAAAGAATGACAAGGTCATCTTTTTATTACGTATTTTTATTTTTTAAGAATTAAGTTGGGCAAACGTTAAGAAGCTAGCTTTTCCGACTATGTAGCTGCAGATTTATTGCTCTGGAAGACTTTTGTGTCGAGCAATTAGCTGTCCAATATTTGCATGCTTTCAGACTGCACGCAAAGACGTCTGTTTGTTCCTTATGTTTGTCAAAGTAAGGCCGCAGCCAAACCAAAGACCTGTGTAATCTGGAAGGCTGGGAGGAGATGGAGGGAAAGGATCTTTCTGTTTAGTGTTTGTCTTGGAGACGTTGCCATGCAAAATCACGTTTTCTTAAAAGAGAGGGGGGAGGAGGCAAAAAATGGCATTGATCTGGGCCAGGTGTCAAAACAGCACTTACTAGCCCCTTCCAGGCATCTGGAGGATGACAATTCTATGTAATGAACCCATCTTGATAGTGACATTACTCGAGACTCAGAAAAACATGAAGTGTAATTTGTTTGTAGCCTTTCCCTCCTCCCCTCCTGGCAAAGAGGCTCCATACTTGAGGCTGCCAAGTGCTGATGATAATTTTTATGGATCGTTTGTATGATTTTGGAGCTTTGTCCATAGCCAACCAGAAAATGTTTTATGGGCAGTTTGTCCTCTCCTCCTCCTCCTCCTCCTCCTCCTCCTCCTCCTCCTCCTCCTCCTCCTCCTCTTTCTCTGGGCACATTCACACCACAAATGTAAAACCTTTGGGGATGCAGTCCAACAATAGTCATAGTAAAGGTGAAGGTAAAGGGACCCCTGACCATTAGATTCAGTCGTGACCGACTCTGGGGTTGTGGTGCTCATCTTGCATTATTGGCCGAGGGAGCTTCCAGCTTCCAGGTCATGTGGCCAGCATGACAAAGCTGCTTCTGGCGAACCAGAGCAGCACACGGAAATGCCGTTTACCTTCCTGCTGTAGCGGTACCTGTTTATCTACTTGCACCTTGACATCCTTTTGAACTGCTAGGTTGGCAGGAGCAGGGACCGAGCAACAGGAACTCACTCCATTGCAAGGATTCGAACCACCAACCTTCTGATCGGCAAGCCCTAGGCTCTGTGGTTTAACCCACAGCGCCACCTGGGTCCTAGCAAAGGTCATAGGGCTCCACTTAACACGATTAAGAGCTAGTTTTGCATACAGAGAAATATATACACATTGTGCACTGTTCTTGTGCTTTTGGAATGCTGTTGGTGATTTAAAAAGAATCTTTTAGATACTTGCTGAAGCTGAGAAGAATAGATAACACCTTATGTTATTTTGCAGGGGTTAATTTGCAGATTTTATAGGTGGGTTGATACTGTGAATAATTTAACACTGTAGCTTACTTTGTCTTGCATTGTATAATTTTATTTATTGCTTGTTATTGTGAATTGCACTTGATTTAATTTTTGTGTTTTATGGTTGTTAAATACGGTATGTGCATTGCATTCTCCATTATGTTGCTGTTGTGTCATATGTACCCTACATTTAAAGGAGTATTGTATCACTTCAGCTAGTCTTGGCTTGTCCCAAAGATTCCTGGGAGCTACAATTCTCGGAATTCCTGGGAAGATGAATTGTTAAACCACTCTGCAATTTGTAGCTCTGTGAGGGATCTAGAGATCTCACCATGACGCTCAGCCCCCTTGACAAACTAAGATTCCCAGGAGTATTTGGGAGAAGCTATGGTGATTTAAAGTGTAAATGTATAGTGCAGATGGGCTCCAAGTTGTGAATCATCCTGCAACCTTCTGACAAAGGATGTTATATAAAACCATTAAATCTCACTTGTCTCGCTCTGTAAACCTCAGTTTAATTGAATGTAAGCCAAAATATTAAGTGGTCTACAAGTTAATTAAATTTCTAGTGCAGAAAGGAAGGTAGAGTGAAGGTAGAGTGGTTTCCCCGAGCAAAACAAACTTCAGTTGGGCTTTATTTCCCCACCCTGCCACCACTGTGGTTGTTGAAAGTCTCACTGGGAGGCTGTGCTGCTGGTCCCAAGACTCATGGCAGTGAGGTGCAGGGCCTTTTTACTGGTGGCACCTTCCTGGGGGAATCTGCCTGCCAAAGAGATTAGTGGGGCAATCCTGACCCTGTTTGGAAAGTAGAACCTTCTAATGTTACAGCCATCATGTCAGAGGGGTAGCCTTAAGTGAGGAGACTGTGGTTGCACTCGGGTCACACTTGTGGGCTTCCCCTCGCCAGCATCTGGTTGGCATCTTTGAGAACAGGTTTGCCGGGCTGCCTGTGGCCTTGCTTGAGCAGGGCTACTCTTACGCTCTTACCTTACGTCTCCTACTGCAGCTAATTGTCCCTGGGGAATCCTGACTGCTAACGAAGAGGCAAGGTAAACAGCGGATGAAGAAAATGGAGCCAGCTGCTCTACAACCCGTCACCATTGCACACGCTGCAATTTCCTTTGCTTGTCTCCGGGGAAGCTTCGGAATCCTCCGGGGTCGGGAATGATCTGTGCATGAAGCGGAATGCTATGGTGGTAGCATGGGTTGAATCATTCTGGCTGCAGGTGGAGGGTCACATATTTGAATCTTCTGTTCTCTGTGCTAAACGAAAAACAGAGCAGCAAGCAAAGGGCTGGGCTGCGACTCAGTTGTTTGTTTGCTGGGGTTTTCTTTTTGTTTTACACAGGGGGGTGTTTAAAAGCAGTGTTCCTCAACTGTGGTCTAAATTGGTACAATCCACTCTGCCTCCTCTTTAGCATCACAAGTTAGCTTACACATGGTGGTAGCTTATAGAGAAGTGTTTGGCAGATCAACTGTGGTGCTGCTGTGGTTTAAACGTCTCTTCTGATTTTACTGCATTAATGTTCCTGCGGCGGTGTGCTGCCTTAAGGATTTGTTTCCCTTTTTTTGCTAACATTATAAACAATATAATGAATAAACTGGCCTGTAGTTTCAAAATGGGGAGTAGCTCCTGGGGTCAGGGAAGAGTGGTGGAAACAGAATGTTTAAACATTAGGGTGAGCTGTACTCTTCCTTCATCACGTCACTCTGAAAACTGAAATCCCTTTGGAAGGTGGAAAGATGGATGAGCTCCCAGAAGCTGACCTTAGATAAACTTCGAACTCTTCCCCAAACTGAAAGAATTAGAAGTTGTGTAATGTTTTGCGCCAATGTGAGCACTTGGAGAAATGACCGCCTCAGTTTCAACAAAAAAAGGGTGGGAGAGGTTAAAATGGCTGTAGGGGCAGAATCGGGGGGGGGGGCAGAATCCAAGGCGGGAATGAGCCCACTCCATGGGGATGGAGACCCCAACCCTCAAACTGAAATCAAGGTCCACCATAGAGGAGGGTTTGGGAACTTGTTAAAACTCCTGAGTTTTGGGGTGTGTGTTAAGAGGCCACTGAATTTTTCATCCAAGCCTGGCTATGCAGACCTCACTAACTTCCTATAAAGTAGGTAAGGAGGATTGTTTTATTTATTGAATTTATATACCACCCTATATACCCATGGAGGGACCCAGGTGGCGCTGTGGGTTAAACCACTGAGCCTAGGGCTTGCTGATCAGAAGGTCAGTGGTTCGAATCCCCGTGATGGGGTGAGCTCCCGTTGCTCGGTCCCAGCTCCTGCCCACCTAGCAGTTCGTAAGCACATCAAAGTGCAAGTAGATAAATAGGGACCGCTCCGGCGGGAAGGTGAACGGCGTTTCCGTGCACTGCTCTGGTTTGCCTGAAGCAGCTTTGTCATGCTGGCCACATGATCCGGAAGCTGTCTGCGGACAAACGCCGGCTCCCTCGGCCTATAGAGCGAGATGAGCGCCGCAACCCCAGAGTCGGACACGACTGGACCTGATGGTCAGGGGGCCCCTTTACCTTTTATATACCCATAGAGAGACTTTTGAAGGATACAGGCTATCAGTGCCTACTAGACATGGTGACTTTGCTCTACTCTGCCGTCAGAGGCAATGTGCTTCTGAATACCTGGGAGTCACAGATGGGCAAGAGTGCTGTTGCACCCAAGTTCGGCTTGCAGCCTTCCCATGTGGATCAGGTAGGCCCCTGTGAGAGGGCAGTGGGATTAGATGGATCCTTTTGCCTGATCCGACCAGGCTGTTCTTAGGTTCTTCCTATGCAATTGACAGAAAGCTCTGCCGAGGTCCAGCTGCGAGGAGAAGACCCCTCCCGCTGTGCTACTGCCACCGATTGCTTAAAAATGCAGGTGACATGATCCACACACCCCAAAGCCATCGGACGTTCTCCACCCCTCTATCCCACATTCACCCCTGCAGCTCTGCTGTGAGACTTCTCTGTAGAGTGCTCAACGCAGAAAGTTCTCTTTTTAAAAACATAACCTTTATTAAATTTTCTGTTTTACAATTTAAAATATTCATTTGAACAACCTCAAAATATCAATCACTTCCCCATTTCCTTTTCCATGGTTCATTTTGCATAACATAAATCCCTGCGTATTTTACATAAACTAAACCATTCAGTATTCCACTGTTACATCCATCCAAACTCATTTACACTGTTGCATTTATCTTAATGCTGCCCACATTTTCACATGTACACAATTTCCCAGCATATATTCAATCTTCTTTAAACATATGTTGTTCTTGTGTTCTCATTCTATGAGTTAGGTCCGCAAGCTGTGCATATTCCAACGTAGAAAATTCCCAATCCTTTTCCCACGGACACATCCATTCGCACCGTCACATGCCTTGCACCATCACTATATTCTTTAAGGTGCCAGGCAAAAATGTTTCCTTAAAAAAAAACACCTTAATTTGGAGGGTTTGGGCATATCTGTGGCCTTTTTTCAGTCGAACTGTGTGAGATCTGCCTTTTGTATGAATGAATGTGTGTTTAGGTTTTCATTTTATAACCTTTGTACTGTTTTGTGTGATGCCACATTGGGTTGCTTCCTGTAAATAAATAAATAAAGGCTAATAAGTGCAATGAATATTACTAACAACATATGAATGCTTTTTGCACATTAACCCAAACTGCACATATATAATTGTACACATAAGGTGACACTAAACTATCTGTTACTCAGAAAAGTCCAACTAAAATTAATGTGCATGACTAAGGTCTGATTGATGCTTTTGAATTATGGTGCTGGAGGAGACTCTTGAGCGTCCCATGGGCTGCAAGATCAAACCTATCCATTCTGAAGGAAATCAGCCCTGAGTGCTCATTGGAAGGACAGATCGTGAAGCTGAGGCTCCAATACTTTGGCCACCTCATGAGAAGAGAAGACTCCCTGGAAAAGACCCTGATGTTGGGAAAGATGGAGGGCACAAGGAGAAGGGGACGACAGAGGACAAGATGGTTGGACAATGTTCTCGAAGCTACTAACATGAGTTTGACCAAACTGCGGGAGGCAGTGGAAGACAGGAGTGCCTGGCGTGCTCTGGTCCATGGGGTCACGAAGAGTCGGACACGACTAAATGACTAAACAACAACAACAATATGACTAAATGACTAAACAACAACAAGGTCTGATAATTTCAGTAGTTCTGCACTGAATAAACTTTAGTTGAATACAACCCATAGAGTTCAGTCACACAGACCACTGAAAACACTTGGAAGTACAGTGGTGCCTCGCTAGACGAATTTAATTCATTCCACGGGTCTTTTCTTATAACGAAAAATTCATCTAGCAAGTCCCATAGGAATGCATTGAATTATTATTTTTTGCCCATAGGAACGCATTAATTGAATTTCAAAGCATTCCTATGGGAAACCGCGATTCGCTAGACGAATTTTTCGTAAAACGAATTCGTCTAGCAAGGCAACCTCCACTAGAAAAAACCTTTAGTTAAGCGGAAATTTCGTTAAGCAGGGTATTCGTTAAGCGAGGCACCACTGTATAGCATAAATCAGAATAATTTAAACTGACGTGCTTACACTGGGAAGATCATTTGGTGACTTAGGACCAGCCTAACCAACCTCACAGAGTTGTTGTAATAAAAGCTGAAGGGAAGATGCATGCTGTCTTGATCTTATCGGAAGAAGGACAGGTGTTTTTTAAATGTAATGAATATTTTTACATGGGCTGGGACTCTTCGTGGAGTTCAGTCTGAAATGCAAGGGCCATTTCTCATGGCAAAGGAAGAAATCTGCTCTTCTATTGTTACTAATGTTTTGCTAACATTAAACATGACCTTTTTGTTTCGTAAGTGATCTGACTTGCCTCTTTGGAACCAGCCAGGTCTGAACGGCCGCCTTCCCTGTTCCTCTCCAGAACCGCTGTGGTTTTTACCTGGGCATCTTGCCAAAGTTTCTAAACTTTCCAAGAGTGATAGTGAGATTTCTGCTTTTACTGAAGATTAGCGCTAATATTTACAAGCATGATTGAATGTGTTTGGTATTTTTTTGTGGGCGGGGGAGGGATGCTGAGGAGCTGGGATGAATAACCAGCTTATGAATAATGTTGGCTTCCAACTGGGACTTTTTAATGAACTGTAGCAACAACTCAACTGGCGACCGAGCAAAGTGAATTTTAAGCGGCGTAAAAACCCGACACGCACCAATCAATAGGCCACTTTCTGCGATGCTTTTTAATGCATTGCTTGTTCCTCCAGATGCAATGGCCTACCTTCAAGAAAGAACCCGTGTGTGTGTGTGTGTGTGTGTGTGTGTGTGTGTGTGTGTGTGTGTGTGTTTCAGGTGCTGTGGACGGAATCCAGAATTATGTTTGCTTGTACAAAAGAACTAGCAGCAGGGCCAAACTTTCTCCATTGCGTTTCTTTATTGTTTTAGTAGTTTGCTCAGTGCTGTTCCTTAGCTCTGGTTTAACTAGAACTTCTAAAATTTGCCATATTTTTCCGTGTATAACATGCCCCCGTGTATAAGACGCCCCCTATTTTTGGAGAGTCAAAAGCAAGAAAATGGGGGAAGATTGCCCCCGTGTATAAGACTCCTCCCCTTTTTAACATTATTTTTCTGTAAAAAAAACACACCAACCCACTAATTTTATACACTGGAAAGTACGGTAGTTGGAATTAGAGCATTTGCAGTGTCACTGAAATGGATTAGGCAAGCCACATGGCCTCCTTTACAGAGGAGGCGGTTATTGTTTTCCTTTTGGTTGTGTATTTTGTGTTTTTATATAATAATAATAATAATAATCCTATATAATAATGTCCAAGTTGTCCCTGCGTCCAAGCTGTCCCGTGTGTCCCTGGGTCACTGCACATGTGCGCTAGGGATACAGGGATTGGACAGCAGAGACTGCGCGCGCGCACACACACTCTCCCCCCCTCTGCCGCCTCCAACCGCCGCTCCCGCTGGACACCGCCTCACTGCAGGGCACGTCAGGGAAGCAAGGGTGGAGGCTGGCGAAGGCCTCCTCACAACCCTCCCTGGCCCGTGAGAGGAGCGGCGGTTGGAGGAGGCAGGGGGGGAAGAGTGTGCGCGTCCTTCCTGTCGGCGGCTGGGGGAGAGGAAGGAAGGAGGAGAAAGCAGCGCTTTCTCCTCCTCCGTTCCTGTCCCCCTGCCGCCGACAGCAAGGACGGGTCCCAGGGTTCGGAGAAGCGCTGCACAAGCGCTTCTCCGAACCCCAGGATGTTCTAGCGCCCGTTATTAAACGGGCTGAAAACCACTAGTAATAATAATAATATATTATTTATACCCCACCCATCTCTGGACGGCTTCCAACCAAATATCAAAAACAGTACAGCGTCAAACATTAAAACGTCCCTAAACATTAAAAACTTCCCTAAACAGGGCCACCTTCACTTGTCTTTTTATGTTGTGTTTTATCCTGTGAACCGCCTTGAGACCTGCGGGTATAGAGCAGTATACTACTACTACTACAAGGGACCCAGGTGGCGCTGTGGTTAAACCACTGAGCCTAGGGCTTGCTGATCAGAAGGTTGGCGGTTCGAATTCCTGTGACGGGGTGAGCTCCTGTTGCTTGGTCCCAGCTCCTGCCAACCTAGCAGTTCGAAAGCACGTCAAAGTGCAAGTAGATAAATAGGAACCGCTACAGTGGGAAGGTAAACGGCGTTTCCATGTGCTGCTCTGGTTTGCCAGAAGCGGCTTTGTCATGCTGGCAAACCAGATGACCTGGAAGCTATACGTCGGCTCCCTCGGCCAATAATGCGAGATGAGCGCACAACCCCAGAGTGGGTCACAACTGGACCTGATGGTCAGGGGTCCCTTTACCTTTACCTTTACTACTACTACCACTACTACTAATAATAATAATAATACTTGAAGTGTGCCTGGTCTTGTGTATATAGAGTCATCTAGTTCAGGGTTTCCAAAACTTGAGTCTCCAGTTGTTTTTAGACTACAGTTCCCATCATTCCTGACCACTGGTTCTCTTGGCTAGGGATGAAGGGAGTTGTACAGTGGAACCTCGGTTTATGAACACCTCGGTTTATGAATTTTTGGTTTATGAACGCCGCGGACCCATCTGGAACAGATTAATTCACTTTCCATTACTTTTAATGGGAAAGTTCGCTTCAGTTTATGAACGCTTCAGTTTATGAACAGACTTCCGGAACCAATTACACCCATGTTTCAGTTTATGAACGCTTCAGTTTAAGTACTCCGCGGACCCGTCTGGAACGGATTAATCCACTTTCCATTACTTTCAATGGAAAAGTTCGCTTCAGTTTATGAACGGTTACTCCGCGGACCGTCTGGAACGGATTAATCCACTTTCCATTACTTTCAATGGGAAAGTTCGCTTCAGTTTATGAACGCTTCAGTTTATGAACAGACTTCTGGAACCAATTGTGTTCATAAACCGAGGTACCACTGTAGTGCAAAAACAGCTGGAGACTCGTGTTTGGGAAACTTTTACCTAGTTTCTCCCACTCCTGTGCACTCCACGGTTAATTTTAAATAGGAGGGTCTGAATTAACAGAAGATGGCCTTGAATTTTAAGGGCTGTCAGAAGACCGTTCTTCATTTGAGGAGATGCTCATTTCAAATCTCATTTAAAGATAAAGACTCTTGAGAAGGGAGACTAGCTGGGCAACAGGACGGCAGACATGCACTTCGACAGAGTCTTCCCCACTGTGGTAAGATGCATTGCATTGCAATATGGTAGGAGGGGAGGACACATGAGGCAGCCATTTTGCTAAAGCTAAGATCTCAGTCTGGGTGGTGCCTGGATGTGGGGGTCCGCCTGAGAACCACATTCTTTCCTGGCCTGTGTGTAAGTGAGCACTCTAATGTGCACACAAAACAGGTAATCTGCATATGATCACACCAGTATTTTGTGAAGTGTTTTAGGCTCTGTAAACAGTAAACCCAACAGAGCAAAAACACCCAAGTATGCAGGCTGTTGGGGGGGGGGGTGGTGGAGATTGACATCACTTCCCTCCTTCCATTCTGGAGTAGCTGTGATAAGCCTTTTTTTTTTTTGGCCATAGAATCAGAAGAGACCACAAGGACAAGGGCCATCCAGTCCAACCCCCTGCCAAGCAGGAAACACCACCAGAGCATTCCTGACAGATGGCTGTCAAGCCTCTGCTTAAAGACCTCCAAAGGAGGAGACTCCACCACACTCCTTGGCAGCAAATTCCACTGCCGAACAGCTCTTACTGTCAGGAAGTTCTTCCTAATGTTTAGGTGGAATCTTCTTTCTTGTAGCTTGAATCCATTGCTCCGTGTCCGCTTCTCTGGAGCAGCAGAAAGCAACCTTTCTCCCTCCTCTATATGATTTGTCTCCTCCAAACCCACAGCTGTAAACTAAGTGCAGGGGACCTTTGGCCTTCCAGATGTTGAACTATAACTCCCATCATCCTTCACCATTGGCCATGCTGACTGGGGCTGACGGGATTCATAGTTCAGCATACAGTATTAGGAGAAATTTGCACTAGAATGCCAATGAGTTTTCATGAGGACTTAAAAAAAAAAAAAAGGACTGAAGATTGAAAAAATGAGAAACCCAAAGAAACCAAAACTGACACATTCGCCCATTTCAAGGTGGTGCTGAAACTTGCAGAGAAGGGAGATATTGCAGTCAAAAGAAAGAGCCTCTAAATCAGGCTTCCCCAAACTTCGGCCCTCCACCCCCCATCATTCAGCCCGGACACTGAGGTTCAGTACCGAGGGCCTTCTGGCGGTTCCCTCGTTGTGAGAAGCCAGGTTGCAGGGAACCAGGCAGAGGGCCTTCTCGGTGGTTGTGCCTGCCCTGTGGAAAGCCCTCCCATCAGATGTCAAAGAAAAAAACAGCTACCAGATTTTTAGAAGGCATCTGAAGGCAGCCCTGTTTAGGGAGGCTTTTAATGTTTAATATATTATTTTATTTCATTTTTCTGTTGTAAGCCGCCCAGAGTGGCTGGCGAAACCCAGCCAGATGGGCGGGGTATAAATAATAAATTATTATTATTATTATTATTATTATTATTATTGTTGTTGTTGTTGTTGTTGTTGTTGTTGTTGTTGTTTTGTTATTATTATTATTATTATTATTATTATTATTATTATTATTATTATTATTATACAGATGTTTTGGACTACAATTCCCATCATCCCTGACCACTGGTCCTGTTAGCTAGGGATCATGGGAGTTGTAGGCCAAAACTTCTGGAGGGTCGCACTTTGGGGGTGCCTGCTCTAAGTTTGGCAGAGTTTCTTTGTCTGCAGCTGTGTATATATTTTGCCTGCACAACATTTTGTGTCTCTGCCCCTCCCTTTCTTAAAAAAAAGCTTTTATGGAATCTTTGTTTTGGAGAATCTGATAGTGGGGTGTATCTCAAGAATCACTTTTTATTGCTCTTGTCTTAATCTGTGCAAGCTGTGATTTCTTTGCTATAGCGCCTTGAGCATTCCAAAAGATCACTTTATCTGCCTAAATGTAAAACAAACAAAAAGCACCCCACTCATTTCGTGGAATCATATTTCCCACAAATAATGTGCCAGACCCAATTGCGAAGGAGGACTGGAGAGTTTGCATATGCTTCTTGGTGATTCATCATTTGACACAGGGGTTCAGAATCTTTCTCTCTCTCAGGGGTGGTGAAATGCTTTTAAAGTGTGTCAGTGGGTTGTACTGGTCTGTGCAGAAACTTCAAAATAAACAACCTGTGAATTGTAATAGGATTGCAAATGACGATGCTTCCAGCTGTGAAATAGCATTCTGAGTAAGGTCCTGCAGAAGGCTCGGTAATGCCACCCGTTACCAATTCCTTCAGCTCTATTAGTGTAAGTCTGTCAGGAGTTTGTGCAGGAGCCGGGCCCTGGGACCAGCAGGGCTTTGCAGGACTGGGATCCTCTTCGGCTTGTTCCAGAGAGGCAGGGCGCGGCCGCACAGGTGAGGCCACTTGGTATTCGCTGCACCGGCAGGGGGTATAAGGCCAGCATTTCCCCTCAGTTCTTTGCTACAGCAACACACTCTCTGCCTTGCCATGTGCCTCCTTACCTTTTGACCATGACTTCGTGCCTTGACCCTCAGACTGTGACTTTGTGCTTCGACCTTCGGACTGTGACTTCTTCCCTTGTGCTTCTTGACCCTTGGACCTCTGCTCTCTGGATGTCCGTGCCTACCATCTTGCCCCCGGTCCCGACGCTCCTTGCTGGGACTTCGCTCGTAAACAGCCCGGACCGTGACAAAATCTCCAGTCTCTCTGATCCAGTGAATCCACAGCTCAGTTGGACCCAAGGTCCAGCATTCTGCTTTTAATGACGCCATTGAAGAGAGCCAAGCAAACTGAGGTTCCTTTAATGGAAGAGGGGACCTCTTCTTGCATGGAGCTCCGTGTATGTGCACGGGAGACGCTCAGGACTCTTGGATGACTGAATTGCTCCCCACCCTCACAACTTCACTTTCTTTTTGAAAGCTAAAACCTTGCTCACATGTTTTGATTCCTTTTACATTATTATTGCTGAAAGCAGACTGAGGTTAAGTGCAGCTACTGATGGGTAGCGGTCAAATTTTTGCCAAGAGGTATGTTAGTACAGGTGGCGCTGTGAGTTAAACCACAGATCCTAGGGCTTGCTGATCAGAAGATCGGCGGCTCAAATCCCTGCGACGGGGTGAGCTCCCGTTGCTCAGTTCCAGCTCTTGCCAACCTAGCAGTTCAAAAGCACGTCAAAGTGCAAGTAGATAAATAGGAACCGCTCCAAGCGGGAAGGTAAATGGTGTTTCCTTGCGCTGCTGTGGTTCGCCAGAAGCGGCTTTGTCATGCTGGCCACATGACCTGGAAGCTGTACGCCGGCTCCCTCGGCCAATAACGCGAGATGAGCACCGCAACCCCAGAGTCGGCCACGACTGAACCTCATGGTCAGGGGTCTCTTTACCTTTACCTTTTATGTTAGTACAACACTGCTTTGACCTCCCTCACTGCTCCCCCTACTCTTAAGAGCTATTTTCCAGGTGAAAGCAAAGCTAAGGTTGTGTCATGGAATAACCTCTTAGTTGATTTAGGGGCTGGCATGAGTTTTTCTTAGGTTTCTATATCGGGCAGTACAGGTTTTTGATAACTTACAGGGATAGGTGGCATCAAAACAGCTACTCTGCCAAACTCAACCAAATAAATAAAGGGCTTTGGTGAGCTGCCAAGAAAAGAACACAGATAAGCTTCCAGGACTAGGATTCTCTCATTCCAGGGTGTCAGGAGCTGGAGTCAGGTGACATTTAGCAATAAAAAAACCCCACTGCTGTCAGTGAAGTTAACTCTTACTTCAACAAAACCAAGCCACAGTGCAAGGACAGAAGGTCCTCACCTTCCCACAGCTCCCAAAGTCTCCTCCTCTCCAGGGTTTTCCCCCTAAGCAATCAGAGACTGTGCCTGTGCACAACCAATCTCTCCTGTGCTCTCTTCAGTTCTCTGCATGTTCTGGGAGATGGAGAGGGGAGGGGAGCTGGTAGCAGCAGGGCAGGGGAAGACTCCCTGGGCTCTTCAGCAGCCTGCCTCATCTCTCTGACTCCTGGTCTCTCTCCTCTCCTGCATCTGAGTCTGGATTGCCCTAGGTTAGATGATTGCAACTCGTTTTACATAGAGCTGCCTCTTAAGGCGGTACAGGAACTTCAGCTGGTGCAGAATTTGGCAGCCAGGTTGCTCACCAGGACATAAGACTTTGAGCATATTACACCGATCTTGGGCCAGGTGCACGGGCTGCCAGTTGCATAGGGCGGGGCATCACCCTACCAATATACCACAAAGCTGCTGAACTTTTCAATAAACAAATTACTAACTTGTCTACCTCCCCCTCGCTCGTACAATATTTGATGTTGTTCTGAAAAACCCTGACATGCCTCCAAGTGAATTGTTCAGCATGTGTATAAAGGTAAAGGGACCCCTGACCATTAGGTCCAGTCGTGACCGACCCTGAGGTTGCGGCACTCATCTCGTGTTACTGGCCGAGGGAGCCGGCGTACAGCTTCCAGGTCATGTGGCCAGCATGACTAAGCCGCTTCTGGCGAAACCAAAGCAGCGCACGGAAACGCCGTTTACCTTCCCTCTGTTTTGGTACCTATTTATCTACTTGCACTTTGACATGCTTTTGAACTGCTAGGTTGGCAGGAGCTGGGACCGAGCAACGGGAGCTCACCCCATCGCGGGGATTCGAACCGCCGACCTTCTGATTGGCAAGCCCTATTTTGCCTGTAATATTCTCTCTTCTCTCTCTCTCTCTCGCTCTCTTGCTCTCTCTCTCTCTCTCTCTTGCACATTGCTGTGACACTGATTTGTTTTAACTGTTTTTTATGTTGTTGTAACCCACCGTGAGAGCTACTAGTGAAGAGCAGGTAACCTGTACACACATATATGCACACAAGAATCATAGTAGGAAATTTTATTGAAATTTTCACAATACAGTCACGCCTCGGAAATTGAACGGAATCCGTCCCGGAAGTCTGTTCTACTTCCAAAACATTTGGAAACCAAGGCGCAGCTTCAGATTGGCTGCAGGAAGTTCCGGCAGCCAATTGGAAAGCCGCATCAGCCGTGCCGGACGTTCGGGTTCCAAAGAACGTTCGCAAACCAGAATACAGTGGTACCTCTACTTACGAATTTAATGCGTTCTGAATGCACATTCGCAAGTCAAAAAAATTTGTAAGTAGAATCCCATAGGAATGCATTGGGAGAAAAAATTCGTAAGTCGAAGCAACCCTATCTAAACCGCATCCAAGATGGCAGATGGCGCTCCATTCGTAAGTAGAAACATTCGTAAGTAGAGTTATTCGTAAGTAGAGGTACCACTGTACTCACTTCTGGATTTGCAGCGTTCAGGAGCCAAAACGTTCGAGTTGCAAGCTGTTCAGGAGCTGAGGTACAACTGTACAATAAAATTATATATAGAACAAATGAAATAAAAAAAGATAAAAGAATCAAGAATTATATCTAGAATAAATAAAAGAATTGTTCCAGATATTTTTTTATTTCATCTAGATATGAATTTTTCTTTAAAATTTAACAGTAAAATTATACTATGCACACAGGTATCTTAAAGTGTGTGTGTGTGTGTGTGTGTGTGTGTGTGTGTGTGTGTGTGTGTGTGTGTAAAAACATGTCCACTATATTCTGTGGAAGAAGTGAGAGGGAGGTGGAGGGGAACAATAATGCTGGATCTCGGTTTTGGTGTTTGCAGCCTTTGACACAGAAGAATCCACAGCTGACTGGGCCCATTAATGCACAGGCATCTTGCAAGAGCAACCACAAACTTGATTAGGCAGAGATAATCCGGCTTCTAGTATATGACTTGGGTCTCTTGAGTCCGTCTGCCTCTTCCTACTCCCGGAGCATTTTGGTTGCACGTGCAAGTTCCAAACACATCAAAAAAGTTAAGACTTGGGCTGGGGTGGCTAAAAGACTGCATTTTGGGAAGCTGTGTGCTTTCCTCCAAATGGGATACAACTGTTCTCCTTCCTTTAGGGAACCATCGGAAGTGATTTCATTACTCCAATCCCCTCGCCTCTCATGCCAGGCTGTTGGCATGCTTAGCGACCAGGAAATTCCCCCCCCCCTCCGCTTGCCCTGCTTATTTAGGCTATTTGCAGCATTTATACGCTGCCCTTTAGCCAGAAAGGTTCTCAAAGCGGCTTACAAAAACCATTACGGACATGGTCATTGCTCTCAGGCTTGCGATCTGAAAGGACATGACATACAAGGAAAGAAGAGGGGGAGGGCAGAGGGCAATAAAAGCACAATTGCACATTCTTGAATCTGCAGTTTCTAAAGCTACCGCCAGTGTCAGTTCTGGCTGTCTTGCTCTCCCCACCCTGCCCTGAGAACAACGGCCCGCCTCCGATCACATGGGTCAGATCCAGGAGCAGAGTTGGTGGCAGGGCCACAGCCAAGAAGACAAGGCAGCTTCTGCCACCTGGTTCCTCTATCAGACAGCTGACTTGATGCCAGTTAGAATCCTCATAAGTGGGGTCTAATGATGTTGGCCTCCTTGGGAACTGCCTCGGGCTTCAGCCAAGTGCTAAGATTGATTGCTCTTGCAGTGTCTGAAGCCGTTGCCCAGATCCAGCTTGTAATCCACCAGGGGTTTGCAGGTGCCACCCCTCACCTATCTTGCCAGCAGGAGGAATCCCTCACAACTGGTTCTGTAGCCCAGGATGGAGTAGAAATTAACCTGACATTGGAAAACATCTGTATGAATGTGAGCAAACAGAAGTTATCAACCGTCAGCAAAAGTGCTTCATACACCAGCCTTGGAAGGTGGGGTGTAGTGTGGGAATGCCAGGGATGCACAAATGGCCCTGGATGCACAATTTTTAAGTCAGGCGACCCCATACAGACGATCACATCCCAGGCCAGTTCTCCTCTGTGCCCTCCAAGGGCTATATCGGCTGGCCAGGCTCCCTCCTGCCACAGGCAGGCAGGCAGGCGACTCATCACGGCCCAGCATTGCTCCAGTTGAGGGAGGGTGTCGCTCTGGCGGAGAGGGCTGCATTGGCATTCCCTGCCCCAAGGAACTTACAGTGGTACTCAAACGCCTTGATACTCAAACAACTTGGAAGCCAAACATTGCAAACCCGGAAGTAAGTGTTACGGTTTGCGAACTTATTTCGGAAGCCGAATGTGCTCCATTTTGAGTGTTATGCTTCCGATTTGAGTGCCACACTGCGGTCTGTCTGTTTATGCTATTTATTTTGCATTTTTGTGGCTGTTTTTTGTTTTGTTTTGTTTTTGTGTTTTGTTTTTGTGACTGCGTGGAACCCAGTTCAGCTACAGATTGATTGATTGATTGTGTGACTGCAGTACATTGTTTATTGCTTTCATTTTATGGATCAGTGGACTCGTTAGGTAGTAAAATTCACGTTAAATTGCTGTTTTAGGGGTTGTTTTGAAAAGTCTGGAAGGGATTAATCTGTTTTGCATTGCTTTCTGTGGGAAAGCGTGCCTTGGTTTTGGAACGATTTGGTTTTCGAACAGGCTTCCGGATTAAGTTTGAGAACCAAGAAACCACTGTACAATTGACTGTTAAGTGAGGAACATGCCCTTAGTGTCTGTTCCCTTTAGCATGCAGCCTTTTGGACAATTCTGAGCTTTCTAGACTAAAGTAAACATTACGGTGGATCTTGCACAGAATTGTTCCAAAAACCACAGCCCAAACTTTTATCAGTTTATTCGCCCCACAGCCTTGAGGTGTAGAGGTCCATCTGATAAGTGAGGATTGCAATTTCCTGTCCCGTATTGTGCATATCTATACAGATTAAATCCCTTCTGAGCAAATTTCATTTCCTTCCCTCTGTGGAAAACTGCCCTTTTAAACAAGCGCATCGTGGATAATAGCTTTTTATGCATTTTTTTTTTAAAAAAATCTATGGTGTTTTTATAGTTCCGAAAACCGTAAAGCCGGTTTACTCTTCTTATTTTTGGGGTGATGGGTGAGTTGGGATATATTTTAAGTCAATCTGTTTGTACATCTGATGCCTCTGCTCCAATTTATTTAATATTGGCAGCACAGTTACAAGAATGGTGAGTGAAAATTAAGGATTACTCCATGTACAGTGTTATCATACAGTGCCAAAAAGGTTTGTTTGAGTAAACTGCAGTCAACTTACTGGCTTTCTTTTTCCTTTTTTTTATTGACCAAAGATTCTCTAGTTATTTTCCCACGGGGAACATGGTTCAAATTAAGATTGCTTCTGGGATAAGCACAGGCAACTGGGTCTGCTATAAGCAGCAGATCTTCAAGCAATTTTGGGTCATCCTTCGTATTTAATTTCGGTCATTCCATGAGAGATATGTTAGCAGAGATGCGAATCGCCTCTTTCCCATCAGTCTATGTGTGTTCCTTCACACCTCTGCCCTGTCCTATTTCCACATTATATATCTAATCCATACATAAAAAGTCACGTCTAAATGCATATTTTTGAACTTGTTCACATTTTAAAATGCATATCACGTCGTAAATTACAGGCCCCTTGCCCTGCCTTTGATGCCTGCATTGGAGATTGCTGGTGCAGCAGATATTTAGCCGTTTGCCAGTATTTTGAATACTGGAATAAAGTGTTGCAGGGTTGGATAGGCCTTGGACCAAATGTGGCCCTCCAAGCCTTTCTATCTGGCCCTTAAGACTCTACCATCCCAGACCTTCACTGCCCCTGTGTCATTTGTAAGGGGTTGCAATCAGGGCCAGATTTAGGTCTGATGAGGCCCTAAGCTACTGAAGGTAGCTTTGTCAACAACAAATTTTCACTGTTTTTTGTGTTGAATATATGCTATATGGTAATTTATGGACCTAATAGGTATCTAATAGGGACCCAGGTGGCGCTGTGGGTTAAACCACAGAGTATAGGGCTTGCTGATCAGAAGGTCGGTGGTTCGAATCCCTGCGACGGGGTGAGCTCCCATTGCTCAGTCCCAGCTCCTGCCCACCTAGCAGTTCGAAAGCATATCAAAGTGCAAGTAGATAAATAGGGACTGCTCCGGCGGGAAGGTAAACGGTGTTTCTGTGCGCTGCTCTGGTTCGCCAGAAGCGGCTTTGTCATGCTGGCCACATGACCTGGAAGCTGTCTGTGGACAAACGCCAGCTCCCTCGGCCTATAGAGCGAGATGAGCGCCGCAACCCCAGAGTCGGACACGACTGGACCTGATGGTCAGGGGCCCCTTTACCCTTTACTTAATAGGAATCTAAAGCCATTTGCACATAACCAAAGATGTATTTTATCAAAGTAATTGTTGAATTGAAATATATTATTTGTTTTTTATCTCATATTTTAGAAATGTACATCCAGGTTTTTTCCCCTTTAATTTTTTTGGGGGACCCCCAAGAGAGTGGGGGGCCCTAAGCTTGTTTAGCTTATACAGTGGAACCTCTGTTTATGAACACCTCGGTTTATGAATTTTCGGTTTATGAACGCCGCGGACCCATCTGGAACGGATTAATTCACTTTCCATTACTTTTAATGGGAAAGTTCGCTTCAGTTTATGAACGCTTCAGTTTATGAACAGACTTCCGGAACCAATTACACCCATGTTTCAGTTTATGAACGCTTCAGTTTAAGTACTTCGCGGACCCGTCTGGAACGGATTAATCCACTTTTCATTACTTTCAATGGGAAAGTTTGCTTCAGTTTATGAACGG
Organism: Zootoca vivipara; assembly: GCF_963506605.1. Taxonomy (NCBI): domain Eukaryota; kingdom Metazoa; phylum Chordata; class Lepidosauria; order Squamata; family Lacertidae; genus Zootoca; species Zootoca vivipara. The sequence goes on along the minus strand of NC_083285.1, from coordinate 62,635,492 downwards.
TTACTCCGCGGACCGTCTGGAACGGATTAATCCACTTTCCATTACTTTCAATGGGAAAGTTCGCTTCAGTTTATGAACGCTTCAGTTTATGAACAGACTTCCAGAACCAATTGTGTTCATAAACCGAGGTACCACTGTACTAAAATTCCACTTGTTGCAATTTCTTCTTCTTCTTCTTCGTCTTCGTCTTCTATCACTTGCAGTTTTAACAATGTGTCTGTAAGTGACTGTTGAGGCCAATTCTGGACCCAGGGCGGAAGCTGATCACGGTGTGGATTTGCCAAGCATGCCTTCCTCTTAGCACGTTTCTCCCTTGCGTTCTGAGTTCGAGTGTCTTCAAAAACCCATGACACCTTTGGTAAAGGCTGTTCTCCAACTGGAATGCTCATAGGCCAGTGTTTCCCAATTGTCAGTGTTTATACTACATTTTTTTTAGGTTTCCCTTGAGACATGGGGAAGCAAGACCATGTGGTCAGGTCCATGGGATGTCTGCAGAGACAGCCATTGTTTCCTTGTCTTCCTCCATGCTGGGATTTCTTGCTTAAAGTACAGGTCGTTTCCCATGGTGTGACATAGCAATCATCATGGCTGCTAGCCAAGGCCATGACTGGGCCTAGAGTGTAGGAGAGATGGAAGCAGCACTTGCCAGAAACACAATTTCTTGGGTGCCGAGTGAGGAATCCTCTGGGGCATGGAAACTGCTACATAAAACCACTCCACATACATGAGCCATTGTTTTCATCTCCTCCTTAAACCTTCCCTTGGAAGAGAAGTGCAATCTGTGCTTTTCTCCTCCAGTTGATGATAATTGGGAAAAGGCCGTCAGCAATTGGTTCTCCCAGGACGTTCCACCAGGAGGGAAGAGCAGATTCCCACCGCCCCACTCCCATTGTTGTCCTGACTTCCTGATATCTCTGCACTTTGGTTCCATTGGAATTCCAGTAGGAGTTGCAGGTTTCAGAATGTTGCCACTGGGTTATATATGCACATGGCTTTACGATAATAGCTTGGAAAGCAAAATACGTTCACACACTTCATTTGTGGTCCTGCAAGCGGAGGGAGAGAGAGAGAGAATAAAAATGGGGAAAGTGGAATTCATAAACTATTTTTTTTTTAAATGCTGCATTCTAAGGAAAATCTGTACACAAACCTGAAGAATGTCACCATTTCTGATCGCAATTTATAAACAAACGAATGTCAAAAGTGGTGCGTCGTTTTTACACATTGCAAAGTTCTGGAGAAGAGCAATGGATTCTGCTATACTGATTTACAGCTGTTCCTATGAGACTCAAGGTTTTAGAAGACCCTAGGCTAGTTCAGAAGGGCCTGCAGCCTAACTCAGCACAAGGTGGCTGCAAATATTACAAACAAGATGTCCTGTTTACTTCTTCTCTCTTCCTTTGAGGTACTGTGGGGTGCTGTGGGGCAACTACTTTGCGTGGAGAGTTGGTGCTCGATGGTTATGTCAATGTCTTTGGTTTTTTTCAAAGCATTGCTTAGAGGGGCTGGGGATTTTTTGTCTCTCTGTCTCTCTTAATCATCTCCTTTCCATGTGTTCATTCAAGAAGCGAGGGTGCATAGGGACCTAAATTGGATTTGCATGTGGGATTTCATGCATGCAAGCTCGTGCTGTGAATCAGGGAGTTTCACTGGCCTTCCAGAAAGGGAGAAGAACGAGAGTCTGCCAGTGGCTAGCTTTAGCACCTGTAAACCTGCCTGGCTCTTAGCCAAGTACTGTGTAGTCCAGTAGATAAAGCAGTGCTGTTTGAAAGATGCTAAATTCAAGCTGAACAGTTGTGTCTGTGTGTGCGTGAATTCTTCTTATCTTCCATGTCCAATCCATTATTGTGTTTTCCAACACAAAATATCTTCTATCGTTCCCCAAGGAGAAAAATTTCACCCTAACACAGGGGGGGACATTGCTTGGACAGGCTGATAAAATGATTTATTTGGAACATTTGTTGGATCTCGGATCAAACATAATTAAACATGTGCTGGAGAACCAATGGTATGTTCTTCTCTAAAAAAATTCAGATTCTTCTAACATCGTATATGACACACACAGACACTGTGAAACCTCGGTTTATGAACTTAATCCGTTCCGGAAGTCCGTTCTTAAACCAAAGCCATTCTTAAACTGAGGCACGCTTTCCCTAATGAGGCCTTCCACTGCTGGTCCCCTTCTACCGTTCGGATTCCATTCGTAGACCAAGGTAAAGTTCGCTAACTGTAACACCTACTTGTGGGTTTGCAGAGTTCGTATACTGAATAGTTGGCTAACAGGGCTGTTCATAGACCGAGGTAGTATTATTTATTTATTTTATATCTATACTGCCCTATACCCCAAGGTCTCAGAGTGGTTTACATTTAAAATCAATTACATAAAATCAAAACAAATACCAGATCTCCCTCCCCCACCCCCCCACCCCCCAAAAAGAGACAGCATTTTAAAAAGGGTATAGGATATCAGGTCAGGCAAAGGCTTGGTCGAAGAGGAATGTTTTCGCCTGGCGCCTAAAGATGTATAGTGAAGGTGCCAGGCGAACTTCCCTGGGGAGAGCGTTCCACAGATGGGGAGCCACCACAGAAAAGGCCTGTTCTCGTGTTGCCACCCTCCAGACCTCTTGAGGAGGAGGAGGAGGCACACAAAGAAGGGCCTCAGAAGATGATCTCATGGTCCAGGTAGGTTCATATGGAAAGAGGCTGTCCTTGAGCTTTGTGGTCCTGAGCTGTTTAAGGCTTTATAGGTCAAAACCAGCACTTCGAATTAGGCCCGGAAACTAATTGGTAGCCAGTGCAATGCAGGGCCGGCCCTACGGCCAGGCTGAGTGGTACAGGGCGCCAGGGCGCCTGCCCGCCAGGGGGGGGGCACTGCGGAGCTGCGCCCGTCGCGCTGGGAAACGGGGCAGGGCGGGGGCGCCAGAGGGATCCGTCGCACCACGGCGCCAGGGCACCAAATATACTTAAGACAGCCCTTGTGCAATGTTTTGATAATTTGAGAAGCATTTCTTGCTTAGCCTATTCCTGCAATACACACTTATAAATGTGTTAAGCCAGTCTTTAGTATTTGGGGATTAATTTATGTTGCCCTCTAGGCAAAATCTCTAGATGTCAGGTAAAAACTTTCCTCTATAACCAGGCCTTTGGCCTTTAGCTACTTTTGGCCTTTTAGATGTTGGTGGGGTGTTTTTGTTGTATCCTTCCCTTGAGTCAATGTATCTATGCAGAGTTTTGGTTCATTTGTTTGTTTTGCTTCGGGTTGCCTTCGGCAAGAAAAAGCAATGAACAAATTTAATAGATAAGAATAGAATGAATAGGGTTGCCATATTTCAGAAAGTGAAAATCTAGGCACAAAGGTGGTTGATCTTTTTGGGGCAAAGTTTTTTGGGAAATTAGCCAGATTCAACACTTCCGATATGGGACATATGACAGCCCTAAGAATGAATGAATGAAGTGATTTGGAATCTCCTCTATGAAGGCAGTGAGACGACAATTTAAGTGAAAAACTGTTAAAAGCAGTTGGCGTAGCCATTGTGGTCTCTCCAGATGTTGCTGGAGTCAAACTCCCATCAGCCCCATCCAACGTGGCTAACAGTCAGAGATGATGAGAGTTGTACTCCACAACATCTGGAAAAAAACCTGTTGCCTACCACCTGGTGTAAGGAGAAGGAATATATGGACAAATTAACCCAATCTACTTGAATCAGCTTTTGAATGATTAATATTGTACAGCCTTTTAGATGTGTTTGTGGGAGGGGGGTATTGTTTTGTTGTTTCTGTTTTGACTATTTATTTGTGCTTTTATCTCGTGTTTTTATTTTGTGAACCACCCTGAGATCTTTCGATTAAGGGTGACATGATGATGATGATGAATCATAGAATCATAGAGTTGGAAGAGACCACAAGGGCCATCCAGTCCAACCCCCTGCCAAGCAGGAAACACCATCAAAGCATTCTTGACATATGCCTGTCAAGCCTCCGCTTAAAGACCTCCAAAGAAGGAGACTCCACCACACTCCTTGGTAGCAAATCCCACTGCCGAACAGCTCTTACTGTCAGGAAGTTCTTCCTGATGATGATGATTAATAATTAATAATAGCAACAACAACAAGGGAAGTAATAGTGCCACTGTATTCTGCTCTGGTCAGACCTCGCCTGGAATACTGTGTCCAGTTCTGGGCACCACAGTTCAAGAAGGATACTGACAAGCTGGAACATGTCCAGAAGAGGGCAACCAAAATGGTCAAAGGCCTGGAAACAATGCCTTATGAGGAACGGCTTAGGGAGCTGGGCATGTTTAGCCTGGAGAAGAGAAGGTTAAGGGGTGATATGATGTTCAAATTTTTAAAAGGATGTCATATAGAGGAGGGAGAAAGGTTGTTTTCTGCTGCTCCAGAGAAGTGGACACGGAGCAATGGATTCAAACTGCAAGAAAGAAGATTCCACCTAAACATTAGGAAGAACTTCCTGACAGTAAGAGCTGTTCGGCAGTGGAATTTGCTACCAAGGAGTGTGGTGGAGTCTCCTTCTTTGGAGGTCTTTAAGCAGAGGCTTGACATGCATATGTCAAGAATGCTTTGATGGTGTTTTCTGCTTGGCAGGGGGTTGGACTGGTCTCTTCCAACTCTATGATTCTATGAATCTAACAATAATAGTTAATGCCTTACATAGGTCAAGAGCCTAATGTGAAATGCTAGTTCTCTTCCATCTTCCCATCTCTACGGTGCCATTACTGTATATTCATTACATTTGCTAACCCTGATGGTGTTTTTCATTGGGAACTGGGAATGGCCCTAGATGGATGAACCAGTGACTAGAATGACATTATTGGCTGCAACATTTCCAAGTTCCTAGAGGCTATTGACTTCTATGTTTGGGCATTGTTTTTCAGAGGACGGGGATGAACTTTCAAAGTTGTCAGGGAAGAGAAGCAAAGATGCATTATCCTGTACCTCAGCTAATAGGGGGACGCGGGAAGCCCTGAAGGGCTACATTTGCACAGACAGTGACCAGTCTGTGTTTTTTAATATGTCTTGGTTGCCTCAGTACATCTTTCCCTCTCTTGTACAGTTGTATAGTAGCCAACCCCAAAAGTGCAGCAGCCCTGTTATTGCCCTGTAAATAATTGAGTAAGCCCTTCCAGGCAACATGGCTGAGATGCCGGTTTAATTTACTCGCTGGCCAAGGCTTAAAGGTGACTACACAGGTCCCCTTTTTGCTCTCCAGGGTTGGAAGCCTGGGTTCGCTGGACGAAAATGTTTTCTGAAGCTGCTAGCTGGGTCTTAAGCTGGGAATATGCTCCGACTGTGTGGTCCATTGCTTGTTATATAAAAATGGTTCCCCTCCAGCTCTCAAGCAGTAGGAAGCAATATATTTTCCCCATATTTCTGTAGAAACAGGAAAGGTGGCATAATGAATCGTATCTAGTAGCGAAGAGATCTCCCCCAAATAAAACAGACAATTTTTCCCCCATACGCTCCAGTTACCCCTATTTATCAGAGACAGTCGCAATATCTTGGCACGCCTCCCTTGTAAATCACCTGTCCTCATTTTCTCCCTTAGTTTATTTATTTAGAGATTGTTAGCCCATCCTTCAGCAGAAGTGATTCTGTCTCCAGGGCAACTCGCCAGTCATTTAAAAACAGCACACCTCCATCTATCATCTATCTATCTATCTATCTATCTATCTATCTATCTATCTATCTATCTATCATCTATCTATCTATCTATCTATCTATCTATCTATCTATCTATCTATCATCTATCTATCTAAACACACACTAAAAGCAACCATTGGCAATGAAATTAAGGCATAAAAATAGGGAAATGATATAAGAGCAACTGAATAAAAGCAATTAATTTTTTTACTCTTAAGCCTGGGAGAATATGGCTTTTGTCTGGTGCTGAAAAGGCATAAAAGCACCAACATAAACAGAGCTTGCTGGATTGGGCCCATCTAGTTATGCATCCTGTTCTCGCCATGGCCAACTAGATGTCTACTGGAAGCCCAGAAATGGGACCTGAGTGTAGCTGCACTCTGTATACTTGTGATTCCCAGAAACTGATACTCAGAGATGAGGTGCCACAGTTTGGAAAAGAACCTCCACAGATGACCTCAGTATGTGGGCAGGTTCGTAAGGAGCATTAGAACATGCCTTACATTGGCCCAGTATAGATAATCACACTAAACAATGGGTAGCCAACATCCTCAAGATGTTGTTGAACTATAGCTCTCATCATCCCTGACCATCAGACATGATTGCTGGGTCCAGTGTTGTTGTTGTTTTCTTTAAAAATGTTTAGGGGTACTCTCATTCCGTCTGAGACTCAGGAAACACCGTGACAGTAAATGAGACCGCCATCGGGGATAGCAATGGAACTGATGATTCACCATGCTGTTCATGGAACTGACTATCTAACTGTGCTAGTTAGATTCACAAAATGCTTAGGGGTGTGCATATCCCTGTGTACCCCCCAGAAAAAAAGCACTGGCTGGGTCCAATTTGAGTTGGAGGTCCACACCATTGTTGCATGCCCCATAGCACAGCATAACAAGAATGATCACACTGAACTTTGGATTTGCACTCTCCCCCTCCTCTTCATGGCTGGAAGGAGGAGTTTAGAAACTTCCGCTTCCAGTTTAGAATAAACACAGTTTGTTGTGTGTCTGAACCCAAGGAACTGCGGTTAAGGTTAGCTGCCCCATGACAAAACCATGTCGTAGAACACACATTCACAACATGTGATGTGAACAGTGAACACTCGTACCCACTGACCAGCAGTAGATAATACAGACCTTTTAGTACTATGAATTTTCTTTTCCTGCCCCCCCCCCCCCGCTCTTGACCATTCTCCATCAATTCATGAGAAAAGAAATTGAAGGTGAACATTGCCAAAAGGGAGACAGAACTTTCATTCTCAGGGTGAAGTGCAGGGTTTTTAGCTGCACCTATTTTACTTTTGGGACCCAGGTGGCGCTGTGGTTAAACCACTGAGCCTAGGGTTTGCTGATCAGAAGGTCGGCGGTTCGAATCCCTGTGACGGGGTGAGCTCCCGTTGCTTGGTCCCAGCTCCTGCCAACCTAGCAGTTCGGAAGCACGTCAAAATGCAAGTAGATAAATAGGAACCGCTACAGCGGGAAGGTAAACGGTGTTTCCATGTGCTGCTCTGGTTTGCCAGAAGCGGCTTTGTCATGCTGGCCACATGATCTGGAAGCTATACGCCGGCTCCATCGGCCAATAATGCGAGATGAGCGCGCAACCCCGGAGTCGGTCACGACTAGACCTAATGGTCAGGGGTCCCTTTACCTTTACCTTTATTTTACTTTTGAGGTGGTCAAAGGGTGTCTGTGAATATCCTTTCCTTAATTTTACAGGTCATCTCACTGGTGATCTGTGTTCTGCAGCCTTCCTGGGTGCCCCTATTTCAATCAAAGACCAGCAGAGGGCAGCTGGGGAGGCTGCAGGATACTGCAGAAATGTTTGCAGGGAATCAAAACACATGCACCGTTCTTGGCCACCATACTGTGATGAGATAACTTTATACAAGGCACCCCCAAACTCAGCCATCCAGATGTTTTGGGACTACAATTCCCACCATCCCTGACCACTGGTCCTGTTAGCTAGGGATGGTGAGAGTTGTAGCCCCAAAACATCTGGAGGGCCGCAGTTTGGGGATGCCTGCTATACCTACCAAAGTTCTAATGGAAGCCTTTCACAGAGAAAGCAACACAGCGCTAACACAATGCAATTTGATGGCCTTGTGGCTTCCTGAATGAATAACACCATGCTTGGGCAGCTTATGGGTTTACAAAGGATAAAAGTGTGCCACTAGATATCTAGAACCTTTATAATCTCAACCAAGATTGGTTTCTCTCTCTTTTAAAAAATTGAATTCCCAGTGGGGGTTGCTTCTCCCTGGAATGGTTGTGTACGAGATGTGTTTGCTGTGATATTGCCAACGTATGTACAAATTTGTGTACATTTGATTGCATAGCCCTAAATGAGTTTGGTTTTATTTATGGATACACTCTGTGGTGTGTTAACAGTCACGGGAGCCCATGTTTGCTGGCTTACATAAAATCTACCACAGCTGCAGGGCAAGAGGTATGAAACTTTCATGAGACACATAAAATATACAAAATGTTATTAATATTTCATAAAATTTGCAGCCGTCAATGAGCACAATCAATGTTTATTAATTAAGTTGTTCTAGTGTAATAGGAGCTGCAATCCCCTCCTTTAAAAGTGCTTTGTATCAGAATAGCAGAAAGCAGCTTATGCTTAAGAAAAAATTATGATGCATAAAGCAATTATATTGATTGGTTTTTGAATTTATTGGGGGTGTGTGTTCCCCACCCCCACCCCCCGCCTGAAGTTAAATCCGAGTTCTCTGTTTTTGCTGGTGTTCTGAATCATGTAAATCTGGAAATAAATAATGGGTGACTGAGAAGAAGTAGCAAAGTGCAGGCCATCATATTCCTTGGAGGTGCAGAATTGCACCATACCCAGGTCTGTCCTGGCCTGTTTTCTGTTAAAATCAGAGGTACATGGAACATGATAATGCTGCCCAATTATAAGATACTTGGCTAAAAGTAGAAATTATGCACTAGCCACCCAGAGTGGCTGGGGCAACCCAGCCAGGTGGGTGAGGTATGAATAATACAATTGTTATTAAAATTATTACTTGGGGCAGGGAATTAGTGGTTCTCCAGACTCTGAATTCCAACATGCACCAGCCCAAACCAGCATGGCCTATGCTCAGGGATGATGGGAATTGGGGTGCAACAAGATCTGGAGGGCTGCAGGTTAGCCACCCCTGACTTTAAGCATCTCTCACAGCATCACCCTCCTAGAGCTTCCCTGAGAATACCATGGCCATGAGTTGTGTTGACGAAGAGGGAGCCCTTCCCCCATCCAGGGCCAGCTCGTTGTAGACCCCCGGTGGCGCAGGGCACCATGGCGCCGGCCCGCCAGGAGGGCGCCACGAGCTGCGCCCGCCCGCTGGCCGGCCGGTCCGCCGGTCCGCTGAGCAGCTGCGCTCGGCGCCCGGCTCCCACCTGCCCACCGCGCTGGGAAACGGGGCGGGAGGGCGCCGGAGAGATCGCGCTGTGCCTCCCCGCCCGCCCGCCCACCGCGCAGCAGCGCCACGCCCACCCGCCCACAGCGCTGGGAAACGGAGCGGAAGGGCGCCGGAGAGATCTGGCGCACCATGGCGACAGGGGCGCTTAAGACGGCGCTGCCCCCATCCACCAATTTAGCTCATCCTGGGACAGAGCTCACAGGCGAAGTCAAGAGGAAAGTGCTGGTGCGTAGATACATTGGGATGGGAGGAGGAGGAAAATCAGGAATGCATGTCATGAGGAAGGAATTGAACTTTGGAAAGGGGGGAACTATGCATACAAGACACTTCTTTGGGCAACGGAAAGCATCAGAGAGTCGGCGTGGTCTAAAGCTGGGGAATGCTGTTGGACTCCAACTCCCATCAGCCCCAGGGAGCATGGGCATACCTGCCAAGTCCTGGACTGCAAAATCCAGGATCGGCAGCCACGTGACACCGGAAGTTGCGTAGACGCAACTTCCAGTGTCACTTTGCCCATCTATGGGCACTGAAAATGGCAGGCACCGGCACTGGACGTCGCGTCTGTGCACTTCCGGACATGCAAAGACGTGACTTCCGGCACCGGCGCCAGCCATTTTCAGTGCCCATAGATGGGCAAAGCAGAAAAAAAAAGAGGCCGCCGGCAGGAGCGGAATAAGGGAGAATAACGGGAGAGGAACCGATACGGGGGACCGCCGGGAAATGGTATGGAAAAACGGGGGTTTCTCGGGAAAAACGGGGTACTTGGCAGCTATGGAGCCTGCGAGGTGTAGTCCAGCAACATTTGGAGGGCCACAGGTTTCCTACAGACAACTAGATATTGTGCTAGCTGTATCATTTTTCTACTTAAAGCCTTTACGGTCACTATAGGGCTGGCAGCTTGGGCCTTGGTGACTTGACAGCATGGCAAATAAAACACCTACTGGACTTTGTCCTGGAGTCATTGGCAAGGTGAAATGTTCTCTTTCCCATCTCCTGTTTAGCAAAATGTGGGTCTTGTAGAGGAAAATAGCACTCTGTGGTAGCTAATATTAGTAAAGCAATGATAATAAATCTTATTTAAAGATCATTCACGAATGAAACATTCAGGAGTCTCGACACTTACTCAGCGTTTTGAGTCTGAAATGACTTATGATTGCTCTGGATTTGAGTTTTAATAACTTTTAGAAAATAAATATACTCCATTTTACATTGTTGTGCTTCTTTTTTTAAAAAAATGGCTTTTATTGCAATATATCAACCTTACCGCTAATATTTCAGACAGTTCTTTTTTCCAGCAATATGGAATTCAATTTACCTGAAATGTGATATTCCTCCTGAAATTTTAAATTCCCAGCAGATATATAATTCAATTAAGCCTAGAATATTTTCTTTTTTTAAGAAACCAAAAAGAAAGAAACAAGCAGCAGCTTTACTATTGTTCTCTATCCATAATTTCTCTGCTTGGTTCCAAAATAAATGGAAAAAATACAGCTGTTGAGTTTGGGTTCATCTATCACTTTGTGCAGTTCATACGGTTTTTATGTGTAATCGTATTTGCAGAGCATGTTTATAGGCTTCCCTCGCTCTCTTTTTCTTGGGCAGTTATCTCTGTGCATCTAAAGTGGAGTGGAAATGTGAAGAAATATGCTGGTCCTCGTTTTCTAGGAAAGCTAAGAGTAAGTTGTATAGGGTGACATTCGATTAAGTTTATTGTTGAAATCAATGAACATGGCTACTTCAATTGCTCAAAGTAAAACAGAAGAATGTGACCCATAATCATTGCTTGATTTTACATCCCAGGATTGCTTTTATGCTGTAAACTTGAGGAGCTGTTGCTCTGATGTTCAGCTGGCCTTTGTCATGGTAGACTTCTTTCTTTCTCCTGTTGGGTAATATCCATCTGAGCTCCTCGGCTCAAGTCATATTGTCATCTTGTTTGTCATTTGCTGGACCCTGTCATGTCCAGTTCTGGCACCACAGTTTAGAAAGGATATTGACAAGCTGGAATGTGTGCAGAGGAGGGTGACCCAGATGAGCAAGGACCTGGAAACCAAACCATATGAGGAACATTTGAAGGATTTGGGTATGTTTAGTCTAAAGAAGAGGAGACTGAGAGGAGATATGCAGGGCCGGCCCTACGGCCAGGCTGGGTGGCGCTGGGAAACGGGGCAGGGGGGCTCTGGAGGGATCCGGTGCACCACAGCGCTAGGGGCGCTTAAGACGGCCCTGGAGATATGATAGCCATCTTCATACTGTATATCTAAAGGACTGTCACATGGATGATGGAGCAAGCTTGTTTCCTCCTGCTCTGGAGAGTAGGACCTGAACCAATGGATTCAAGTTACAAGAAAGAAGGTTCCATCTAAATTTCAGGGTGACTAAGATGATCAAGGATCTGGAAACCAAGCCTTATGAGGAATGGTTGAGGGAGTGAGACATGTTTAGCCTGGAGAAGAGAAGTCTGATGATAGTTATCTTCAAACATCTGAAGGGCTATCACATGGAAGCTGTTTTCTTCTGCTCAAAAGGGTATGGCTGTGTTGAACCAATGGCAGACTGTTCTGGGAGCTTTGCAAATGCCATATTGGTAGTCAAGATAACCCCACAATTAATTGCAACCATGAGCTCATAATATGCTTATATTCACTTTTTCTGATATAAGTTAATTGGCTTGCTTTGACGTTATCCTTATCTGTGGACTTGGGGTGCTCGGCTCTGAGCCCAGAAAGGGGAACTATCTGCTCCCCTTTGGGTACTTGCCACATATGCCCTCATCTGGGCAGGTGAAGTGATGGGAAGTCCTGGTCAAAGTGACACACACTGCTTTGTACATCAAGGCTGGATGAACGTTTGTTTGGGTGTAGACAAGCCGCCTCCTTGCTGCGGTGCCCGTTCCATGTCTGCAAAGGCAGGGATAACTGGCAGGTTGACTTGCTGTAAGTCTACACCTTTCTTTAATAATGCACCATAACCGATTACTCTGGTGTTTTTGACCTCATTCTCTGGTTTCTCTGAACCCAACCACCCCCCCTGAGCCCTCCTTTTGGCTGGAGAATCAGCACAAGGACCTGAACCAATGGATTCAAATTACAAGAAATGAGATTCCAACTAAACATCAGGAATAACTTTCTGACAGTACGAACTGTTCAACAGTGGAATGGACTACTTCAAAATATAGTGGACTTGCCTTCATTGGAGGTTTTTAAGCAGAGGTTGGTTGTGATTCCTGCATTGCAGGAGGTTGGACTAGACACTGGAATCCATTCCAACTCTACAATTCCATGATTCTATGTTGGTCTTCATCATCTTGGGCTGGGTCATGTTGGACGCCTCTCACTGACTGGAATTTGACTTATTGAGCTCCTGCCTTTGAATTTTTGAGAACGGACCATAGGTCTGTGACAGAGCACATGGTTTTCATAAAGAAGGTGCAAGGTTCAGTACCTGGCATCTACAGGTAGAGATGGGAATGTCCTCTCCCTGAAACCCTGGAGAACTGCTATCAGGTTAGAGGCAGCACTGAGCTCGATGGACTAATGGTCTGACTTTGCATAAGGCAGCAACCTCAGTTGGACTTTGCCATGCTGGACTTTGCCATGTTGGGCTGCCCAGCCCCTAGCCTAGAGGACAGATAAACAAAAACACAGGGAGTGCTGTGTAACCTGAAGTAGGCACTGAATGTTGGTATTTTGTTTAGTGGCAGGGAAGATTGTGTCATATTTGGGATCATTTTCAATAGAAGTCGATGAGTTGAGGAAGGGTGTGTGTTAACACTGCTTTGTGTTAATTTGTCTTGCACTCATGTTTGTTACTTGGTGAAACCTTTTCACTGTGTTACGTTGCTGTGACCACAAGTTTCTCGCAGAAGGATGAATTATAACTTTAAGCAACAGTGTTTATCCCCCCTCCCCCATTTGTTTTAAATTTAATAATTTTTATTGCTCTATATAACATTATCTACCCAGGGCCTTGGGGACTGCAGACAGAAGAAGAACAAATTTTATTTTATATGAAGAAGAGGTCCTATGAGGCAAATCAATTCTCATTTTACAGATTTAAACTGTTGCCCAAGAGAGAGGTGCTTTTTTGAAGCCAGCTGCTGAGGTGGGGTTCTAAACCAGGTTTTGCCAATAAATGAAGTTGGATATTAACTCATGATCCAGTGTAGCTGTCTATGGAATGCCTTAGCCTGTTACCACAGGGATTTTTTTAATTATTTGGGCTGGGAGAATGGTACACGTCAAGGTACAATACCTGTCACATTACAAAGCTTAGCAGTGCATATTGCTTGATTTAAACACACTGTTTGTACCAGGCTTGGGTGGACTTCAGACTTTCCTGGTTCACCCCTTGCTTCCTTCTTCTTTTCACTAGATTCCCCAGGGTCCTCTAATCGAATCCTGAGGAGCCAATCTGAAAAGGCAACTCAGAGCGAAGTGTCCATTGCCTACTGCGCACACCGCAACACCTAGGCCAGGATAGCCTACAAAATATACCATATTTATTCGTGTATGAGACTATGTGGTTTTTTATTCCCAGATCATTTTCAAAATTGTTGTTGTTGTTGTTTAGTCGTGTCCGACTCTTCGTGACCCCATGGACCAGAGCACGCCAGGCACTCCTGTCTTCCACTGCCTCCCGCAGTTTGGTCAAACTCATGTTGGTCGTTTCGAGAACACTGTCCAGCCATCTCGTCCTCTGTCGTCCCCTTCTCCTTGTGCCCTCCATCTTTCCCAACATCAGGGTCTTTTCCAGGGAGTCTTCTCTTCTCATGAGGTGGCCAAAGTATTGGAGCCTCAGCTTCACGATCTGTCCTTCCAGTGAGCACTCAGGGCTGATTTCCTTCAGAATGGATAGGTTTGATCTTCTTGCAGTCCATGGGACTCTCAAGAGTCTCCTCCAGCACCATAATTCAAAAGCATCAATTCTTTGGCGATCAGCCTTCTTTATGGTCCAGCTCTCACTTCCATACATCACTACTGGGAAAACCATAGCTTTAACTATACGGACCTTTGTAGGCAAGGTGATGTATCTGCTTTTTAAGATGCCGTCTAGGTTTGTCATTGCTTTTCTCCCAAGAAGCAGGCGTCTTTTAATTTCGTGACTGCTTTCACCATCTGCAGTAATCAAGGAGCCCAAGAAAGTAAAATCTCTCACTGCCTTAATTTCTTCCCCTTCTCTTTGCCAGGAGGTGATGGGACCAGTGGCCATGATCTTGGTTTTTTTGATGTTGAGCTTCAGACCACATTTTGCGCTCTCCTCTTTCACCCTCATTAAAAGGTTCTTTCATTCCTCCTCACTTACTGCCATCAAGGTTGTGTCATCTGCATATCTGAGGTTGTTGATATTTCTTCCAGCAATTTTAATTCTGGTTTGGGATTCATCTAGTCCAGCCTTTCGCATGATGAATTCTGCATATAAGTTAAATAAGCAGGGAGACAATATACAACCTTGTCGTACTCCTTTCCCAATTTTGAACCAATCAGTTGTTCCATATCCAGTTCTAACTGTAGCTTCTTGTCCCACATAGAGATTACTCAGGAGACAGATGAGGTGATCAGGTACTCCTATTTCTTTAAGAACTTGCCATAGTTTGCTGTGGTCGACACAGTCAAAGGCTTTTGCATAGTCAATGAAGCAGAAGTAGATGTTTTTCTGGAACTCTCTAGCTTTCTCCATAATCCAGCACATGTTTGCTATTTGGTCTCTGGTTCCTCTGCCCCTTCGAAATCCAGCTTGTACTTCTGGGAGTTCTCGGTCGACATACTGCCTAAGCTTGCCTTGCAGAATTTTAAGCATAACCTTGCTAGCATGTGAAATGAGCGCAATTGTGCGGTAGTTGGAGCATTCTTTGGCACTGCCCTTCTTTGGGATTGGGATGTAGAGTGATCTTCTCCAATCCTCTGGTCATTGCTGCATTTTCCAAACTTGCTGACATATTGGGTGTAGCACCTTAACAGCACCATCTTTTAAAATTTTAAAGAGTTAAGTTTTATGGAGGCTCCAATCATAGCTGCCAAGTACCCCGTATTTCCCGGGAAACCCCCATTTTTCCTTACTGTTTCCCGGCATTCTCCCGTTTCAGCTCCTCTCCCATTAATCTCCCTTATTTTGGCTCCTGTTGGCAGCCATTTTTCTGGTGTCGCTTTGCCCATCTATGGGCAGCAGAAAATGGCCGGCGCTGGCACCGGATGTTGTGTCTATGCATTTCCGAACATGCGTAGACGCGACTTCCGGCACCAGCCATTTTTGGTGCCCATTGATGGGCAAAGCGACACCGGAAGGTGTGCCTACGGACTTCCGGACATGCGTAGACGCGACTTCCAGCACTAACCAGAACATGCGTCTACGCAACTTCCGGTGTTGTGCGGCTGCCGATCCCGGATTTCTCTGCGAGAGACTTGGCAGGTATGGCTCCAATGCCATCTTCTTTGCAGGGAGCTGTTATCTTGAAACAAAAGCATCAGATGTATTTGTGATGGTCATAAGATAAACAAGCCATTTAGGCTTTGGAATGGTGTCCAACCTTTTTGGCGGCAGTGTGTGGAAAAGGGAACCATTGTTCTTTTTGGATGCTTGTTTGCAGTTCTCGGATTGGGCTTTCTCAGATGATCATTCTCAGCTTCAAAAAACCAGAGCTGGTGAAGTTGGAAATAAGCATCCAGAGCTGAGTGCTTCTTCCCTTAACCTTCCTGTCTCCCCTCATCTACTGGCCTATATTCCTGGTTTGTTAAATGACATTCAACAGAATCCTCTGGTTTGAATATCATGGGGAACTCATTTCTTGGTGAGAGAGAATAATTCTGTTCAGTCTACATTTCAAAGTGAACCAGTTCCCAGACGTCTGTGGATAAGTATGCAGTTTACAATTGAATTACACACTTCTCTGAAGTTCACAAAGCTGGTTATGTCTTTTTGAACACATTTTTTTTAAAAAATCAGATTTTAGGGTGGAAATGCATAGCAAAATTGTTTTGCGAAGCAATGTGTAAAAATGCATATATGGGGTGGGTGGGAAGTGAACACAAAAATGTACAGACTTTAAATGCAACTTTTTCATGCATTTAAAAGAAATTGCAGAAGAGGTGATGAAATTGATATATAGTTCAATATGTGCAAAACTGGTAAGGAATGAATGGAAAAAGGGTGATGTGAATATTCCAATCTTAGTGCAAGCTAGAATCACCATTCTG
The DNA here is from genome assembly GCF_963506605.1 of Zootoca vivipara. NCBI lineage: Eukaryota > Metazoa > Chordata > Lepidosauria > Squamata > Lacertidae > Zootoca > Zootoca vivipara. Next base: position 62,619,218 of record NC_083285.1, on the reverse strand, counting down.
AGACTGGAAGAGGGGAATGCTTGACCCCAACACTCTTTCCAAGCTTCATGAATTATCGTTAGGAATCTTGAAATGATCCTCCAAATGTATCATTGTCTGAAGTAAGATGCATATCTTCTGTTGTGAAAGCAGTTTTCTGGTGTGTGGTTTTCAACTTCAGTAATGTGTTACTATTGCCAGGTTTTCAAAGGTGCTTCTGTCAAAATATGATTTTGAAAAATAATGCTGGGAGTCCATTAGTCTGTTTCTGACTTTGTCCTCTTACTTGTATACAGTGAATGTTGAACTCCAGGTAGACCTTCCTAAGATCATGATGGTTACACTAGGAATTCTCAAACATACGAGATTGGCCTTATTTGCATTTCCCGCACGGCTGTACTTCCTACGAAGTGCATAAACCTTGAATGGGGGAGCCTGTGGTTCTCGAGGTGCAGTGGTACTACAGTTCCCATCATTCTTGACCATTAGCCATGCTGGACGGGACTGAAGGAACTTAGAATCCAACCAGGTTCCCCATCTCTGCCATTGGCAATTGCTACTCTCCAGAACATAGTTTCTCAACCTTTCGGCTAAGATCAAATGTAATGGTGCTCGATGCAGTGCTGCCACAGAAAATGGGAGCATTGTATTCTCCCCACTCTTCCTTTATAATTTTGAAATGCATGGCAAGATGATGTTAAGGAGCATCAACACACACCTCCCTGAAATACTATGGCGAGGGTGCTCCTTAGAGTGGCATCTTCATGTTAACAAACACCTGTGTTTGCAGCAAGGCGAATCAAGCGGCAAAGTTTTTGTTCCTAGAGCTTTAACCAGATTGGGCTGCACAGGTGCAGATTTTGGTGCCAGGATGTCCCCTCATTGTGGGAAGAACCTCCTTGAGCACAGAAAGCCAGCATGTTGGACAGGAGGCTCTCTCACCCACATGCTAATTTGCCTAGCGATTTCCCTTACAATGCAGCCCATTAAGCGCTATCCCGTTATCTCCCGAAAATGCCTCTTCTTGCACTAAGCTGAACAGGGATCATCTCTTTCTTTGTGTCTTCAAGCTTTTAGGCTGCCCTGTGTGCCTCATTTATATTCTGTACAGACATAGCTAGAGGAGGGAGGTGCTTCTCTCTCTCTCTCTCTCTCTCTCTCTCTCTCTCTCTCTCTCTCTCTCTCTCTCTCTCTCTCTCTTTTTATAAAGAAAGATCATAAATTGTGCTGCCGTTATACTGTGATACAGCAGCCTCACACAGAATGCAGGGCTCACCTGGACGGTCCACAGGGACATCATTAAGAAGGTCTGCACTACCCAATTGTCTTGCTGTACAAGATAGAATTTTTATTTTTATTTTATTTTATTTAGGTCTAGATTGTGGCTCTGTTTTTAACCTGCATCTGAACAGGGCAACAGTTTGTTGTAGACAAGCAACAAAAGAGGACAGCGGCAAAGGGGGGGAAAAGTGAGAGACGTTAGATGCCGGCAGGAACAGAAAGATTTCGCCTGCTTAAACGTAACTGCTTTCCTATTACCCTGCTCCACGTTGCCAATGCGCAAGAGGGTCTTTTACGTGTTGAGGAAGCACAGTGGTAAAAAAGGAATTGTGGTGTGATCATGTGACCAAACATGCTGTGTTCCAATGTGTTCCTCTCAGTACATCAGAGAAGTGCAAGTGGAGAAAGGGAATAACAAAGGAACTTGAGAAAGTTAGCAGCATCTGTTAGCAAGGAACTCTCTAAATTTGTTCGACGAATGTTGAGGTTTCTGCATTGTAGGGGGTGGGACTAGATGATCCTCGGGATCTCTTCCAACTCTACAATTCTATGGTTATAAAATTTTGTCCCCTAGGGGGATAAAAATATAATCAAAACACTCTTCTCTCACCTTTAGTTCTGGGGCCAGCTCAAGAGATTCTGCTGCTTGAGGCACAGCAACAAATGTTTCCCTCCTTCCCAAGTCAAGGTCCACAAAGTTCCTTTGGCAATTAAGATGGAGACTCTCACAAGTACCTCTCCCCCCTCCTTGGCAGAAAAAAGGTGCAATTATAATGAATTTTAAACCTACCTAAGAATGTTAGAACAGCCCTGCCAGATCAGCAACTGATGCTCACAGACAGAACACAGCCACCATGTTTAGCTGCCACCAATAGCCATATCTTCTTTTAAAGCTATCCAAGCAGGTGGACCTCACTTCTGCTTGCAGGAACCAAAAACTGCTGTTCGTTCTTGACACCTGAAAGTTAGCTGCCTGAGGCTGCCACCTCACTCTGCCTAACAATAGGGCTGGCACCGCCAAGTTCATACTCTTCATCACCCACAAACAGGGCAGTCAATTGTCTTGTGTGGGCAGTGCTTTCTTTTCAGCTGGAACGCAGTTCCGGCACTTCTCAGGTGGGCACCATTGCAGGACAGTGCTGCCCCCGCCTGCTTCTTGCTTTTACACACTTTGTTGTTGTTGTTTAGTCATTTAGTCGTGTCCGACTCTTTGTGACCCCATGGACCATAGCACGCCAGGCATTCCTGTCTTGCACTGCCTCCCGCAGTTTGGTCAAACTCATGTTCGTAGCTTCGAGAACAGTGACCAACCATCTCGTCCTCTGTCGTCCCCTTCTCCTTGTGCCCTCAATCTTTCCCAACATCAGGGTCTTTTCCAAGGATTCTTCTCTTCTCATGAGGTGGCCAAAGTATTGGAGCCTCAGCTTCACGATCTGTCCTTCCAGTGAGCACTCAGGGCTGATTTCCTTACACTCTTTAAAGAGGCCCAAAGCGAACATTTCAAGTCACAACGTAAGCTGGCCAGTGCGCGCGAGTCTACACTTGTGTGTGTGTGAGAGAGAGAGAGAGAAAAATCTATGACTACACCTAGCTCCTAGCTGTTCCTAGCCATGATTGGTCAAGCTATGGGGCGGGACCAATTCGTATTTCCTTTTCTTCAATCCATCTTCCATGTAGCGGTTTGCGCGAGGGCCCTTCCGAGCTGTCCTAGCCATCTGCCTGAATCTGAGAATGAGAGAAGTGAGGACGCATTTTTTTGACCTACAACAGAACTAGGGGCGATCCCCCAAACAGCTCAGGAGACAGCTTGCCGTATTTTTAGCACCTCTGCGGGTGGTGAAGCGCGGCTCCTGCCAAACTGGCACCTGTTCATGGCTGCCCCGAGTCACCAGGTGACTTACTGTGACAACTTCATGGTGAGTTCCGGCACCTATTTTTCTTGGGGAGGGGGAAGCACTGGGTGCAAGTGTCGTGCTAACAGCCCTAGGGTGATTCTGAAGATTGCAGAGCTGCAGAATGATGGACCATCACTCCTGCCTTTGCCATCAGATAACCTCATGGGGCATCCAAAAATATAGGCTTCACTCACCCAAGGGGATTCTCAGTTTCGTCGAGTGTTTGACAGCATCTGACAGCGGCAAATAGACAATCAATTGTCTCGATATTTCACTGGTCTAGAATGACTGACATGCCAGCCCTGTTTTGTGCCCTTGTTTAAAATTAGTTTGCACAAGGAAAAAGCTACCAAATGATTTTGTACCTTCCAGTTCTTTTTCTGCTCCTATCCGACAGTCTCCCTCCTCCTCCTCAATATATAGGTCTACTTCTTGAGGGAAGTTTCTCCCCCCCCCCCGCCGCCCTTCTTTCTTCTTCTCCTTCCTTTCCCATCTCAATCTTTATGGAGCTGCTAGCAGTTTCTGATTGACAGCATGTGTGTGGGAGGGAAACGGCACACAATATGGTCCCAAACTGCACTCTTTGTCTTTATCCTCCTCTTCAAGGTGGAGGTGGAGTTGTCACTTCTTATTTTGACTGATTTCCAGTTCGCAGAACGGAGGGGAGGGAATTATGGGACAATGAAGTACCTGAAAGCACTTTCCACATAATGCAGAGCACTAATTACAAGTCGATGATGGGACCTAATTAAGGTTTGGATCCAGGTGTTCTGGATGTGCTAAGTGCATGCTTTGAGTTTTGAGTTTCAGCCACGTTCTGTTCCAAGATGAATTTGGGGTAATTTTTCTCTCCCCCAGATTTTGGCTGGAAAGGCAAACTAACAGAGTCGTTGGGCGGGGGAAATGGAAGGCAGAGGATCCAAATCTTCCATAAAAGCACCAGAAGAGCCTTGCTGGATCTTCTAGCCAATGGCCCATCTGGTTTGGCATTCCATCCTCACAGTTTTCAAGCACAAATTCCTGCAGGAGGTCTGCAAGCAGGAGCTGAGTGCAGCAGCAACTCACCTCCCTGTGATTCCCAGGCAGCTAGTGATTGGCGGCATGCAGGTGGCAGGTGCAGCCCTCACCTCCACTACTTACCCTGCAACCCAGATAAGGGTTTAAAAGGGGGGAAGGTAAAGGACCCCTCAAAGTTAAGTCCAGTCACAGACGACTCTCGGGTTGTGGCACTCATCTCACTTTAGAGGCTGAGGGAGCCAGCGTTTGTCCGCAGATAGATTTCCGATCATTTGGCAAGCATGCCTAAGCCGCTTCTGGTGCAACGAAACACCAAAACCAGAGCAGCGCACGCAAATGCCATTTACTTTCCCGTCAGAGCAGTACCTATTTATCTACTTGCACTTTTTTGCATGCTTTCAAACTCCTAGGTTGGCAGGAGCTGGGACCGAGCAACGGGAGCTTACCCCATCACGGGGATTCGAACCGCTGACCTTCTGATCGGCTAGCCCAAGAGCAGGGCCATCTTAAGTATATTTGGCGCCCTGGCGCGACGGATCCCTTCAGCGCCCCCGCCCTGCCCTGCCCCGTTCTGCAGCTCTGCGGCAGGCGGGCGCAGCTCCGCGGTGCCCCCCTGGCGGGTGAGCACCCTGGCGCCCTGCGCCACCCAGCCTGGCCGTAGGGCCGGCCCTGCCCAAGTGGCTCAGTGGTTTAGACCACCCACGTCCCAGATAAGGGGTAGTTAAGAACATAAAAAGAGCTGTAAGGAGATGAGAGTAGAAGAAGAGCCTTGGTGTCAAGGTGCTTCCCAGCCAAAGGAATAGCAGATAACTATTGTCGAACACTTACAGCCACTTCTACAGCTCTAGATATCTACAAATACCAATCTAACATCTAGGCAGCTATTCCCAGGACCATTGTCTATCAAGCAGGGGTAGCAACAGGGGACACCCCCCCCCCACCTGCTTGAGACTGCGCCTGCATGGAAACATCCTCTGCTCCTCCCTTTGAAATCCTCTCCTGGTTCTGGGAGACAGTGATGCAGAAGAGGTTGGGGAAGCCCCTAGTCCTTCACTTGCTTGACCTGCCTCTCTCTCTCCTTCTTCCAACCCATCCTGTGCTCTACCCTCCAGCTCTGAAGCTTCCCCTGCCTCTGATTCCTGCCTCCTGGCTGGTACAAGTCCCCACAAACCACTGCCCCACTTCCCTGAGTCAGACTCATGGAGAACAATGCTATCAGTAGTTACTAGCAGTGATGGCTATGTTCTCCCCCCACCCTCAGAGGCATCATGACTCTCAATACCCGTTGCTGGGAGCAGCACTCAGTCTAGGTCAGGCACCCCCAAACTGCGGCCCTCCAGATGTTTTGGCCTACAACTCCCATGATCCCTATCTAACAGGACCAGTGGTTGGGGAAGATGGGAACTGTAGTCCAAAACATCTGGAGGGCCAAAGTTTGGGGATGCCTGGTCTAGGTGCTGTTTGCATGCCCAGCTTGTAGGCTTCCTACAGGTATCTGGTTGGCCACTGTGAGAACAGGATGTTGGAGTAGATGGGCATGACCCAAGAGGACTCTTCCTATGTTCTTCTTCTGTGTTTTCCCCCTGTCTTCCATTTCACAAATTCAATGTGCAGCTGAAACAGCATTGCAGATATGTCAACAAATGAACAGATTTCCTTCCTTGTATTGGAATTCTCTATTGCACCCTTAATTCCAGTCTTCTTTAATTCCTGATATTGGAATATTTTTTTTTGTGAGTTTGTTTGTTTGTTTGTTTGTTTGCATACCTTTTGCACCAGATGTGGGATTATTGATGCGGATGGTGGTGATGATTTTGATGGCAGCTTGTTTAGCATGTGCTGGGAGTGAACAATGGGAACTGTTCTTCTTGTGGCAGCATTTCTCTTAAGCAGTTGGTGCAAATATCCCTTGCTCGTTCTTTCTGCTGCTAATTCCTGGTCAAGTCATTTATGCACTTGACCGCAGCAGCTGCGATAATAGGCACCGCTAAAGACAATGAGTTGGGTTACTTCATCTCATCTGGATCTCCATAGAGATGGCACCACCATGGCAAATATGTGTTTGGCTCTTCTGATAATACAAGTGAGAGTCTGCCCCAGAAGGTTGCATGGATTAATAGTGTGTCACATATCACTGTCCTCAGATCTGTATCTCACTTTGGTTGCATGCACACCATATATTTAAAAAATTAACAAAATTGTCCAGTAGCACCTTATAGACCAGGCATCCCCAAACTGCGGCCCTCCAGATGTTTTGGACTACAATTCCCATCATCTCTGACCACTGGTCCTGTTAGCTAGGGATCATGGGAGTTGTAGGCCAAAACATCTGGATGTTTGGGGATGCCTGTTATAGACCAACTAAGTTTGTTCTGGGTATTTTTAATTTCGACTGCGTCAGACCAACACAGCTACCTACCTGAACATATATTTAAAGCCTGGGATAATCCCGGGAGCTGTAGTTTACCCTCCGCTACAATTCCCTGCACCATTTTTTTTAAAAAAAATACAGTTCCCAGTATTCTTATGGGAAGTCATGTGCTTTGCACATGCTTTAAATGTTTGTTGTGTACACAGTGATGCTATCCCTATCTCCAAAATGAGAGAGGTTTGGGGTCAAAGCAAGAGATGCTGACACAACTTCCAGCCATCGTTTGCATGGAGTAGGAAGCCTTCCTGTGAAGGTTTCCTTCCAAGTACCAACCAAGACTTGCTCTTATTTAGCTTATGAGAGCTGACGATCCCATAGCCTGAGGTTTTGTGGCTGCTGTGGAGAGCTCCACACATGCATGGAAGGGGACAGATTGAGGTCACGTTGATGATATTAGAGCTGACTTGCATTTCCAGAAACTCAAAGGTCAAGTACTAATTATCATCATGGGTAGTATATATGTTCTTGTCATCTTTTGAGCTTTGCAGTTGCTAGTGTTGGTTCCCAAACATATTCTAGGATGTAAACGCCCAACATGGAAGAGTGATCTTCCAATCTAATCTGCTAGGACTTTTTATTAACTTCTGTCAACAGCGTAAAGGCTGCAGCAAGAAAAGCCAATGCTATTCTAGGCTGCATCAACAGAGGTCTAGTGTCCTGATTAAGGGAAGTAACAGTCTTGCTCCATTTTGCCTTGGTCAGTCATCACCTGGAGTCCTGTGTCCAGTTCTGGACACCACAATTTAAGAATGATATTGACAAGCTGAAACATGTGCAGAGGAGGGCGACCAAGATGACCAAGGGTCTGGAAACCAAGCCATATGAATAATGGTTGAAAGAGTTGAGTATGTTTAGTCTGGAAAAGAGGAGACTGAGAGGAGATATGAGAGCCATCTTCAAATATCTAAAGGGCTGTCACACACAAGATGGATCAAGTTTTCTCCTGTTCTGGAGGATAGGACCCAAACCAATGGATTCAAGTTGCAAGAAAGGACATTCCAACCAAACATCAGGAAGAACTTTCTGACAGTAAGACAGTGAAATGCACTCCCTTGGAAGATGGTGGGCTCGCCTTCCTTGGAGGTTTTTAAGCAGAGGTTGGTTGGCCATCTGTCATGGATGCTTTAGCTGAGATTCCTGCATTGCAGGGAGTTGGACTAGATGACCCTTGGGGACCTTTTCATGTAATAATATATTCATGTAATAATATTTTCATGTAATAATACAGGGTGGATTTGATTTAAATCAAATCAATTTAAATCATGATTTATATCACTAGTAAGACTTGATTTAAATCTTCTTCTTTCTTTGTAACAGAAAGGCATTTCTGCTGGTATAATCTTAATATTTACAACCAGATGAAGGTTTCATTTTTGGAATAATAAAGTTTCAGAGTAGTTTTTATAGTTATATCAAAAATTACTGATTCGGTTATACTATTAGAAATACATAGACAAATAATTGTGAAATCATTGTGATGAGGTTTAATAAGTTAACTGCTGGGAGTACGAGATTCCCGACGGCTTTGCTCACAAGAGTCATAGGAACATGCAAGCCCACTCACCACGACAAGGTGATGATCCAGCGAGTGAGACAATAACATTATAGCATATGTATCAGGGCCGGCAAGGCTGGGTGGTGCAAGGCGCCGGGCCGCCAGGGGGCGCCACGCTGCTGAGCCTGCGGCAGCCACGCTACACGCTGCACCCATGCCGAGAAACGCGGGGGGGGGCACCGGAGGGATCTTCGCACCAGGGTGCCAGATATGCTTAAGACGGCCCTGATATGTATCCATGTTTGTTTAACTGATGTGGTTTCAGTACACGTGAAAAACGTAAAACAAATCCTTATTTCCTGATGACCTTTGGACCTTTTCTTTTTCCCTACAAAAGCATTTTATTTTAAAAATCCAATTTAGATTTTAAAAAATCGATTTATTTTTTAAAATATCCAATTTAATTTTTTTGAAAAATTGTTTTTTTTAATAAAAAATATATATTCATTGATTTTTATCCACCCTGATAATAATACATCTTCCCGGGGCCCGTGTTTTTATGCTTACTGGATGATTATTGAACTGTACTTTCCAAGGCTCCACTCCTTCTATGCCACCCCCATTATTTAGTAAACTGTGTGGTCCTCATTATCTGCTTCTTCTCCCTCCTGTAAACAATGTGCAAATTTTTGTTTTCTTTTCTGTCTCTTGTCCTGACTTGGTTGTGCAACCCCTTTGCAATTTCTTGCTAAATGCCCAAGTTTTGCTTCTGCAGTTACAGCATCTGGACATTTTGTGCTTACAAACAGAGGCTGAATGCAGCTGTGCTCTTGGTTTATAGACTCGTTTTCAGTGTCTTTATTGTCAAGATGCAAATCCTGTAAAACTTTCAGTGCTGCTTCCATGGCAGTTGCCACCTTTACAGCTTTTGTCCCAGGTCATCTCCCCATCAGCCAGTAATTGCTTTTGGGATTTTAACAACACCAGCTCTTCACATAAATCTGTCTCTCATCATCTCTTCCACAACTTACCCCAAACAACAGTGTTCTGTAAGGTTTTTGAGATAGTATACTCATATACCGATTCTCCTGACTTACTGGAAGGGTGGATTTGATTTACGGTAAATCAAATCGATTTAAATCACTAGTCAGTAACATTTGAATTAAATCACTAGTCAGTAAGACTTTATTTAAATCTCTTTTTTTACAGAAAGACTCATTTTCCTGCAACCCCGTCTTCCCACTTTCTTCCCCATTTTCTTTTCTTTTTTTCTGCCACACACATGAATGTGCACAAGTGAAATGTGTGTAAGTTGCAGGCTTACTGTAGCCACAAGAATAGGCTAAAGGGCCGAGTCTTAGATGCAACCTGGAGGCAATGTTTAAAGCTACCATTGCCCATTACTAGAAAAAGGGCAGAATTTGGGAACATGTGAATGGTAAGGGTTCTGTATAGGTTGGTCTCCTAAGTCAGTGGTGGAGAAATGTGGTCCTTAAATTGCCCCTATTTTCATCAGATAAATGTTGGAGGGTATGCTGTCTGGGTTTTAAAACCCTTCCCAGACCACAACCCTTTTTGCCTCTGCTTTGCATCCTCTTTGAGAGTTTGCAGTATGCATGGGCGCTAGTGCTCCTACAGCAGCCTCCTACAGCTCCGTTTCAAGATAGCTCAGGGCCTGGGATCGCCATTTCACTCAGTGCTGGGGTGACAGTGCGCATGCTCACAGAGAGGGCTCTGAGTGCTGCCTCTGGCACATGTGTCATAGGTTCGCCATCGCTGATCGATTCTCTCATAATACGTAAACCCAGGCTCATCCAGTGAAGATGCTATTTCACACAGTGCAGAGTTAAGCCGTGGAGTTTGCTCCCAGAATAGGGTAGAGAGAGCCACCAATTTGGATAGCTTTTCGAAGAGGATTAGATACTTTCTTAGAGGGCAAGGCTATCAGTGGTGGCTACTAGCCACAATGGCTACTTACTGCCTCCTTTGTTGGAGGCAAGATGCCTCTGAATAGCAGTTGCTGGGAGAGCCAGCATGGGGTAGTGGTTAGAGTGCCGGACGGTAGACCTGGGTGACCAGGGTTTGAATCCCTACTCTCCCACACAACTCACTGGGTGACCTGGGGCTGACTCTCAGCCTCACCTACCTTGCAAGGTTGTTGTGCAGATGAAATGAGAAGGGGAGAACCACTGAGAGAAAGCTGGACTAGATGGTACTTTGGCCTGATCCAACAGGAGTCTTCTTATTTAAAATCCTGCCAGAATAAAAAAGCAGTGATTGGAGACAGCCAACTGCTCTTCACAGGGGGGGAAGGTCTCCCATAGTCTTGTTGCTGCAAAGGCTTTATTTTTGAATTCCATGGATATCCCTGCACAGGTGATTGACAGCTTCCTGTTTTATTAAATACCCTTGGAAAAAACTGGCTCTCGGAAAATTAATCTTGGTCAGTTGTTTTTCTTTTGACTTTGATAGAAAGGGTGAAAAGGAGGAGGAAAAGCTCCCTTGTCTGATGATTTAGTAGTATGTGTTTTTTGTATCACACACATCTATCAAAGGAGGATATTTTTGAAGGACTTTCCCAGTTCCTCCTGCTTTTATCGGTGAAAAGCAGCTTCTCTGGAGCCTTTTGAAAAAGTGAACTCGCGCAGTTGGACGCCTTGAAAGAAGCAGAGTCTCCACCTCTCGAAAGACTGAATTCTGCCAGGCATTTTAATGATAAGGCAGGCTGGCCGGTTATAATTGCCTTTAATTTGCACTTCTAAAAGCTGCAACATTTACCTTCCTCAAGAGGCTCTCAGAAAGGTGTGAATTTCTAATGCAACCTGTTTGAAAAACATCAAGGAAATTGCTTCCTCTCTGATATCTACAACAATGGCCTATTGGCTAAACAAGTGCATGGACACTTGTTGCCAGCAGTTTCTCTGTGTTGGGGAAAATCTATAGTATAAAATGATAGTGAAGAAATTTTATTATTAAAACAAATTCTATCAGTCAGGCTAGGTAAAGGTAAAGGGAGCCCTGACTGTCAGGTCCAGTCGCGGACGACTCTGGGGTTGTGGTGCTCATTTACTTTACTGGCCGAGGGAGCCGGTGTACAGCTTCCGGGTCATGTGGCCACCATGACTAAGCCGCTTTCTGGCAAACCAGAGCAGTGTACGGAAGCACTGTTTACCTTCTCGCCGGAGTGGTACCCATTTATCTACTCGTACTTTGACGTGCTTTCGAACTGCTAGGTGGGCAGGAGCTGGGACCGAGCAACGGGAGCTCACCCTGTCGTGGGGATTCGAACCGCCAACCTTCTGATCGGCAAGCCTAGGCTCTGTGGTTTAACCCACAGCGCCACCTGCGTCCCATCAGTCAGGATACTTCTGGGCAAAACCACATAGCACCAAGATCTCAGGAGTGCCATTGAAATGCTCTCTTCTCCCTACCCCCACCCTGGCTTAACACAGGTCACCAAATGTTTGGTAACCATGGGCGCATTTACAAACTCGGGAAATAGTTCTGGACATGATGCACACACCACCACAAACACACACTGTAAAACTGCACACAGACACCACAGCCAGATATATATTCCCACACACCTTAAGCTTCTTAGAGGAAAGGTGAGGTAATAAATAAACAACCCCCATATCATGCTACCTTTAATTGATAATGCCTAAAGAAGGGTTCTGTATCACTTGCCATTTTTCTTCCATAAACTTGGAAACTGATATGGTCCAATTGCTTCCAGTTCATTCATGTAAGTTATTATAATTATAATAATTATTACAGTGTTACCTCCGGTTGTGGACGGGATCCATTCCGGAGCTCCGGTCGGATCCTGAGGTTTTCACAACTGGAGGTGCCTGTTCTGCGCATGCATGTGATGTTTTGGAGTGCTTCTTCACATGTGTGCACAGCTAAACCCGGAAAAATACTTCTGGGTTTGTCACGTGCTTATCCTGAAGGATACGTAACCAGAGGTACTCATAAGTAGAGGTACCACTGTATTAATGATTTGCTCAGGAAAGGCCACTCATTTAAAATAAAAGACCTATTATTATTATTATTATTCAGAGAAATGTAGAATTGAAAGGGACCCTGAGGGTCATAGAATCATAGAGTTGGAAGAGACCACAAGGGCCATCCAGTCCAACCCCCTGCCAAGCAGGAAACACCATCAAAGCATTCTTGACACCTAGCTCAAACCCCTGCAATACAGGAATCTCCTTTCTTGTAACTTGAATCCATTGTTTCAGGTCCTAACCTCCAAAGCAGGAGAAAATCAGCTTGCTCCCTCTTCCATGTGACATCCCTTGAGATATTTGAAGATGGTTATCATATCTCCTTTAAGTCTCTTCTTACCCAGGCCAAACATACCCAACTTCCTCAACCATTCCTCACAAGGCTTGCTTTCCAGATCCTTGATCAATCTTGGTTGCCCTCCACTGCACACTTGCAGTTTGTCTCCAGCTTATCAATATCCTCCTTAAATTGTGCTCAGAATTGGACGCAGTCCTAAAGGTGGGGCCTGACCAAGGTAGAATAGGTCAGTACTACCGTATTACTTTCTTGCTCTGAACACTATACTTCTGTTGATGCAGCCTTGAATAAGTTTAGCTGCTCCATCACACTGTTGACTCATGTTTAGCTTGTGGTCTACTAGGGATGCGGGTGGCGCTGTGGTCTAAACCAGTGGTCCTCAACCTTGGGCCTCCAGATGTTTTTGGCCTACAACTCCCATGATCCCTAGCTAGCAGGACCAGTGGTCAGGAATGATGGGAATTATAGTCTCAAAACATCTGGAGGCCCATGGTTGAGGACCACTGGTCTAAACCACTGAGCCTCTTGGGCTTGCTGATCGGAAGGTCAGCAGTTCGAATACCCGCGATGGAGTGAGCTCCCGTTGCTCTGTCCCTGCTCCTGCCAACCTAGCAGTTCAAAAGCACACCAGTGCAAGTAGATAAATAAGTACTGCTGCGGCAGGAAGGTAAATGGCGTTTCAGTGCACTCTGATTTTCGTCATGATGTTTCATTGCACCAGAAGCAGTTTAGTCATGCTGGCCACATGATCTGGAAAGCTATCTGTGGACAAATGCTGGCTCCCTCTGCCAGAAAGTAAGATGAGTGTCAAAACCCCATAGTCACGTTTGACTGGACTTAACCATTCAGGGGTCCTTTACCATTTACCTGTGGTCTACTAACACCCCTAGATTCTTTTCACTTGTACAACCCCTCCCAGTTTCGTGTCATCTGCAGATTTGATGAGCATCCCCTCAATTCCTTCATCCAAGTCATATAAAGTTGTTGAACAACAATGGGTCCAGGACAGAACCCCGTGGCACCCCACTTGTCACTTTTTTCCAGGATGGTGAGGAACCATTAATGGATTACTCTTTGGGTCTGGTAGTCAACCAGCTACAAATCCACCTAACGGTTACCTTGTCCAGCTCACATTTTACCAGCTTCTCCGCAAGAATGTCATGGGGGATTTGAACATTTATTGATTTATACTCTGTCTTTTCCCTGGACAGGCTTACAAATAAAAACAAGAACTGCTTAAAAATGTAGGGGGGGGAATACTTAAAACCCCATTAAACATTAATAGAATTAAAACTGTATACTTATATAAAATCTGTCATAAATATAGAAATAATTACAGTAAAAACAGTACGGCACCATGACCTTTCATTCAAAGCAGTAAGTTCAGAAGACAGCAAGGAGGGAGCCTGTCTGGCTTCTTCAGGGAGGGAATTCAAGAGTCTGGAACAATAAAGCCATTTTCGCAGCAATACACAAAACAACGTTTTGTACCTTTTTAATGTAGAGCAGTGGAGAAGAGAGAGAGAAAGAACAGCACAATCTGCCCAGTTCATTATAAACCTTAGTTTGGCCTTAAAATCCCTTTTTTTTTAAAGAAAGTGATGGAACCTTCATTTTGCTGAGGTTTCTTTGCAGATTTACGAGGTGACAAAGGTTAATGATGAGAATTTTATGGTGTGTTCCGTTGAATGTGGATGGTGCAGTTGACAGATAAAATGAAAATGGTTTCTGGAGATACTAGAGTCAAACTAATTATTGGCAATGTTATAGGGATGTATAATTACATTCACCTTTTTAAAAAACAGAATGTAGAAAGGAGGGAGGGAGGGGGAAGTGGTGAGTTTTATTACAAATGTGCTTTTTAAAGAACAAGCAGAGAAATAAAAGCTATAATTGTTCTTAATTATAGCTAACTGTAATTGCACACAATTGCAATATGCCACACATCGGGACTGGATTAAGAAATGCTGGTGCATAATGCATGCCAGGATTCAGTGTGTGTGGGGTTTTTTTTTAAAGAGAGGTAGAGTTCTGTGGATATTATCTATAATTTAGCTCCTTTGCATTTAATAAAAGTCTCTTTGATTTTGGCCTTTATTGTTCCTTCACAAAAGTAATTTTCCATGGGGAATATCTTTTGAAATATATATTTTTTTCAGACAGATGTTGTCATCTCTTACATGTTTGACAGAATACACAACTCCTTTTGAAATGGATTTCTAACCAGCTTCAATTACCAAATGATCACTATATTAAAGGTGCAGTCTTTGGGATATTTCCTTGACAGTCCCTAAAATGGTTCCTTCATAGTGATTGTGGCGTTGATTACTAAAAATGCTAACTCACAGTTTACTGTGACAAAGATGGTCTGTCATAAGCCTCAGGCTCACACACTCCTCCCTAGCTGGGCCCTCAGCAAAACTGCCAGGAGGAGATCGAAAAAATTCACTTTTGGTTTTGATCAGCCACAGTTTAGTGTGTTGTCCAAACCCCCATGGGTTGTTTAAACAATTTGTTTTTATGTCCCAACAGTTTGAAGCTGGCATGTTTTAAACAAACCATAGTTAAAATTAACCACAGTCTGTTGGGCTTTAGACAACATGGCAAGTTGCAGTTAATCTAAAGCGGAAATGAAAACTCGCAAACTCTGCTTTGGAGATGTACCAGAGAACAAGAGAGGGAGAAGGGAGCACATGAGCTCATGGCTGACCGTGGCTTGTGATTGTTGTGCTAAATAATGGTTTAGCCAGTGTAACATCTGAATCAGGCGATTGTCTTGTGGCACCTTAAAGACTTAAGTATTTTTTTTACTGCGGCTTGTGCATCTGTATTCAGGAGCTTATTTCATCAGATACATTTATTGTGCCACAAGATTCCTTTTGTGCTTAATGTAAAAGAAGAACAAACCCCTGGCAGTCCCCTAGAATCAGTGGAGGTTGGTTTGTTGGGTTGAATGGGGCACTGCCCCATCAACCTCAGCGTGCCAGCTCTTACCTGCCCTGCCTTCTTACTTCCAACCATCTCAGAGAGTGGCACTGCCTCTGCTCCCTCCGCTCCCTCCTTCTTAATCTCGGTTTCACTCTTGTAGAAGTCAGCCAGGAGGAGCATGGAAACGAATCCAGAATTTGTTGACTCTGCCTTTCATGGTCTCTAGCTCCCCCTGCTGTTGGCCTCCCTCCTAGTCCCCATGGGCGCCAATCTCCACTGCCTAGCATGCATCCCAGCTCAGTTTTGACATTGTGCTTAACCATATTTTTCGATCCAGTCTGGTAGCAAAGTGACAGGTTGCATCCATCATTGGCCATACTTCGAGTAAACCCATTGAAATCCATGACTAACTTGAATCCATTTCAATGAGTCTACTCAAAGTATAGTTAACCTCAGATACAGCCCATTGCTTTTATTGCACAACCCAAAAATAAAAAGGCAGTTGGCTAAATTGGAGTGTGTGAAGAGTAGGGTGATGACTTTTTTACAACCTTATTTCCCTGTATCATAATTTGATGAGCTTTCATTAAAGATTAGATAAAATCTTACTTTCAAAGAAATTTGATTACAAAAACATCATGCACAAAATGATTTAAAAAATTTTTATTAGTTTTTTGACCATTTTTGAAGTCATTGTAAGCAGATATAAAATTGAACCCAAGCTTTAGAGTCACATATATACAACATTATATAGGGTCATCAAACACATAAGGAAGCTTTTTTTAGCTGCAGTAACAGTATAGACTGTAGGTTCTTTTCCCAGCATGTCCAGCAGGGTCTGCTGGCTGAGTTTTGAGGACCCCAAAAGGGGCTTTTACCTTGCGCAGGTGTGACATTTGTATACCCTATGTTGCTAAGAACACTCCCCATTGTGGAATGTGGTGTTGTGTCCAAATTTGATACAAAATATATATAGAATTGTTAATACAATTTTATGAAATGGTAAAACGGCATACAAAAAATAAAATAAAAACAGTTTGTGCGTAACCTTTTTAAATATGTCAATGGAATATACCTCATTTTAGTCATTAATAGGCAAACATTCATCCATTTGTGCTACAGGAAATAATTTTTGAGGGGAAAAAATGAAAAAGTCACCACCCTAGTGAAGAGTCATGATTGGTTATAAGTAGCCAGTCAGCTATGCAAAGGCCAACATTGTAAAATGTGTGGTTGCCAGATGATTGCAAACTAGGGGTGACTGTCATGCTTCCTCTTTCCTATTCAGTCCCCACTCTCCAGTTCTTGGAGGGCAGGGGTTTCCTTTGAATTCCCACATAAATTCCCCATAGATGAGCTGTGGTGGAGCACATGTTTTGAATGCGAAAGGTGTCAGTTCCTGCCATCTCCAGGCAGGACTGGGATAGAGTCAGGTCCAAATCACTGTAAGGCCGCTGCTAATCTACATAGGTATAGCACATGAAGGGAGCTGTCTATAGACTAGGACAGGCATGTCCAACAGGTAGATAGTGATCTACCGGTAGATCACTGGATGTCTGTGGTAGATCACCGGTAGATCAGTGGCTACCCCCCCCAAAGAAGCTAAAAAACTTTGACTCCCCTAATAAAACCTCAACGCCTTTGCCCTGCACCCCTAAAATGACCTGAACCACCAAAAACAGGGCTTTTCTTCCTAAAAAAACGCTCAATATCGCTTCCTTCCTAACTAAAGAAGCTCAACAACTTTTACATGAACCCCCAAAAAACAGGGCTTTCCATCGTAAAAAAAGCTCAACAACTTTGACCTACCAGTTTTTAAACTCTGTGAGTAAATCACAGTCTCTTGGAAGTTGGCCACCCCTGGCCTAGGAGTAAGGTGGAGGGTGAAGAAATACGAAATGAGAAATACGAAATGTATTACCTCTCCTGTTCTGGGCAGTGGGAATATGCACCCTCAACCTTTGCTTGGGAGGGCCAATGCTCAGTGGACGACCATCTGCCTTGCAAGCGGAAGACCCCAGCTTAAATCCCTGGCATCTCTGGGGAGGGCTGGGAGAGACCCCTGCCCGAAACCATGCAGAGCTGCAGCCAATCAGTGTAGACAGTACTGAGCCAGATGGACCAATGGTCTTACTCGTAATAAGGCAGTTTCCTGTGTTACCTTCCTGGCTGATGAAAGTTGCAGTGTCTGTGGCATCATTGCAGATGTTTACCCAGGAAAAACTTCAGGCCCTTTTCTTGTTCTTTTTTGGAAGTTTAGCATGAAAACAGAAAGTATGGCATGGGTTGAGTGAATCAAAATGGACCCGGCGGCTCAGGATAATGGAGTGCTTAGTGTTGTGTTCTTGCCTGTGCATATTTCAGCGTGAGACCACAAGATAGGACAAGCTGTGTGTCTAAATACGTAATGCTGGACCATAAAGAAGGCTGATCACCGAAGAATTAATGCTTTTGAATTATGGTGCTGGAAGATACTCTTGAGAGTCCCACGGACTGCAAGAAAATCAAATCTATCTGTTCTTAAGGGAATCAGCCCTGAGTGCTCACTGGAAGGACAGATCCTGAAGCTGAAGCTCCAATAATTTGGCCACCTCACGAGAAGAGAAGACTCCCTGGAAAAGGCCCTGATGTTGGGAAAGATTGAGGGCACTAGGAGAAGGGGACGACAGAGGACGAGATGGCTGGACAGTGTTCTTGAAGCTACCAACATGAGTCTGACCAAACTGCGGGAGGCAGTGGAAGACAGGAGTGCCTGGCGTGCTCTGGTCCAGGGGGTCACGAAGAGTCGGACACGACTAAATGACTAAACGACAAAACGACGACAACAAATATGTAATGCAGATTTGCACAATATGACATCTTCATTCCTGTTCTACCTGCTCTCTTCCCACTCAACTTCTGTGCTGGGAATAGTTTTACAGATTCCAAACTTTCTGAATCGGCATCAGACAGCTGCCATTATTTAAAACAATCTGCTGCTGGGGAAAGGTGTTATTTGCCTCCCCCACCTCTCCCCAGATTACATTTATTTTGTAGAAGCAATAATTGGTCCTGGGAGGTATAACAGGTTTAACATCTATTATGTCATATGGATTTGAGCAGAAACACAAATGGTTGAGATCACCGGAGCAGGCGGAAATGAAAATTGGGTTATATTTATTGCAGGCCGTCCATTTTCTTTAGTGATATACGAAAAGGGGGGGGAAGCGGGGGGGGGGAGTGATTCAGTGCAGGGTTCCTGTTTGTAATTTAAGCTGGCAATATAAACTGGCAAAATAACCCGAAATGTATTGTTTGGAACAAACACACATATGTGAAGAGGTGCAGATGGGCTGGCTGATATTCAGCGGGTTTGTTGTTCTACGGAAGAACCGAAAACATGAATTCGCAAGAGGTACCTGCTACCAAAAGGTTGCAGTCTGTTGCGTTCCTGTTCAGTGCTTTAAGCAGTAAAATGCCCATATCTACAATACTCCATTACATTCCCCGTTCTGCCTGCTTTTCTGTCCCTGCACCTCCCAAGAGGCATTCAGCATTGTGTTTCCACTTAGCATACCCGGGTCCTCATTGCGCTGCTTCTTCCCCCCACGTATGTCTTTCCCCCTAAGTTTATTTATTTTGGGCACTTCTGAAAAATGCGAGGTTTTTTCAAGTCTGCTAATGCCACCTTCGCAGGGGTGCCAACTTGAATAAAAAAAGGGGGGCAGGTAAACACTGCCCCACATAATCAATCACAATAGTGGCTGCATGCCCAATATTTGAATGGTAATTTCCATGACCTTGGGGTGCAGCCCCCTCAAATATTTTATTGGGGGGAAGGGATCTCGGCCCCTAAGAGTTGGCTCCTGTGCTCCCTCATATACAGTGGTACCTCAGGTTACAGACACTTCAGGTTACAGACTCCACTAACCCAGAAATAAGGGGTGATATGATAGCCATGTTCAAATATATAAAAGGATGTCATATAAAGGAGGGAGAAAGGTTGTTTTCTGCTGCTCCAGAGAAGTGGACACGGAGCAATGGATTCAAACTACAAGAAAGAAGATTCCACCTAAACATTAGGAAGAACTTCCTGACAGTAAGAGCTGTTCGGCAGTGGAATTTGCTACCAAGGAGTGTGGTGGAGTCTCCTTCTTTGGAGGTCTTTAAGCAGAGGCTTGGCAGGCATATGTCAAGAATGCTTTGATGGTGTTTCCTGCTTGGCAGGGGGTTGGACTGGATGGCCCTTGTGGTCTCTTCCAACTCTACGATTCTATGATTCTATGATTCTAGAAATAGTACCTCGGGTTAAGAAGTTTACTTCAGGATGAGAACAGAAATCGCACAGCAGCAGCGGGACGCCCCATTAGTTAAAGTGGTATCTCAGGCTAAGAGCAGTTTCAGGTTAAGAACAGACCTCCAGAACAAATTAAGTTCTTAACCCAAGGTACCACTGTATATGAATGCTGTTTGGCTCTGTTGGTATAGCGTGAAACTCTTAATCTCAAGATCGTGGGTTTGAGTCCCACACTAGGCATTGCAAAGTGTTGGTGCTGACCTTTAAAGCCGTAAACAGCCTCGGCCCAGTATACCTGAAGGAGCGTCTCCACCCCCATCGTTCAGCCCAGACACTGAGGTCCAGCGCCAAGGGCCTTCTGGTGGTTCCCTCACTGTGAGAAGCGAAGTTACAGGGGTCCAGACAGAGGGCCTTCTCGGTAGTGGCGCCCGCCCTGTGGAACGCCCTCCGATTAGATGTCAAGGAAATAAACAACTATCTGAATTTTTGAAGACATCTGAAGGCAGAGGGAAGTTTTTAATGTTTGATGTTTTATCGTGTTTTTAATATTCTGTTGGGAGCTGCCCAGAGTGGCTGGGGAAACCCTGCCAGATTGGCGGCGTATAAATAATATATTATTATTATTATTATTATTATTATTATTATTATTTATTATTATTATTATTATTAAATGCAGCATCTCGGGACTTGGGTATTGAAAGAGGTGGTTCTTTATGCTGATCTTAACATTAATTAAAGTGATTTGCAAGCTGCTTTTAAGGGCTCCTTTAGTGCCAGAAGCTGGGATAATATAAGAGCTGTATATATAAATGGCGGGGTGGGGGTGGAATCCTATTGATGGTTTTAATGATTTTTCATTTTTATTAAGCTGTCTCGAGTGCTGGAAGAGGATGGGGTAGAAATTAACAATCCGCAGAGGGTCTGGCACGACTGCCGTAGTCTCAGTCTATTGTTCCATGCAGACAAAGGCATTTGACCTTGAACTGAACATCTGAATAGGATTGCTAATTGGCAGCAGCTCTTTAGAAAAATAAAATATAAAAAAATATGGATTTATTTCTTGCCACATACATGCGCAGCATGTGCTGTGGTGAAAGTAAATGGCATCATTCTCAATTCAAAACCTTGCTTGCGGCTGTTCTTCCTCAGTGCTCCCAGCCCTGCTCATTTTCAGCGATAAAGTATAAATTTTTTTTCCACGGGGGGAGGCCTGGGTGACATCTATAATTACACTTAATAATAAGTTCTCACAATCTGATTTTGGGGGGTGAGTGGGAAACTCCCACCATTATTAAAAACAACAACAACAGCAACACCAAACTGATAAATTGGCCTTCGATAACACAATTGAAAAAGCTGTATAGTTCTTGTTATGAGATTTGCCATTTTCTTAATTCAACTGCAGAAAATGGTTCCTAAGTGGGCATGGAGGAAACTGCCAATTTTAGATTTTCTCCTTAACTTTGGCTCATCACATTTTCACATCAGTTTGCTGGGGGGGGGGAGGGGAGTGTCTCTCACAAATACATCAGCATTTCAGTGCACCTTTTTCCTGATAGGCGAATTTTTCTGTGCAGTTTTGCCTAATACACACATTTCCTGGAAGCCAGTTTGTGATTTGTAATACATTGTGTGGTGCTATTGTCAACAAGGATATGCATTTTAATGCATGCCCCCCCCCAATGTACATTATTTCATCCTTTTTTATATATTGAAATCATCACTTCTCTGAATTTTTCCCGAAGTGTTTCATTTTCCACATCATGTCAGGAAGTACTAATTGAGCCAAACCGAATTCCTTCCCCCATTTCTGTTCTAAAGCCTTGCTGGTTGCCATCTCCTCTCCCCTTTCCCTTCTCTGTCTCTGACAATATTGCTGGATAAATGAAGATTTCTGTGTCATCTTCCCAACTTCGGTGACGCTCCTCCCAGGCTGGTTACTGTACACTTGCCCTTTCTGAAGCCCAAATAAGTGAGCTTTTAATGAGCGCAAAGGCTCATTTAATAGTTGGTTCAGGTACTTAGTAGTTCCTCTTGTTTAACGGTGGCAGAATTACAGCACACGAAGGGCGGGCTGATTAATAGACCTACCTGTACATGGTGAAGTCTAACAGTTCCTTAATGGTGCAAACTGCCTTAAGAATTTATTATTGTTTGGGGAGGGGGGGAGAGATGTCTAGTTGAATGGTGAGGCATTGTTGCTGAAGTGAATCACTCCTCCAAAATAATAGGGCTGGATTTTAGTGAGTGCTGGCGCCTTTCAGCTCAATTGAGATCCAGCTCAAGTATTTGCAAGCTTTGTCCAGGGTGCGGGGAGCTCATCTGGATTTTGGAGAGTTGGCCCCTGGCGCATAACTTTGATATATGAAGGGTAATAGTACTAATACATCCCAGTAGTGATGTATGGAAGTGAGAGCTGGACCATAAAGAAGGCTGATTGCCGAATAATTGATGCTTTTGAATTATGGTGCTGGAGGAGACACTTGAGAGTCCCATGGACTGCAAGAAGATCAAACCTCTCCATTCTGAAGGAAATCAGCCCTGAGTGCTCACTGGAAGGACAGATCCTGAAGCTGAGGCTCCAATACTTTGGTCACCTCGTGAGAAGAGAAGACTCCCTGGAAAAGAGCCTGATGTTGGGAAAATTGGGGGCAGAAGGAGAAGGGGACGACAGAGGATGAGATGGTTGGACGGTGTTCTCAAGGCTACGAACATGAGTTTGACTGGGCTGTGGGGGGCGGTGGAGGACAGGAGTGCCTGGCGTGCTTTGGTCCATGGGGTCGTGAGGGGTCGGACGCGACTAGACGACTAAACAACAATCGTACTAAAGTAGGGGCCTAATGTAAACGTATATTTGTGTGTGTGTGTGTGTGTGTGTGAGAGAGAGAGAGAGAGAGAGAGAGAGAAAGAAAGAGAAAGAAAGAGAGAGGGGGGGGCTACAAAGCATCTTGATCTCAGCCTCATCACCTCTTCATATCATGCACAGAATCCTCTTGTACATTTAAAGTCAAAGAAGAGATTTTTATGGTAAAACCACATCGTTTTATAAGAGTCCAGGCAGTGTGACCTGAACCAGTTTGTATCCTGTTACAGAAGTACCATATTGGCCCGAATATAAGCCGCACCTGAATATAAGCCACAGCTTTAAAATTGGAGGGGGGGGGAGAGAGAGAGAGAAAGGAAAAATAGCTGAATAGAAGCTGCTCCCTTCCTTGCTGTTCCTGGCTGGGGGGGGGGGAGGAGCCACACTCTGTTGCCAGTGGCCTTTCTCCTTCCTTGCTCTCTCCTTTCCCGGCCTTGGGAGAGAGGGCGGGGGACTGCGCATGGGGCGTGCGCCGCTTCCCCGTGCGCCTGTCACTGTTTGCCCTGCGCTCCTGGCTGCATACCATGAGGTCACAAATATAAGCCACACTTCTCACGGTCGGAATTTGGGGGGGGGGAGAGTGCAGCTAATATTCTGGGCAATACGATAGGTGTCATTTTGACTGAATTCAGCTTCTCCAAGAAGATTGGGTTTTCCCAGTCTGTAACCACCTCCTTCTGGTGGTTTCCATACTACTATCAATGACATATGTATTTTAATTAGCTGCTTTCTTGTCTTATTAATGGGAGAGTCAGTGAACCAGTTTGTCCCAAAGGATAATGGGATGCTTTTGCTCTTTTCAGCAACTGTCGCCCACTCAAAAAAAAAAAAAAAAAAACTTCCCTTGGGACAATGTTATGTCAATCATTCATCATTCTGTAGAAGGATGCTGAGATTGAGGAATGGAGGCCGATGACAGTGGAGGTTAATCCCTCCCTGCCAGTTCCCAAACTTTCCAAGTCAGAGGTTCAGTGAAGAGATCCAGGATGAAACAGCAGAATTCTCGGAGACATATGGTGGGAACCGATGAGGCAGACTTCTCTGCTCTATGGATTCCTGCTGATGGAGCTGTATGCAACCTGAGGTCCTCCAGATCCTCATGGACTCCATTTCCCATAATCCCCAGCAATTGGCTATGATGGCTAGGGATGATAGAGGCCCACAATATCTGGACGGTCCTATCCCTGTGCTAATGCTTTCTTAACCAAAGAGAAAAGTGCGTGAGATGTGAAAAGAGGTGATTGGTACAAGAAGAGAAGCAATTGATTGGTGAGACAAGTTGAGAAACAAATTCCCTGGGTTTAAAAGAAGCACGTTGATATGAGGTTAGCAAGCTCGAATGGGCAGCGATTGGACATCACATGCTCTACAATGCATTGCACGTGTGGTGCTGAAATCTCTTGACGGTGCAGAACTCTCACTAATATTTCTGATGCTTAAAAAGAAAAATTTCTTGCAAATAAACATCAGTAAAGTATATTAGGAGACACATACACTTTAAAAGCTGATAGGTTTCCACGTGGCTCCCAGGTAGTCACACATCTGTGTGTTGACTTGGTCCAGACCTGCATACCTTTGGTAAAGCTTGTGTGTCTTCTGCAAGCCCCATGTATCTCCAGACCATACCCTCCTATGGTTTCCTTCTGGGGCATGCCTTGTTTCATGTGGAAGAGGGGAAAGGACATGGGGAGGGTGGGGGAAGGGAGGCAAACATTCTAGGAGGACCCTTTACTTTTGGTAAAGGTAAAGGGACCCCTGACCATTAGGTCCAGTCGTGACCGACTCTGGGGTTGCGGCGCTCATCTCGTGTTATTGGCTGAGGGAGCCGGCGTACAGCTTCCAGGTCATGTGGCCAGCATGACAAAGCCGCTTCTGGCGAACCAGAGCAGCACACGGAAACACCGTTTACCTCCCCGCTGTAGCGGTACCTATTTATCTACTTGCACTTTGACGTGCTTTCGAACTGCTAGGTTGGCAGGAGCTGGGACCGAGCAACGGGAGCTCACCATGTCGCGGGGATTCGAACTGCCAACCTTCTGATCAGCAAGCCCTAGGCTCTGTGGTTTAACCCACAGCACCACCCGCGTCTTTTCCCTTCCTTTTGGTACATGCGTAAAGATAAAGTGAATAGCTGCCAGAGCTGCAGAGCAGATGGTTTTAAGAAAATATGAGTAGATGTTGGGTGTGGAAAGCAATGCAACCGTGGAATCAGATTTGCTAAATCTGTAGAGGAGAGTCTTATGCAGAATCCATCTCCTTTCCAACAGGGATAATATGCTGTGTAGGAGATAGACCTTGCCAGTGCAGGGGTGGGGGGAAGCAGAGAGAGCAGGGCGATGGTACAGCCGCATGAGTTTAAAAGTTGAGTGCTTTTAACTTTGCAACTGTCTCAGTGTGGAGGACAAATGTATAACTAAATTGCACATTCAATGGCCTGTAGGGCACTTAATATTTTCACAGTTACCATTCATGTCAACATTTATCTTGTTTTCAGATTATTACCCTCCAGATATATCCATTCCAGTCAGCCACTGGGGAGGGAGGGATGTCGATTATATTAGATACCTGCATCCAAATGCTCCCAAATACATAACATGCTGCCTCCTCGGCTTTCTTTCCTCCAACATCACTCGCTGCTCTCATCTTTTGGCTCGTCTTTTTGTGGCCTGCTGCTGATACCTGCTTCCACCCACCCACCAAGAGAATCCCTCTAGCTTCCAACTTTCTCGATTCTTCCCCATCCTTTCAATATATAACACCTATTCTCATTTGAGGGCCTTTCTCTCACCTAAACCACCTCTCACAAACAACTGCACTGTGACTGATTAGCCTTCCCCCTCTGCTGTGACATCACGGCAGGGCAGCCAATGCCAAGGCAGCACCCGTTACATATAAAAGCATAGGCTGTGTGAATATGTTGACTACTTGTCAGCGTAGCTCCTTGTACTTACAAAGCTGTAAAGTTTGTAAAGCATGCGGCTTTACCTCTGCGGCTAAAGAAACATTGGATTAGTGTCAGGCTGATGGCTTCTCATTCTGTGTACTGAGTTTATATGCAAGATTACCTCCTAACTGCTGGTTGTACTTATTTTCTAGGCAGGGCAACAACTCTTTCTTTTGAAAGCAGATGTAACATCCCTGCTATTCTGCTCTAAGATTTGCAGCTCTGGAAATTATAGTATTTGGAACCTGGATAGCACATACACATACACACACACAGATTTTCTTGTGGTTTGCAGTATTTTTTAGCAGACTATTTGAGCCTGAAGACTGCGTAAAATGGCTTTTCGTTTTTCTCTCCTTGATCACTGCAAGGAGTTCCTGTCTTGTTATCAGAGCTATTGACAGCTGTTGGGTTGGGTCAGAACCAGAGTGGAGATGGTGCCTGATTTGAACTGAGCCAGAGATTGATCTGAGGCTGAGAACTGCAACACACTGGGCTGGTCCTTGTGTAACTTCCCCTTCCAGTAAGCCCGATGCATAGGGGGTTGGGGCATGGCATTGCACAAATCCAACTCATCCCCATCCACCAAGAGTTTCTTTCTTCCCCACCATATGAGGATGAAGTGTCTAATTTCAGTGTGCATGTGTACAAATTGCATAGCTCACGTTATTGCTTCTCCTGATTAGTCTCATGAAGCAAGAAAGTTGTATGCACAGATATGGTTTCACAGAAATCGCTTGGGAAATTATGGCACATTATGCTCCATAACTTTCTGGGTGGGTTTGAGAGTTTAAAACAGGAACCCCCAAACTGCGGCCCTCCAGATGTTTTGGCCTACAACTCCCATGATCCCTAGCTAACAGGACCAGTGCTTGGGGAAGATGGAATTGTAGTCCAAAACATCTGGAGGGCTGAAGTTTGGGGATGCCTTGTTTAAAAGAAGAAGAAGTAAAAGATCAGAATCTGGGGCACTACTGGAAGCCTTCACGGGCACCATGGTGCCCATGGGCACCAGGTTGGTGACCCTTGGTCTACATTGATTGTCAGAAACTCTCTAGGGTTTTAAGAGAAGGAGTCTTTCATAGCCCTACCTGGAGGTGCTGGGGATTGAACCTGGGACCTTCTGCATACAAGGCAGGTGCTCTGCCACTGAGCTACAGTGCTATATCCCTGAGTTGGTCAAATTAATGGACCCTTGCTCATCCGGCTTGCCAGTGGCAGCAGTTCTAGCAGTACTTGAAATAAGGATTTCACATCATTGTAGCAGCTGATAAAAATGGACTGCTGCAATGTTCCTTCATTCATTTGCAAATGGGGTGATGGGGGTCCTTGGATTTGTCGTGCCTTGCCTGCAGGCTGAATTTTAGAATGTCTGGCATTGAAAGCTACAAGGGAATAATACACCTGGCCTTTTCATCTATTGCTCTTTTACCTTTGTTTCTTTCTTTCATCTTTTTTGTGCTGCACTCTCCTGACTTATGACCTGCATTCTTGGATTTGAGCATGACGTCCTAAGTCATTACCCTTCTCCTGCCATGTAGAATGCTAAAGTGAGAATTTGATCTGCCGAAAGGGTGACATTTTTATTTGAGCGCAATTAAGCACATGAAAGATTGCTGCTGAAATATGTGAGTCAGCAGCTCACTTTATTCATCACAAAGGGGGTTGAGCACATCTCCAAGCTTCTTTCTTCTCCCTCCCCACTCAACGCTCATGTTTACTTCCATTACAAGTGGCAGAAACATCATCCAGCGCCACAAACCTAGCATCATTCTGGGGTATTATATGAGTATGTTGGTGAGGGGAGAGATGTTGGCGGCCATGAAAAGCAATAGAGGATATTCTGACTTGATTCTGCAGAGTAGCTTCTTTTCCCTCCAAGGAGATGTGAGAGAAAGAATCCCAGACATATTTCTTTGGGGAGCATAAGACAACACCTGCTGGATCTCAGGCCAAAGGCCCATCTAGTCCAGCGCCTAGTTCCCACGATGTTGCCCTGATTGCAACAGCACTCTCCCCTCCTGCGATTCCCAGCAAATAGCATTCAGAAGTAAAGGTAAAAAGGTAAAGGACCCCTGGACGGTTAAGTCCAGTCAAAGATGACTATGGGGTTGTGGCACTCATCTTGCTTTCAGGCTGAGGGAGCCGGTGTTTGTCCACAGACAGCTTTCCAGATCATGCGACCAGCATGACTAAACCGCTTCTGGTGCAACGGAACACCGTGACGGAAACCAGAGCGCACGGAAACACTGTTTACCTTCCCGCCACAGCGGTACTTATTTATCTACTTGCGCTGGCACGCTTTCGAACTGCTAGGTTGGCAGGAGCTGGGACAGAGCAACGGGAGCTCACTCCATTGCGGGGATTCGAACCGATGACCTTCCAATCGGCAAGCCCAAGAGGCTCAGTGGTATATTGCCTCTGACAGTGGTGGCAGCACATACCCAGTGGAAGAATGTTTCCATTTTTGCCTGGTCCTAACACACACAAACTTTGTTGTTGTTATTTAGTCATTTAGTCGTGTCCGACTCTTCATTACCCCATGGACCAGAGCACACCAGGCCCTCCTGTCTTCCACTGCCTCCCGCAGTTTGGTCAAACTCATGTTCGTAGCTTCGAGAACACTGTCCAACCATCTCATCCTCTGTCATCCCCTCCTCCTTGTGCCCTCCATCTTTCCCAGCATCAGGGTCTTTTCCAAGGAGTCTTCTCTTCTCATGAGGTGGCCAAAGTATTGGAGCCTCAGCTTCAGGATCTGTTCTTCCAGTGAGCACTCAGGGCTGATTTCCTTCAGAATGGATAGGTTTGATCTTCTTGCAGTCCACGGGACTCTCAAGAATCTCCTCCAGCACCATAATTCAAAAGCATCCATTCTTTGGAGATCAGCCTTTATGGTCCAGCTCTCACTACACACACAGACACACACAGACACATACACACACACCTTTATATAAGTTAAATCTAGATAGGATGCATTGAGGCAGAAAGCCTGAAGTAGGAGGAATTGCTGGACCATAAAGAAGGCGGTTCGCCGAAGAATTGATGCTTTTGAATTATGGTGCATTTTTTTGCCTGCTTTCCCGCTAATATATGCATCTTTGTGCACGCTTTACCCCAGTATATGCATTTTTGTGTGCATTACCCAGCTGGAAATCTGCACTGCAAAATCTGGAGAAGGAAAGATGCGTCGTTGCAAAATTTGCATTGCAACATTTCAAAGGGTGGCCATTTTCGGATTCATTTCTGGAAGCACAAATTAGGTAGTTCTCATTGAAATGCAAAGCGAATCTGATGTCTTCCCCATCCCAGGAGAGGACGCCCAAATGGTGCACTGAAACAATGTGCATCTGTGTTGTGAATGTGTATTGATTGTACGGCGGCCTCCCTCCTTAGAGGGCTATGCTTACTTCATAATATAATAAGCCCACCCTGAGGCCTTTGCAGACTCCTCAGTTCAGGGGGCTGAGTTCTGACATCTGCCCTGATGGCGCTGCTGTAAATAAAGGCAGGAAGCTGCTGCAAACTGCCCATGCACAACACCCTGTACAAAATTCGGAAATAAGAAACGAGCTAATTCCTGATGCATCCGTTCCACTTCGGAGCATCGAAATCAGGGGAGACATTTGAGTGTGAATTTTGGAAACCTCCCTAATTAAAGCTGGCTGCTTTCAACGTATGCCTTAAGTTCTTGTTACCCTTCCCAAAGTCATTAGGAATAAGCTCTTTTAAATACTAACGAAGTTTCCCTTCTGTGTATCTTATCTTCTCTTTTTTTATTTTTTATTTTTTATTTTTGCAGAGAGACTGCCACAGAGTTGTCTGGAACACTACCAAGGTAAGCAAGCTGTTCTGCTAAACCAAATCTGTGTGTTGGCTTTGGGGAGCTGCTGAAGGGAACATGCAGCCCTCTGACTGAAGCATCCAAGACAGCCTGTCAAGGGTTTAAGGAAAAAAAGAGAACATTTGTATGTGAAACAATAGTAACAAAATATGTGGGGGATTTTTTTTTCCCCCAGCGGGGAGGGGAGACCATTTGGCAGACAGACGCAGCTGCAGAACAGCTCTGTGGAATGGTAGATTTTGCGTGAGTGAGTGCATCTCTCTAATTGATAGGCCCTAATTGATACTGCCCCAAGGAAGTACGTCCTGGATGAACTTCTGCTAGGTTAAGGTTAACTGGTAACCTCAGTTTCCTTTTGGGTTTTTGTCTGTATGGTTGACATTGAAGAAGAACCAGGATTGTTCCAAAGGCCCCTGTGAATCTTTTAAGAGACTAAAGGTAAAGGTAAAGGGACCCCTGACCATTAGGTACAGTCATCACCGACTCTGGGGTTGCGCGCTCATCTCGCATTATTGGCCAAGGGAGCCGGCGTACAGCTTCCAGGTCATGTGGCCAGCATGACAATGCCGCTTCTGGCGAACCAGAGCAGCGCACAGAAACGCCGTTTACCTTCCCCCTTACCTATTTATCCACTTGCACTTTGATGTGCTTTCGAACTGCTACGTTGGCAGGAGCTGGGACTGAGCAACGGGAGCTCACCCTGTCGCGGGGATTCGAACCGCCGACCTTCTGATCAGCAAGCCCAAGAGGCTCAGTGGTTTAACCTACAGCGCCACCAGCGTCCCCTTTAAGAGACTAGAGAGGGAGAATTATTTCCCGCCAAGGGACAGATTCGGCATAGTTGCCCTTAGGTGTGGTAGAATCATTGAATTGTAGAGTTGGATATGATTCCGAGGGTCATCTAGTTTAACCCCCTACAGTGCAGGAATCACAGCTAAAGAATCCTTGACAAATAGCCACCCAAACTATGTTTAGACACCTGTAATGAAGGAGAGGCCACCACCTTCCACACAAGCCTGTGTACTGTATGCTAGCTAGAGTTGACAGGAATAATAATAATAATAATAATAATAATAATAATAATAATAAATATACAATAATAACCATATTTACTTGAATGTAGTGTGCCATCAAATCTAACGTGCACCCTAATTTTTGCAATGTAATTTGGCAAAAAAAGTGTGCATTAACATTCGAGTAAATATGGTATTACATGGCCTTGTAATACCATACCATGTATAATTCAGTGTTAAAACAAATTGCAGATACTGGAATAAGGTTTATTCACCATGTCGATGAAGCCTCTGTCATGCTTCCATCTGTCTTGCCTACGTTCAGTCACAGGTAGGACTGGGAGAGATTCCCCTGTCTGCAACCCTGGAGAGCTGCTGCCAGTCAGCGTAGACACTACTGAGCTAGATAGACCAATGGTGTGACTCAGTATAATGTGGCTTCCTCTGTTTCCCACCTCTCTCTTTTCCAAGGGATAGCTCAATTGGTAGACCATGAGACTCTTAATCTCAGTGTCATGTGTTCGAGCCCTATGTTGGGCAAAAGGTTCCTGCATTGTGGGGGGTGGACTAGATGATCCTTGTGGTCCCTTTCAACTCTACAGTTCTATGATTCCATATGCCACCATCTGACTGGGTTGCCCCAGCCACTCTGGGTGGCTTCCAAAAAATTAAAACACAGTAAGAAATCAAACATTAAAAACTCCCCTGTACAGCGCTGCCTTCAGATGTCTTCTTAAAGTCAGAGAGTTGTTTATTTCCTTATCAAGACATCTTCATAAGGATGAAGCATTTATTTATATTAAGCATTTATTTCTATATATGTGTTTGTGTACACAGAATATATCGGCCTGCTGTACAAAGATTGAATCACATCTGTTGTTCCCTTTCACTGCTCCTTCCACTCTCATATGGCCCCTGGAAGGCTGTTCATGAAGCAATGTGGCTCTTGGGTTTCAAAAGCTTCCTCACCCCTCTCCTAGGATCAGATGATGTTGCTTCCTCTGAACTCTGTTGATATCTGTGTTTTGGTTATGAAATAGCACCGGAATAGCATTTGTGTTGCATTTTGCAGTGTATAACCCTCAACAAATTCCTCATGTCCCAAAGTTGTGCTAATGTAGCCTGCCGTTTGTCTTGTACACACAGTGAATTATCACAGACCTGCAGGTTATCTGGAGGTAAATTCAGAAGTTGCCCCATTTGCAAAGCAACCAAACGCTTGAAAATCACATGTGTACAGAAGCTTGCTTTCTGCTTTGCTCCTCATTCCACTGTTGCCTGTTCCTTATTTTTCCACCAGACAGCTTTTTTTATATATAAAAAATGAACTTCATGATGTGGCAGGGGGATGGAGGGAGAGAAAAGGAGTGTTCGGTGAATATTGTATTGCAATTTGTTGTTTCTTCATAATGAAAAACGTGCAGCATGGAAACAGCGATACCCTCATTGCAATTATACTACAGCTTGTTAACAACCATTTTCACAAGACTATTTATTATAACCGTGCTTCTGTTTTCCTGCTGGAATGTGTGCATGTGTGGCAGAATCTTGCTTTCTGTACAGTGCTGGGCCTTGTTTTGCTAAAGATTTTGATCATATTGATAAGATGTCTTGTCTTATTTTTGTGAGTTCTGGGCAATTTTGCCCTCCCTCCCTAGATAGCAGTCTGGCGAGCACGGTCTTCTTGCATATAAATTGTCTGTTTCCTCTCTCTCTCTCTCTCTCTCTCTCTCTCTCTCTCTCTCTTGTCCTGGTTTTTAGACTTCTGATAACTTCATTTGTGTTGTAGAACACTCTGGTGCAATTTGAAGCAAGGCAACTGAAGATATTTTGTTTATTTACCAGTTAATGATGGTCGGAGCATGACACTTCTGTGATTTGTTTTTTTATTCTTTAGCGCTACAAAGGTACGGTTGCTACTGTTTCAAGAAGATGATTCAAAGCACTAGCAGTCTCTAGCTGTGCTGCTGGAATCACCTCCTAATCATTTAACGGCTCATACGTTGATCCATTGTGTCGTGGGATAAAGGTTTTGAGATCTGTATATGATGATATGTAATTATACCGGATATTGTTAATCTAATTTTCGCTGGCATTTAACTGGCAATGGACATGGTCTTTTTCCCCCCTCCAGTAGAAATCAATTAGGAGTAAAAGAAAATTAAAGCCTTGATTTATTTATTTTTAAGAGATGCCTTCAAATGCTTCTATTTCCCCACTTCCTTTTAATAAACTTAATCTCAGTTTGAATGCTTGCCTGGTGCTAAAATTAAAATATAGTGGCATGCCACTAGGGAAAAAATAGATTTGTATAAGTAATATATGGCTTATTGAAATGAGAACAAAAAAACACATGAGATTAACACAATTGTTTCTCACACTTGTACCTGTTGGAAATCTGCAGTGTCTTTAAAGTCACCCACCCACCCCTTTTTAGGAAGCCGCTTTTCATTACGTGACATAGCATTCTCTGTCTGCATGCTCTTCTGATTGATTGGCCATTTTGTTTTTATTTGAAAAGATATCATAGTTTCATTCTGATGGTTAAAAGCTTAACCGAGGGCCTTCTGGCGGTTCCCTCATTGCGAGAAGCCAAGTTGCAGGGAACCAGGCAGAGGGCCTTCTCAGTGGTGGCGCCTGCCCTGTGGAACGCCCTCCCATCAGATGTCAAAGAGAAAAACAACTACCAGACTTTTAGAAGACATCTGAAGGCAGCTCTGTTTAGGGAGGCTTTTAATGTTTAGGGAGGCTTTTAATGTTTAATAGATCGCTGTGTTTTATTTTTCTGTTGGAAGCTGCCCAGAGTGGCTGGGGAAACCCAGCCAGATGGGCGGGATATAAATAAATTATTATTATTATTATTATTATTATTATTATTATTATTATTATTGCTACTGGCCACCACAGAACAACAATAATTTAAACCTAAAAGGATTAGCTAAGGGTGCAGGCAAACCAGTGTTGCCACGAAATCAAAGAGCTTAGCACTTAGCACAAAGAGCACTACGTACGGAGATTGCTGGGTGGACAATCTAGCCTGCTAGAGGAGAAACACAGAGAGCTGTGTGTGATTTGTGTCTCCAGCCTCCCTAGTGCTGTCCTGCTAAACATGTATTCTCAGTAAGTGTCATTAGCAGGGCCGTCTTAAGCATACCTGGCGCCCTGGCGCCGTGGTGTGACGAATCCCTCCGGCGCCCCCGCCCCGTTTCCCAGTGCGGCCGGCGGGCGGGTGCAGCGCGGCTGCCGCCTGGAGGGCCGGAGCCCTGCACAACCCAGCCTGGCTGTAGGACCGGCCCTGGGCCAGGGGGCGTTGCCTGCCCCGTTTCGACGCCCTGCGCGTGGCGGAGGCGACCCCTTCGTCGCGCCTCTCAGCGGGCGCCGCGACACCCCTGGTGGCGACCCCTTCGTCGCGCCTCTCAGCGGGCGCAGCGGCGCCCCTAGAGACGGCCCTGGTCATTAGTCATGAAAAAAATGACTGCTTCAGCAATCTCAGATCTATCTAAATATGAAAGACTAGAATAGTTGGCCCTCAGTTCTACTTGTTACAGGTTAAAGAAAGGACTAGGGCACCCAGAAGCGCTCTTTGGTGTGGGGCACAACTATGGTGACTTAGGACTTTATACTTGCCATTGATATGGGGTGTGTGCATGCTGGTTGTGCATGTTCAATTGGTAAGGTAAAAAAGTAAAAGGTAAAGGCCCCCTGAACGGTTAAGTCCAGTCAAAGGTGACTATGGGGTTGTGGTGCTCATCTCGCTTCCAGGCCGAGGGAGCCTGCGTTTGTCCACAGTCAGCTTTCCGGGTCATGTGGCCAACATGACTAAACCGCTTCTGGCGCAATGGAACACCATGACAAAAACCAGAGTGCACGGAAACACCATTTACCTTCCCGCCACAGCAGTACCTATTTATCTACTTGCACTGGCGTGCTTTTGAACTGCTAGGTTGGCAGGAGCAGGGACCGAGCAATGGGAGCTCGTCCCATCGTGGGGATTTGAACTGCCAACCTTCTGATCGGCAAGCCCAAGAGGCTCGGTGGTTTAGACCACAGTGCCACCTGCGTCCCTTGGTGCTAAGGTTGGCAAAGTGGATTTCCCCCCCTCCTGTGTAACAGAATGTCACCAAGTCCTGTCACTTTCAGACAGACACTTTCAGGCATGTGACAGTGTGCTAGCTGCTCCAATATCTGAGTATCTGGGATATCCCCCCTCCCCCCCCCAAAAAAGGGAACAGGTTGTCTGAAATGCTGCCTGCTTCAATGTAGACCTGAAAGATGACTTGGCTTACCTGGGGGAAATCACACCCCATCATAGAGCAATGACCATACAAAAGACATCTTCTGATGTTACCCCTGTTCCGTGGACTGTCCTTACCTCTGCCATATGTGAAGCAGCAGCCACCAGTTGTCTTTTTGCGCAGGCTTTGTCAGATGTCTTTTTGCCCAGGCTTTTCCTGAACCCTAAGATTGGGCCCAGTTTCACATGTTTGAATTGCTGAATTGCTCCTTTATTTACATTGGTATATATTTTGTATTGCTGTTTTACTGGTTTTAGGCTGTGGTGTTGTTTTTCCCCCCTTTCATGATACAGAGTTTAAGCGGTATATAAATGCTTGTAAATAAAACAAGTAAATTAGCTTTTTAAGACAGAAAAGGAGATCTAAAAGACAGAAGCAGGGGCTTGGGGAGGCCTTGGACTTGTAAAGGGGTCCCCAGGACTGCGGATTCTGGTGTGGACTCCATGATCTGATCCGGGTCATGTTCTGCCCATCCTCTCCCATCGCTATAGCAAACTCGTTGAGCTGCAGGGTTGCTAAGCTGAATTGGGAGCAGATAAAAGCCTTGGCCTTGCCACCACCACCCCATTCAAACTTTCCATTCTTAAGGTTTGGCTGCTATCAACAATGACATACCCCCCCCCCCAATGTTTAAGCACACAAAGCACATTCTCCCCTTAAGGAGAGCATGGGTTGCGGAAGGGTTAACAAGACGTTCCCTGGTTTGTTGGGCAGGTCAGTTTGGATAGCCACTGAGGGTATTGTTGCTGGGGAGAATGTTATGTTGCAATTATTTGATTGACAGCCACAGCCTATATATACTGGGGCAAGCAGCTTGCGCTTGAGCTTTTGGTGCTTGCAACGGATCTCCCTCCCTCCCTATATTTAGGGGTTTTTGTTTGCGCATGACGTTGCTGTGCCTGTCATGGGGTCGTCCTTTTTGATGCGGAGGCCTAGTAGGAATTTTGCCACTTGGCTGATTGGCTGGTGGATTGTGGTTTTTGCCTACTACATAGCAAAATGTCACAACTTGTAAGGTTGGCGGTTAGGCATTGGTTCAAATTGGATGGTGGAGGGGTACGGATTTTGGTTGGGCTTGCCCCTCATGGTTGCTGCTGCCTTTAGGGGTATTCCGTTAAAGGAATCCTGGGGCTCCACATGTTTGTCCGTACCCCCGGTAGGGGCTAGGAGCCTTAGGGAGCATCTGGGGGAGAGGCCAAGGGCTTGGTGGCCCTGCCCCGGCCTTTCTCAGAGGGTGGTTACCTATCCTGGCTTCCCCAGTACGCTAGGGGAGTCAGATCTGTCCCAGGTGGGAGACAGATGGTTGGGGAACCAATGCCTAAGCAACCACTCACATTAGTTGTATTTAAATAAAGTTGTGGCCAAAATTAATGCCAAAAACCTTAAACTTAAATTCTCTGTGAAGTGTCAGTTATTGGTGGGAAGTCTTGGTACCTCGACACGCAAGCTGAATTCTTAAGGTTTGGCTGCTATGAACAATGACATATCCCCCCAATGTTTAAACCAGGGGTCCCCAGACTTACCGGGCTTTGGGCCGGTTCCCACCGCGCCGATCGCGCGGCGGGCCGGAGGACGGGGGAGGGTGCGCCGTGTGGGCCAGTGGGCGGGGGAGTGCGCGCTCGTGCGCATGCGCACGGGCGCTTACTGGCGCGGCGGCGTGCTTCCAGGTCGGAAAAAGCACCGGAAATCGTTTCTGCGCATGCGTATGGGCCTCCCCCGACCCGGAAGTGCACCAGAAATGACCTCTTCTGGGTCGGGAG
This sequence comes from Zootoca vivipara, assembly GCF_963506605.1. Classification (NCBI taxonomy): domain Eukaryota; kingdom Metazoa; phylum Chordata; class Lepidosauria; order Squamata; family Lacertidae; genus Zootoca; species Zootoca vivipara. The sequence goes on along the minus strand of NC_083285.1, from coordinate 62,582,892 downwards.
AGGCCCATATGCATGCACACAAAGGATTTTCGGTGCTTTTTTTCCGACCTGGAAGAGCGCCGACGCGCTGCGCGCCATAAGAGCGGGCAGCGAGTGGCGGGGGTCATCGCAGGCCGGATTGGGAGGCCAATTGGGCCGCATCCGGCCCCCAGGCCATAGTTTGGGGACCCCAGTTTAAACACACAAAAGTACATTGGGATGCTGTGCCTATGGCCACTAGCAGTTCTATACATTTTGAGGTAGAAACACACACACACCCAGAAATTTTACTGCACGGGACTGGAAATTCACCCAATATCTATCTATCTATCTATCTATCTATCTATCTATCTATCTATCTATCTATCATCTATCATCTATCATCTATCATCTTCTCACTCCTTATTATTGCCAATATCATGTGTTTCTTCCCTATCCATGATACTATATTTTATTGTTGTTTCTCCTGATATACAATGCAGATAGAAGTAGAGGGTCAATAATAATTTGAAAGAAGGATTTCAGCTTCTAATCCTTTGT